>NC_080385.1:110387498-110750216 GCF_014773155.1 Arachis stenosperma | reverse complement strand
AAGAAGAGAGATGATGGCTTTGTGGTTCGGCCAAAAGAGGGGGAGAAGTGGTGTTTGATGAAGGATGGATGTGAGTGGTGAAGAGAAAGAGATGTTGAGGTGATTGGTGAATGGGTGAAGAAGAAGAGAGAGTGGTTGGGTTGGTGGGGATCCTGTGGGGTCCACAGATCCTGAGGTGTCAAGGAAAAGTCATCCCTGCACCAAATGTCACTCAAAATCACGTTTTGAGGCATTTCTGGCGTTAAACGCCGGGCTGGTGCCCATTCCTGGCGTTTAACGCCAGGTTCTAGCCCTTTTCTGGCGTTTAACGCCAGTCTGGTGCCCCTTTCTGGCGTTAAACGCCCAGAATGGTGCCAGACTGGGCGTTAAACGCCCAACTGCTCGGCTTACTGGCGTTTAAACGCCAGCAGCTTCTTCCTCCAGGGTGTGCTGTTTTTCTTCTGTTTTTCATTCTGTTTTGCTTTTTTCATTGTTTTTTGTGACTTCTTATGATCATCAACCTACAAAAGATAAAATAACAAAAGAAAATAGTAAGCTATAAAACATTGGGTTGCCTCCCAACAAGCGCTTCTTTAATGTCATTAGCTTGACAGAGGACTCTCATGGAGCCTCAGAAATGCTCAGAACCGTGTTGGAACCTCCCAACACCAAACTTAGAGTTTGAATGTGGGGGTTCAACACCAAACTTAGAGTTTGGTTGTGGCCTCCCAACACCAAACTTAGAGTTTGACTGTGGGGGCTCTGATTGGCTCTGTTTTGAGAGAAGCTCTTCATGCTTCCTCTCCATGATGACAGAGGGATATCCTTGAGCCTTAAACACAAAGGATTCTTCATTCACTTGAATGATTAACTCTCCTCTATCAACATCAATCACAGCCTTTGCTGTGGCGAGGAAGGGTCTGCCAAGGATGATGGATTCATCCATGCATTTCCCAGTCTCTAGGACTATGAAATCAGTAGGGATGTAATGGTCTTCAACTTTTACCAAAACATCTTCTACAAGTCCATGGGCTTGTTTTCTTGAGTTGTCTGCCATTTCTAGTGAGATTCTTGCAGCTTGTACCTCAAAGATCCCTAATTTCTCCATTACAGAGAGGGGCATGAGGTTTACACTTGACCCTAAGTCACACAAGGCCTTCTTGAAGGTCATGGTGCCTATGGTACAAGGTATAGAAAACTTCCCAGGATCCTGCCTCTTTTGAGGCAGTTTCTGCCTAGACAAGTCATCCAGTTCTTTGGTGAGCAAAGGTGGTTCATCCTCCCAAGTCTCATTTCCAAATAACTTGTCATTTAGCTTCATGATTGCTCCAAGGTATTTAGCAACTTGCTCTTCAGTGACATACTCATCCTCTTCAGAGGAAGAATACTCATCAGAGCTCATGAATGGCAGAAGTAATTCCAATGGAATCTCTATGGTCTCATTTTGAGCCTCAGATTCCCATTGTTCCTCATTGAGGAACTCAGAGGAGATTGGTACACGCCCACTGAGGTCTTCCTCAGTGGCGTCCTCCTCTCTTTCCTCTCCATATTCGGCCATGTCTATGGCTTTGCATTCTCCTTTGGATTTTTTTCTGTATACTTGGGAGAGTGCTAGGAGGGAGTTCAGTAACTTTCTTGCTCAGCTGACCCACTTGTCCTTCCAAATTTCTGATGGAGGACCTTGTTTCATTCATGAAACTTTGAGTGGTCTTTATTAGATCAGAGACCATTGTTGCCAAGTCAGAAGTATTCTGCTTAGAATTCTCTGTCTGTTGCTGAGAAGATGATGGAAAAGGCTTGCTATTGCTAAACCTGTTTCTTCCACCATTATTGTTATTGAAACCTTGTTGAGGTCTCTCTTGATTCTTCCATGAGAAATTTGGGTGATTTCTCCATGAAGAATTATAGGTGTTACCATAGGGTTCTCCTAGGTAATTCACCTCTTCCATGGAAGGGTTCTCAGGATCATAAGCTTCTTCCTCAGATGAAGCATCCTTAGTACTGTTTGGTGCATTTTGCATTCCAGACAGACTTTGAGAAATCAAATTGACTTGTTGAGTCAATATTTTATTCTGAGCCAGAATGGCATTCAGAGTATCAATCTCAAGAACTCCTTTCTTCTGACCAGTCCCATTGTTCACAGGATTCCTTTCAGAAGTGTACATGAATTGGTTATTTGCAACCATTTTAATTAGTTCTTGAGCCTCTGTAGGCGTCTTCTTCAAGTGAAGAGATCCTCCAGCAGAGCTATCCAAAGACATCTTGGATAGTTCAGAGAGACCATCATAGAAAATACCTATGATGCTCCATTCAGAAAGCATGTCTGAGGGACATTTTCTGATTAATTGTTTGTATCTTTCCCAAGCTTCATAGAGGGATTCACCATCCTTCTGTCTGAAGGTTTGGACTTCCACTCTAAGCTTACTCAATTTTTTTTTGAGGTGGAAAGAACTTTGCCAAGAAGGCATTGACTAGCTTTTCCCAAGAGTCCAGGCTTTCTTTAGGTTGTGAGTCCAACCATATCCTAGCTCTGTCTCTTACAGCAAAAGGGAATAGCATTAGTCTATAGACCTCAGGGTCTACCCCATTAGTCTTGACTGTGTCACAGATTTGCAAGAATTCAGCCAAGAACTGATGAGGATCTTCCATTGGAAGTCCATGGAACTTGCAATTCTGTTGCATTAGAGAAACTAATTGAGGCTTAAGCTCAAAGTTGTTTGCTCCAATGGCAGGGATAGAGATGCTTCTCCCATAAAAATCAGGAGTAGGTGCAGTAAAGTCACCCAGCACCTTCCTTGCATTGTTTGCATTATTGTTGTTTTCGGCTGCCATGTCTTCTTCTTCTTTGAAGAATTCGGTCAGGTCCTCTACAGAGAGTTGTGCCTTAGCTTCTCTTAGCTTTCGCTTCAAGGTCCTCTCAGGTTCAGGGTCAGCTTCAACAAGAATGCCTTTGTCTTTGTTCCTGCTCATATGAAAGAGAAGAGAACAAGAAAATATGGAATCCTCTATGTCACAGTATAGAGATTCCTTGAGGTGTCAGAGGAAAAGAAAGGTAGAAGACAGAAGTAGAAAATTTGAACTTATCAAAGAAGATGGAGTTCGAATTTTGCATTAAGGAATAGAGTTAGTTCATAAATAGAATGATGTGAGAAGAAGGGAAGTAATTTTCGAAAATTAAGTAAAAGGTTTTGAAAACATTTTGAAAAACACTAATTGATTTTCGAAAATAAAAGTGGAAAAGAAATCAAGTGATTTTTGAAAAAGATTTAGAAGTTAAGAAGATTTGATTGAAAACTTATTTTGAAAAAGATGTGATTAAAAAGATATGATTTGAAAACAATTTGAAAAGATATGATTTGAAAACAATTTTAAAAGATATGATTTTAAAAATTAATGACTTGCCTAACAAGAAAAGATATGATTCAAACATAAAACCTTCCTAAACAGAAAAGGCAAAAAATGTTCAATCAAATCATTAATTGTTAGTAAGTATCTTTGAAAAAGGAAAGAAATTGATTTTGAAAACATTTGATTGAAAAGATATGATTTGAAAAAGATTTGATTTTGAAAAACTTTGAAAACTTGAAAAAAATTGATTTTGAAAACAAAATCTTCCCCCTTTGCCATCCTGGCGTTAAACGCCCAGAATGGTGTACATTCTGGCGTTTAACGCCCAAAACTATACCCTTTTGGGCGTTAAACGCCCAGCCAGACACCCTGGCTGGCGTTTAAACGCCAGTCTGTCTTCTTCACTGGGCATTTTTGAATGCCCAGCTTTTTCTGTGTGATTCCTCTGTAGTATGTTCTGAATCTTCAATTCTCTGTATTATTGACTTGAAAAGACACAAATTAAAAATATTTTTGGATTTTTAATAATAGGGAATAATCAAAATGCAACTAAAATCAAATAATAATGCATGCAAGACACCAAACTTAGCAGTTTGTATACCATTGACACTAACAAAATGAGAATGCATATGAGAAACAACAAAACATTCAAGTCAATAGAATTCAAAGATCAAAACAAGAAAATCATCAGGAACAACTTGAAGATTAATTAAGACACATGCATAAATTCGAAAAATGCAAGAAGAACAGAAACATGCAATTGACACCAAACTTAAGATGAGACTCTAAACTTAAACAAGAAATATTTTTGGTTTTTATGATTTTGTAATTTTTTTTGGATTTTTCGAAAATTAAGTGAAAAAAAGAAAATAAAGGTATCAAAATTCTTAATGAGAATTCCAGGAATCATGCAATGTTAGTCTAAAGCTTTAGTCTAAAGGAATTAGACATAGCTAGCTAAGCTTCAGCAGAACATTGCATTCAAGAGCTAAATTGATGATGATCAATCAGCTTTGGTGATGATAAGAACATCACCTTGAAACACTAGAATTCATTCTTAAGAACTCTGAAGAAAAATACCTAATCTAAGCAACAAGATGAACCGTCAGTTGTCCATACACAAGAACAATCCCCGGCAACGGCGCCAAAAACTTGGTGCACGAAATTGTGATCACTACAACTTCGCACAACTAACCAGCAAGTGCACTGGGTCGTACAAGTAATACCTTACGCGAGTAAGGGTCGATCCCACGGAGATTGGTGGTATGAAGCAAGCTATGGTCACCTTGTAAATCTCAGTCAGGTAGACTCAAATGGGTATAGTGATAAACGAAAATAATATAAAAGATAAAGATAGGGATACTTATGTATATCATTGGTGTAAGAGCTTCAGACAAGTGTATGAAGATGCCTTCCCTTCCGTCTCTCTGCTTTCCTACTGCCTTCATCCAATCCTTCTTACTCCTTTCCATGGCAAGCTCGTGTAGGGTTTCACTGTTGTCAGCAGCTACCTCCCATCCGCGCAGTGAAAGCTAATGCACGCACTCTGTCACAGTACTGCTAATCACCGGTTTGGTTCCCTCCCCTACCGGAATAGAATCACTCTTTTGCGTCTGTCACTAACGACCAGTAGGTTACAGGTTTGAAGCACGTCACAGTCATTCAATCATTGAATCCTACTCAGAATACCACAGACAAGGTTAGACCTTCCGGATTCTCTTGAATGCTGCCATCAGGTCCTGCCTATACCACGAAGACTCTGATCTCACGGAATGGTTGGCTCGTTTGTCAGGCGAGCACTCGGTTGTCAGGCGATCAACCATGCATCATGCAATCAGAAATCCAAGAGATATTCACTAAGCCTCAGATGCTTGTAGAACAAGAATGGTTGTCAGTCACCTTGTTCATAGGTGAGAATGATGATGAGTGTCAATCATCACCTTCATCAGATTGAAGAACAAGTGATATCTTGGACAAAGAACAAGCGGAATTGAATAGAAGAACAATAGTAATTGCATTAATACTCGAGGTACAGCAGAGCTCCACACCTTAATCTATGGTGTGTAGAAACTCCACCGTTGAAAATACATAAGAACAAGGTCTAGGCATGGCCGTGAGGCCAGCCCCCAAATGATCTAAGAACTAGATGTCCAAAGATGATCAAAGGATCAAAAATAATCCAAAGATGAAAATACAATAGTAAAAGGTCCTATTTATAGAAAACTAGTAACCTAAGGTGTACAAAGATGAGTAAATGACATAGAAATCCACTTCCGGGCCCACTTGGTGTGTGCTTGGGCTGAGCAATGAAGCATTTTCGTGTAGAGACGTTTCCTGGAGTTAAACGCCAGCTTTCATGCCAGTTTGGGCGTTTAACTCCAAGTTTTATGCCAGTTCCGGCGTTTAACGCTGGAATTTCTTGAGGTGACTTTGAACGCCGGTTTGGGCCATCAAATCTTGGGCAAAGTATGGACTATCATATATTGCTGGAAAGCCCAGGATGTCTACTTTCCAACTCCGTTGAGAGCGCGCCAATTGGGCTTCTGTAGCTCCAGAAAATCCACTTCGAGTGCAGGGAGGTCAGAATCCAACAGCATCTGCAGTCCTTTTCAGTCTCTGAATCAGATTTTTGCTCAGGTCCCTCAATTTCAGCCAGAAAATACCTGAAATCACAGAAAAACACACAAACTCATAGTAAAGTCCAGAAAAGTGAATTTTAACTAAAAACTAATAAAAATATACTAAGAACTCAACTAAAACTACTAAAATCATACTAAAAACAATGCCAAAAAGCGTATAAATTATCCGCTCATCAGTTATCCACTTAGTTCCAGGGAGGCATATGTCCTCTAGAACTTGATCCAACCCTTTATCTGCTCTCACCATTCTCCTATTAAAGGATTCAGGATCATCTTGCAGTTGAGGTAATTTGAAGATTTCTCTTATTTTGTCCAGATGGAAGTACATAACTTTCCCTCTGACCATGGTTCTGTAGGTATGGTAAGCAGTTCCAGTCATTCTCTGCTTATCTGTTAGCCACAGATTTGAGTAGAATTCCTGAACCATATTCCTTCCAACCTTTATTTCAGGATTGGTTAGAACTTCCCATCCTCTGTTTCGAATTCGCTCTTGGATCCCCTGATATTCATCTTCTTTCAGATCAAATTTCACTTCCGGGATCACTGACCTCAGACCCATTATTTTGTGATAATGGTCTTCATGTTCTTTGGTTAAGAACTTCTCTTGATTCCAAAGATTCTTTGGATTATTCTCTTTCTTTCCTCTTAAATTGGTTTGTTTTCCCTTAGGAGCCATGATTTTGATGAATCTTGGCTTTAGTGATCACGGAAAAGCACACCAAACTTAGAGGTTTGCTTGTCCTCAAGCAAAAGAAAGGAAGGAGGAGAGAGAGGAGAAGAGCAAATTCGAATGGTGTGGGGGAATGGTGAGGCCGAACGTGTTTTTATAGGGGGGAAAGGAGATTTCGAAAAAATTGAAAAGAGATTTGAGAATATATGGAGAGGATTTGAGAGAAGGGTGAGTTTTTGAATAAGATTTGGAATTGATTTGAGATAGATTTGAAGAATGGTTTTGATTTTTGAAGATTTGAAAGTGGATGATGAGAGGTTGAAGTGTGTTTATGTAGAAAAGTATGGGTAAGAAAAGGAAAGTTTAAAAAAAATCGATGGAAAAACAAAATCTTGGTCCCCCCACCTTTCTGGCGTTAAACGCCCAGAATGGCATCCATTCTGGCGTTTAACGCCCATTTGATGCCCATTGTGGGCGTTTAACGCCCAGCCAGGTGCCCTGGCTGGCGTTAAAGGCTAGATTCCCCTTTGTCACTGGGCGTTTTGCTAAACGCCCAGGATGCTGCACACCTGGCGTTAAACGCCCAGAATGGTGCCCATTCTGGCGTTTAACGCCCAAAATGGCACCATTTCTGGCGTTAAACGCCCAGAATGGTACCCATTCTGGCGTTTAACGCCCAAAATGCCCCTTACTGGCATTTTTTCGCCAGTAAGCTCTTTTTCTCTGCTTTTTTAGCTGAATCCTTCTATAACTCTGTGAATTCCTTCATTTTTGATACTTGCCTCTGTAAAAACAAATCATATAACCTCATAATGACTGGGTTGCCTCCCAGCAAGCGCTTCTTTACTGTCTTTAGCTGGACCTTTATTGAGAATCACTCAAGTCTCAGTTTTGAGCATTCCTACTCAAAATTGCTTTCAAGATAATGCTTGATTCTCTGTCCATTAACAATGAACTTTTTGTCAGAATCAATATCTTGAAGCTTAACATATCCATATGGTGACACCCCTGTAATCACATACGGACCCCTCCACCGGGATTTAAGTTTTCCTGGAAACAATTTGAGCCTAGAGTTGAAGAGCAGAACTTTTTGTCCTGGCTCAAAGACTCTGGTTGACAACTTCTTGTCATGCCACTTCTTTGCCTTTTCCTTATAAATTTTTGCATTTTCAAAGGCATTGAGTCTGAACTCCTCTAGCTCATTTAACTGGAGCAATCTTTTTTCACCAGCTAACTGAGCATCCATGTTTAGGAATCTGGTTGCCCAGTAGGCTTTATGTTCCAGTTCCACGGGCAGATGACAGGCCTTCCCATACACCAGTTGGTATGGAGAGGTTCCTATAGGAGTCTTGAATGCTGTTCTGTATGCCCACAGAGCATCATCCAAGCTCTTTGCCCAATCCTTTCTTCGGGCTATCACAGTTCGTTTTAGGATTCTTTTTAGCTCTCTGTTAGAGACTTTAGCTTGCCCATTTATCTGTGGATGATACGGAGTTGCCACTTTGTGGCTAATTCCATATCTGACCATAGCAGAGTACAGCTGTCTATTGCAGAAATGAGTGCCCCCATCACTGATTAGTACTCTGGGAACACCAAACCTGCTGAAGATGTGTTTCTGGAGGAATTTCAGCACGGTCTTAGTATCATTAGTGGGTGTAGCAATTGCTTCTACCCACTTAGATACATAGTCCACTGCCACCAGAATGTAAGTGTTTGAGTATGATGGTGGGAATGGACCCATGAAGTCAATTCCCCATACATCAAACAATTCTATCTCTAATATCCCTTGTTGAGGCATGGCATATCCGTGAGGCAAGTTACCAGCTCTTTGGCAACTGTCACAGTTACGCACAAACTCTCGGGAATCTTTATAGAGAGTAGGCCAGTAGAAGCCACATTGGAGGATTTTAGTGGCTGTTCGCTCACTTCCAAAATGTCCTCCATACTGTGATCCATGGCAATGCCATAGGATCCTTTGTGCTTCTTCTCTGGGTACACATCTGCGGATCATTCCGTCTGCACATCTCTTAAAGAGATATGGCTCATCCCAAAGGTAGTACTTGGCATCTGAAATTAATTTCTTTCTTTGCACTCTGCTGTACTCCTGGGGTATGAACCTTACAGCTTTATAGTTTGCAATATCTGCAAACCATGGAGCTTCCTGAATGGCAAAGAGTTGCTCATCTGGGAAAGTCTCAGAGATCTCAGTAGAAGGGAGGGACGTCCCAGCTACTGGTTCTATTCGGGACAGATGATCAGCTACTTGGTTCTCTGTCCCTTTTCTGTCTCTTATTTTTATATCAAACTCTTGCAGAAGCAACACCCATCTTATAAGCTTGGGTTTTGAATCCTGCTTTGTGAGTAAGTATTTAAGAGCAGCATGGTCAGTGTACACAACCACTTTGGATCCCACTAGATGATGACAAGTCATCATATACCCATTTTTCAAGCTAATTTCACTTGTTTTGTTAGCATTTATGCACTTTCTTGCATCCTAAGTAAGTGATTTGGAGTGAAAATGCATAAACTCTTTAAATCAAGCAACCACCATGAAATTAATGTTAATCCATGAGGTTTAAGCTAATTTTAATTGAATTTTAATTGATTTATAAGCCTCTTGAATTTAGTGATACTTTGAGTGGTTGTTTGGTTTATTGTAGGTGAAGAAAAGAAAAGAAAATGAAAAGCGTGGCCTAAGAAGCGTGACACAAGAAAAGGAAAGCGTGGCCAAAGAGGAGAGAAGCGTGCCGCATTACAATGGGGGAAGCAACATTGCCCTCCACAAGGGCAGATTGCCCTCTAGGAGAGCAACATAGAGAACCAAACAAGAATAGGCAACTCTGCCCTGCCCACTACAGGGGCAGAGCACAAAATGGTGCCTTGGGACCAAGAGAAAGCAAACTCTGCCCTGCCCTTGTGGAGGGCAGAATCGGGCTCCATAAGGAAAGAAATCCAAAGGAAAATACCACCCATGCATGCTACAAGGTTCGAACAAGGAACCATGAGGAAGCCAAGACTTAAAGATGAGTGTCGTGCCAAGAAGCCAAGAAAAATAATAGCGTGTTTGCTTCCTCCCAGTTTCGAACACGGGCCATGAAGGAAAGGACCTTGCCCTGCCCTTGGCGCGGGCAGGGCAGCATTTGAATTGGCGCATCACACACAAAACCTTGGCGCACCAACTTTGCTTCCTGGTGCACCAAACACTCGTCCTGGCAGCATCTGGTGCGCGCGTTCCTTCCCTGGCGCACCAAACCGTTCCTGCCCTGCCCTTGGCGCGGGCAGGGCAGCGTTTTGCGTCCCACGCACCCAAATCAACTTTGGCACACCAAGTTTTCTTCCTGGCAGCACCAACGCAGGCACGCCTCACATCCTGGCGCATCAGCTTTCCCGCCCTGCCCTTGGCGCGGGCAGGGCAGCCTCTGGCGCACCAAACTCGCACATGGCCGCACCAAATCCACGCACCAAGCTTCAATTTTCTGCCCTGCCCTCCACAAGGGCAGGGCAGCCTCCTGGGAGTGACTTTTGGGCCAGAATTCAAATTAAAAATTCATTTGAATCCATTTCTTCACCAATTCAAAAGCCCATCCAAATCCCATTATCCAAGAATAGAAAGTGTATAAATAGGAGTTAGTTTGATGTAATTAGGACCTTTAGCTACCTTTACTTTGAGCTTTGAATTTTTACTTTCATTTTGAGTTTCACTTTCTTTGAGTTTTCTTGAGAGAATTGGCCGAGCACTAAGAGGATCAAGGGAGAATTGACTGATCTCCTTCCTCATTTCCCTTGGGCAATTCTACTCTTCTGTTTTTGAGTTTTGGGTGTGTGAAATTGGGGAAATTCTGTCCCAATTCCCATTCAAACTCTCCTCACTTTGTTTTCTGCATAATTCAGTTTCAATTCTGTTCTTCTATTGCTTCTTCTTTAATTTTCTGTCAATTGCTTAGATAATTCAGATCTGGGAAGGAAATTGGGTTTTAGGCTCTGCTACCTAAGCCCTTGGGATCCTGAGATCACAGTTCATTTTGGGTTCTTCTGTGAACCTTTACTGCATTTTATTTCCTTTCTGTTTGAATGCTCTTTGCTTCTGATTCAAATTCTGCTCAACTCAATTGTTGCAATTTACTTCTTCTTTGTTTAGATCTTGTAATCCCATTCCTCAATTCCCTTT
Organism: Arachis stenosperma; assembly: GCF_014773155.1. NCBI lineage: Eukaryota > Viridiplantae > Streptophyta > Magnoliopsida > Fabales > Fabaceae > Arachis > Arachis stenosperma. The sequence continues at coordinate 110,739,412 of NC_080385.1, read as the reverse complement.
TATATTCAAGTCATTTATCTTTCTTGCCATTTAAGTTACTGCAATTTAAGTTTCTTGCACTTTAAGTTTCAGTCATTTACTTTCTTGCTCTTTAAGATTCTGCAACTTTACAATTCTGTTCTTTAATTTACTGCACTTTTCCCTTCCCCTTTACATTTACTGTCATTTACTTCCTGTTAAACACAAATCACTCAATCAAAACTTGATTCGCTTGACTAAACCACCCACTAAACTAAAATTGCTCAATCCTTCAATCCCTGTGGGATCGACCTCACTCATGTGAGTTATTATTACTTGATGCGACCCGGTACACTTGCCGGTGAGTTTTGTGTTGGATCGTTTTCCACACATCAAGTTTTTGGCGCCGTTGCCGGGGATTGAAATAGATTGACAATGATTAAGTGAAGTGGAGGTCTAGATTAAGCATTTTTTCTTTTTCTGTTATTCTAACTATTACTAACACACTAACTGTTTGAATTTTTGCTTAAACTAACTAAAACTTCATTCTAAGCTACAGATTGAAGTTCCATTGTATTTCTGGGTTTGTGTGTTTATTGTTGTGTGTTTGTATGTCAGGTATAGGAAGATCTTCCCCTATCATCTCTGAAATTGATCAAAGGACTCTTTGGAGAATAAGAAGAGCTGAAAGAGGGAAGAATATTGTTGGAGAAGAAGAAGAATCTGAGGAGGAATTCCAAGACATGGAAAGAGATACCAATCAACCTGAAGGAGGAGCCAATAATAATCAGCATCAGAGAAGAGTCTTGGCTTCATACACATTTGCAAATGCTAGGCATTGTGGGAGTAGCATTCTTCCTCCCAATGTCAATGCAAACAACTTTGAACTCAAGCCACAACTCATAACTCTGGTTCAAAACAATTGTTCTTTTGGAGGAGGGCCTTTGGAGGATCCAAATCAACATTTATCCACCTTCTTGAGAATCTGTGACACAGTGAAAACAAATGGTGTACCTCCTGATAGTTACAAGTTGCTACTCTTCCCATTCTCTCTCAGGGATAAAGCCACTTAATGGTTAGAGACCTTTCCAAAAGAAAGCATCAACACTTGGGATGACTTGGTGAGCAAGTTTCTTGCCAAATTCTACCCCCCTCAAAGAGTCCTAAGGTTGAAGACAGAGGTTCAAACATTCACTCAAATGGAGGCCGAGAACTTATACGAAGCATGGGAAAGATATAAGGCTCTATTGAGGAAATGTCCCCCAGAAATGTTTACTGAATGGGATAAGTTGCAAAACTTCTATGAAGGACTCACTCTTAAAGCTCAAGAAGCTCTTGATCATTCTGCAGGAGGATCCTTGCAACTCATGAAGACTACAGAAGAAGCTCAAAACCTCATTGAGATGGTGGCCAATAACCAATATTTCTTTGCTCATCAAAGACAACGCCAATCATCACAGAGAAGAGGAGTCATGGAGTTGGAAGGAGTTGATTCAATCTTAGCTCAGAACAAGATGATGCAGCAGCAGATCCAACAACAATTTGAACAAATGGCCAAAAGGATTGATGGCTTGCAAGTGGCAGCAGTGAGCACCACAAGCCAACCTCAACCCACTTGGGTGCAAAGTGAAGAAACTCAAGAAGAACAACAGCAAGAGCAGGTCCAATACATGCACAACCAAAATCCTGGAACAAATGAAGTCTATGGGGATACCTACAATCCATCTTGGAAGAACCATCCCAACCTCAGATGGGGAGACAATCATAACCAAAACCAACAACCATGGCAAAGAAACACAAGCCAAAACAATTGGAAGAACACAAACCACAACCCCCAGCCAAACACTAACCAAAACTCATACAGAAAACCACAAAACAACTACCCAAATTCTAACCAATATCCACCCAATAGCCACCCAACTAACCAAAACACTTATCTTCATCCATCAACACCCCAAAATCAAACCATCTCCCAAGACTCACAAAGAATTACCAATCTAGAGCTACTCATGGAGAAACTAATGAAGAGCCAAGAATTGACAACCAAGAACCAAGAAGCCTCTATGAAGAATCTAGAAAGGCAAATTGGACAAATCTCTAAGAAGATCTCTATTGAGAAGCCATCAAGTTCACTACCTAGTGATACCATTCCCAACCCAAAGGAAGAATGCAAGGTGGTGCAACTAAGAAGTGGAAGAGTGTTAACAGATGGTAGCCAAGGAGCAACAAAGAAGCTTATGGAGAATGACACTGAGCCAACAAAGAATGATGAAACCATCAACCAAGACAAGATAAGCAAGAATGCTCCAGAAAAGCTCACAGGGGAAGACAACAAGCACCAGAATTTGAAGAAAGGAAAGAAGATCTTGGAGGAACCAACTCCAAAACAGCATCAAGTGGAGAAGAGCTCAACACCACCACTCCCTTATCCACAAAGATTTCACAAGGAAACAAAGGACCAGCACTTCCACAAATTTCTTGAGACTTTCAAGAAGTTGGAGATTAACATACCTTTGGCAGAGGCTTTGGAGCAAATGCCCCTGTATGCCAAGTTCTTAAAAGAGCTCATCAACAAGAAAAGAGATTGGAATGAGAAGGAAACGGTGATGCTTAGTGAGGAATGCAGTGCACTCATTAAAAAGGGACTCCCTCCCAAGCTAGAGGACCCTGGAGGTTTCTTCTTACCATGCACTATTGGAAACCTGTTCATTAACAAAGGGATGTGCGATCTAGGAGCAAGCATAAATCTAATCCCATATTCTCTAGTGAAAAAGCTTGGCATAGAGGAGGTGAAACCAACAGAGATGACTTTGGAATTGGTGGATCAATCAATAGTCTATCCTAAGGGGCTGATTGAGAACCTGTTAGTTAAGGTTGGCAAGTTCATCTATCCGGCAGACTTTGTGATCCTGGATTCTTCAGAAAATGGAAATGATTCCATAATACTTGGTCGACCATTTTTAGCCACTGCTAGAGCCATTGTGGACATAGAGCAAGGAGAGTTAACCCTTAGGATGCATGAGGAGAGCATCATCCTGAAAGTCTTCCCAGAATTACAAAGGGATGAAGAAACAAGCAGAATGAGTGATGATCTCCTTCCAAAGCAATCAACTAAAAAGGAAATGGAACAGAAAAACAAACAGATACAAGAAGAAAAGGGGATTCACAAGGAAGCAGGCGTGATCAGCAAGAAGGAAGGCATCACAACTCAAGTAACTGTCAAGAAAAAAGGATCAACAAGCAAGAAAAAGGTGAAGAGCAAGAAAAAGGTTCACAAAGGGTGGAAGAAAAAGAAAATCCCAATTGAAGGATTTTCTAAGGGTGATAAGGTGCAATTAATATACCAACAGCAGGGAGCAGAAGATTATTACACTGTCAACCAAATTCTTTCTCTTGAGCATATGGAAATTGAGCATGAAAGCACACAGAAAAAGCTGACAGTGAGAGGTGACAAGCTGAGACATCACCAACATCAACCACCTTAAAGGGAGGTGAATGTCAAGCTAATGACAATAAAAGAGCGCTTCATGGGAGGCAACCCATGGTTTAAGATTTCTGTTTTCTCTTATTTAATAAGCTATGATCCCTCTGAATATGATCTTGAATTTTTATGCCTGGTAAATACATATATCATTTTGAAGCACATGGCAAACTTCTAAGTTTGGTGTACCTTAAGGTACACCCACGTTCATTGTTCAAAAAAAGAGGATTGTGTTTTAGAACATATGCATAATTCTTTTAATGAAGCATATGACCAAACACTAAGTTTGGTGTCTGCATGTGCAACAATGTTCAGAGGATTATTTTCCAATCATGAACTCAAAACCATACAGACAAGGGATCATACATCAATATTTCTTTTAAAATACATCAATTGTGAGATTGGTTTGCAATTGCTAAGCCATCCCCTAAATAAAGGATAAGTTTGGTGTTCACCAACTTTTAACATCTTTAATTAAAGGGCATAATTGACCAAAAAATTTTTATTTTAAATAATAATAAACAAAACAAAATAATTCTTTTCCTATTAAATACGAATTAATTTCCAGCGGCCATATTAATGATCTAAGGCTAGCTATCTTGATTCTTGCAGGAGAAAAAGATTGAGACAAAACTCAAGGAAGGGCCACGGCTAGGAGGAGCTATGTGAGGGAGGTCACATGTGCCTAGGAGAACGTGCTCATGGGGAACAAAATTTGCATGCATGCAACATTGGACACCGAAGTGCATGCAGCCAATGGGAGGATGATCCTCGTCAAGCCTCAACCATGCATGCAGACCGTTCATTCCATGAATCCTTGAGATGACCAACTCAATCTTAGCCCTTCATGAACACTAATGGATCCGTCTTCATTCATTCTTTGCGGTTTTGTTGAAAAGCTTGGAAACATGGCCTATAAATAGCCGTTGCACCAACACGTCACTCACATTCCCACTCAAGCCACTTTCATATGAAACCACACTCTACTCCACTTCTAAAACCAACATAATCTCCTTGTCTCACATCAAAACCGAATCAAAACCAAAGTTCACCCCAAACACAACATATATTTCTTCTACTCTCACTTCCTCTTTCTTTTCACTTTAATTTTCAATGGCATCCTCAAGCTCACAAAGAAGGCCGGGAAAAGAGCCTATGATAACCGAACCCCCAACCTTTGATGCAACCAAATTTAGATCCCAATTCCATGAAGGGAGATATCATAGGTTCATGAAGGCAAAGAATGTTATCTATGAGAAAGGCCTTGATTTGAGGGAAGGAGAATACCCCATCATGAGGCAAATTACTAGAGAAAGAAGGTGGGAACTCTTGTGTGCTCCTCTGACTGACATCAGTGCAGTAATGATTAGGGAGTTCTATGCAAATGCTGCAAAAGAAAACAAAAATAGTGCTCCTTACACAAGCTATGTCAGAGGGGTTGAAGTGAGTTTTAACCCTGCTGCTATCACAAGAGCTCTCAAGTTGAGAACCATAACCTATCCAGAGCTTAGTTATGAGGCCAGATTGCAACGGGAAAACAATCCTGATGAAATTCTGCAGGGGCTATGCATGGAAAATACAGATTGGGAAAGAGATTCAAAGGGGATTCCAAGTCACATAAGGAGGATAAATCTTACTCCTGTTGCTAAAGGATGGTTTGAAATAGTGAGGAGATCTATTCTTCCTACTGGAAATGCCTCTTGGGTCACAATCAAACGAGCATTATTGACACACTGCATCTTGCATGGAGGTGAGATCAATGTTGCACAACTCATAGCCGACAGCATTCAAGAAATGGCCGATAGCACAAGCAAGTCAAAAGGCCTTGGACATCCAAGCACCATCCAAAGGCTATGTAACAGAGCTAATGTCATTTTTGAAGATGAGGACACAACAAAAGTGAAAGTAGGAAAAGGAATTACCAAGAAGATCATGGAGGGAATTAATGAAGAAGAAGACCAAGAAGGGGTCGTAGCTCCTAGACAAAGGAGATCACAAAGAGAGGAAGGACGAAATCAGGCTTATAATGCCATAGATATGAGCCAATTGCAAAGATCAATTGAAGAATTATCCCAGCAACTCATGCAGGCTCAACAAGGTCAGAATCAACTCATGCAGGTCCAACAAGGCCAAAATCAGGAGGGCCAAGAGAAATATCGAGAGCCCCATCCTGAATTCATGGAACAATTCTTGAAAGAAAAAGAAGAACGAGAAGCTTGGCAGCATCAAATGGAGGAAAAACAAGAGAGATGGCAACAACAAATGATGACTCAGCAGCAAGAGTTTCAAGCACAGATCCTTGAAGGACAGAAAGAGCAGTACAAAGAATTCAAAGAATCATATGATAAGCTGTATTTCAGTCAAGCTAAAGCATCGGAATATAGTCACAACCTGTATCAATGGAAGAATGTTCATCATACCTTGGGAGAAGTTAGACATGTACAAAGAATGGAGTATGATGAAAACATGCAAGCAAGGTTGGAGTACTTGACCCACAATTTGCCAACACTCAATCCTGAGATCAAGCCATTTGAGCAATGCCCTGAATTCTTAGCCAAGCAACAAGCAAAATCTCGTCAATACACTGAGTCAACCTTTAACACATTGGAAAACTTTGGGCTCAAAGGACTCATAGATTCTGTTTGGGCTAGAAGATGTCCTGGAGAAGAGATCCAAGATCACTCCAAGACAGGGAAGAGAAAGAAGAAGAAGGGAGAATCAAGCAGCAGCCATGACCATTAGAAGGTGGCAAAGTTCTTTCATACTTCCTCTTTCATGTCTCTAATAAGGAGATGCACGTCTGAAACATGATATGCCTCCATCATTTATTTCTTTTACTATTTGCATTTTTCTGTTCTTTGCTTTTCATTTTAGTTAGTTAATAATTAGCTAGAAAAATGATAAGTCTGCATAATGCTTGTATCCATCACTTAGTTTAAATATTGCTTTGTTTCCCATATGCTTGAATAAAAGAGTTTGGTTTGAATTGAAAAGTAAAGCATCCAATGTTGCATGAGTATGAATGGAAGTTGGTGGTGGCATATGTGTTTGATTAAATGCATAACTCATGAAATAAGTATTGCATAATATCATTCTCAATCAATTGTGAGTTAGCTTGCTGTTATAAAAACTCCTATCAAGAATGAAACAACCCTTGGTAACAAAAACAGAAAGAAAAAGGGAAAGAAAAAGCCAAAATGGCAAGAAAAACAAAGAATAAAGGTTGGACACCAATAGCTTGAATCTTAGGACATATGCCTGTGGTGTTCTTGTACTAAGATCTGCTTGGATGAGTAAATTCTAAGGGGTATTTTGAAACCTGGTCACTTAGATCAACTGATTTGGGATGGCCAATTGAAAATCCACAATAAAGAGCAACTTAGATACAAAGCACTTAGTGATCCAAAGAGATGCTGGGCATCAATGATCCTAGGAAGAATTAGCAAGCCAAGTGTCTGTGGTGGAGAGATGTTGAGCAAAAAGAAAGAAAAAAATAAAGCCAAAGGCTAGGCTGCAGCATTCGACACCTAACCTATAAAAGAATAATAAGCTTGTTAAGCTTTGTAAGCCAAGAAAAGTTAGCAAGGGAGAGAGTAACAAAGTGAGTCTTATAACAGCAAGTCTAGCAAACCTTTGATGCAAAATGTGTATTATGCAGCAGCAACAATAAATGAGTTGTCATTGTCTGCATAAATGCCCCATAGATCAAGTTCTGCTATCTGCATAATAAGGATATGCATTCTTTTCTTATTCATTTCATTTACTCTTAGTTTTGATGCTTGCTTGGGGACAAGAAAGGTTTAAGTTTGGTGTTGTGATGACAAGTCATCATATACCCATTTTTCAAGCTAATTTCACTTGTTTTGTTAGCATTTATGCACTTTCTTGCATCCTAAGTAAGTGATTTGGAGTGAAAATGCATAAACTCTTTAAATCAAGCAACCACCATGAAATTAATGTTAATCCATGAGGTTTAAGCTAATTTTAATTGAATTTTAATTGATTTATAAGCCTCTTGAATTTAGTGATACTTTGAGTGGTTGTTTGGTTTATTGTAGGTGAAGAAAAGAAAAGAAAATGAAAAGCGTGGCCTAAGAAGCGTGACACAAGAAAAGGAAAGCGTGGCCAAAGAGGAGAGAAGCGTGCCGCATTACAATGGGGGAAGCAACATTGCCCTCCACAAGGGCAGACTGCCCTCTAGGAGAGCAACATAGAGAACCAAACAAGAATAGGCAACTCTGCCCTGCCCACTACAAGGGCAGAGCACAAAATGGTGCCTTGAGACCAAGAGAAAGCAAACTCTGCCCTGCCCTTGTGGAGGGCAGAATCGGGCTCCATAAGGAAAGAAATCCAAAGGAAAATACCACCCATGCATGCTACAAGGTTCGAACAAGGAACCATGAGGAAGCCAAGACTTAAAGATGAGTGCCGTGCCAAGAAGCCAAGAAAAATAATAGCGTGTTTGCTTCCTCCCAGTTTCGAACACGGGCCATGAAGGAAAGGACCTTGCCCTGCCCTTGGCGCGGGCAGGGCAGCATTTGAATTGGCGCATCACACACAAAACCTTGGCGCACCAACTTTGCTTCCTGGCGCACCAAACACTCGTCCTGGCAGCATCTGGCGCGCGCGTTCCTTCCCTGGCGCACCAAACCGTTCCTGCCCTGCCCTTGGTGCGGGCAGGGCAGCGTTTTGCGTCCCACGCACCCAAATCAACTCTGGCGCACCAAGTTTTCTTCCTGGCAGCACCAACGCACGCACGCCTCACATCCTGGCGCATCAGCTTTCCCGCCCTGCCCTTGGCGCGGGCAGGGCAGCCTCTGGCGCACCAAACTCGCACATGGCCGCACGAAATCCACGCACCAAGCTTCAATTTTCTGCCCTGCCCTCCACAAGGGCAGGGCAGCCTCCTGGGAGTGACTTTTGGGCCAGAATTCAAATTAAAAATTCATTTGAATCCATTTCTTCACCAATTCAAAAGCCCATCCAAATCCCATTATCCAAGAATAGAAAGTGTATAAATAGGAGTTAGTTTGATGTAATTAGGACCTTTAGCTACCTTTACTTTGAGCTTTGAATTTTTACTTTCATTTTGAGTTTCACTTTCTTTGAGTTTTCTTGAGAGAATTGGCCGAGCACTAAGAGGATCAAGGGAGAATTGACTGATCTCCTTCCTCATTTCCCTTGGGCAATTCTACTCTTCTGTTTTTGAGTTTTGGGTGTGTGAAATTGGGGAAATTCTGTCCCAATTCCCATTCAAACTCTCCTCACTTTGTTTTCTGCATAATTCAGTTTCAATTCTGTTCTTCTATTGCTTCTTCTTTAATTTTCTGTCAATTGCTTAGATAATTCAGATCTGGGAAGGAAATTGGGTTTTAGGCTCTGCTACCTAAGCCCTTGGGATCCTGAGATCACAGTTCATTTTGGGTTCTTCTGTGAACCTTTACTGCATTTTATTTCCTTTCTGTTTGAATGCTCTTTGCTTCTGATTCAAATTCTGCTCAACTCAATTGTTGCAATTTACTTCTTCTTTGTTTAGATCTTGTAATCCCATTCCTCAATTCCCTTTTATATTCAAGTCATTTATCTTTCTTGCCATTTAAGTTACTGCAATTTAAGTTTCTTGCACTTTAAGTTTCAGTCATTTACTTTCTTGCTCTTTAAGATTCTGCAACTTTACAATTCTGTTCTTTAATTTACTGCACTTTTCCCTTCCCCTTTACATTTACTGTCATTTACTTCCTGTTAAACACAAATCACTCAATCAAAACTTGATTCGCTTGACTAAACCACCCACTAAACTAAAATTGCTCAATCCTTCAATCCCTGTGGGATCGACCTCACTCATGTGAGTTATTATTACTTGATGCGACCCAGTACACTTGCCGGTGAGTTTTGTGTTGGATCGTTTTCCACACATCACTAGATAGGATCTAAACTTGTCAATGGCATAGACCACTGCAAGTAACTCTTTTTCTGTGGTTGTGTAATTCTTCTGCGCATCATTTAGAACATGGCTAGCATAATAAATGACGTGCAGAAGCTTGTTATGCCTCTGTCCCAACACTGCACCAATGGCATGGTCACTGGCATCACACATTAATTCAAATGGCAATGTCCAATCTGGTGCAGAGATGACTGGTGCTGTGACCAGCTTAGCTTTCAGGGTCTCAAATGCCTGCAGACACTGTGTGTCAAACACAAATGGTGTGTCAGCAGCTAGCAGATTACTCAGAGGTTTTGCAATTTTCGAAAAATCCTTTATGAACCTTCTGTAAAATCCTGCATGCCCCAGAAAGCTTCTGATTGCCTTAACATTGGCAGGTGGTGGTAATTTTTCAATCACCTCCACCTTTGCCTTATCCACCTCTATTCCCCTGCTTGAAATTTTGTGCCCAAGGACAATTCCTTCAGTCACCATAAAGTGACATTTCTCCCAGTTTAAAACCAGGTTAGTCTCTTGGCACCTTTTCAGGACAAGTGCTAGGTGATTAAGACAGGAGCTGAATGAGTCTCCATATACTGAGAAGTCATCCATGAAGACTTCCAGAAATTTCTCTACCATATCTGAGAAGATAGAGAGCATGCACCTCTGAAAGGTTGCAGGTGCATTGCACAGACCAAAAGGCATCCTTCTGTAGGCAAACACGCCAGAAGGGCAAGTAAATGCTGTTTTCTCTTGGTCCTGGGGATCTACTGCAATTTGGTTGTAGCCTGAATAGCCATCCAAAAAGCAGTAATAATCATGACCAGCTAGTCTTTCTAGCATTTGGTCTATGAATGGTAAAGGAAAATGATCCTTTCTGGTGGCTGTATTGAGCCTTCTGTAGTCAATACACATACGCCACCCTGTGACTGTTCTTGTAGGAACCAGTTCATTTTTTCATTATGAACCACTGTCATGCCTCCCTTTTTGGGGACAACTTGGACAGGGCTCACCCAGGGGCTATCAGAAATAGGATAAATAATCCCAGCCTCTAGTAATTTAGTGACCTCTTTCTGCACCACCTCCTTCATGGCTGGATTTAGCCTCCTTTGTGGTTGGACCACTGGTTTGGCATTATCCTCCAACAGGATCTTGTGCATGCATCTAGCTGGGCTAATGCCCTTAAGATCACTTATGGACCACCCAAGAGCTGTCTTGTGTGTCCTTAGCACTTGAATCAGTGCTTCCTCTTCCTGTGGATTTAAAGCAGAGCTTATAATCACTGGAAAAGTGTCACCCTTTCCCAGAAATGCATACTTCAGGGATGGTGGTAGTGGTTTGAGTTCAGGTTTGGGAGGCTTATCCTCCTCCTGAGGAATTTTCGAAAATTCCTTTGTTTCCTGTGGTTCTTCTTGATTAGGCTGAGCATCCTTGAAGATGTCTTCAAGCTCTGATTCTAGGCTTTCAGTCATATTGATCTCTTCCACCAAAGAGTCAATAATGTCAGCGCCCATGCAATCATTTGGTGTGTCTGGATGCTGCATAGCTTTCATAGCATTCAACTTGAACTCATCCTCATTGACTCTCAGGGTTACTTCCCCTTTTTGTACATCAATGAGAGTTCGTCCAGTTGCTAGGAAAGGTCTTCCTAGAATGAGAGTTGTACTCTTGTGCTCCTCCATTTCCAGCACCACAAAGTCAGTTGGAAAGGCAAATGGCCCAACCTTGACAATCATATCCTCTATTATGCCTGATGGATGTTTAATGGAGCCATCAGCAAGTTGGAGGCATATCCGGGTTGGTTTGACTTCTCCAGTCAACCCAAGCTTTCTGATAGTGGATGCAGGTATTAGATTGATGCTTGCTCCAAGATCACATAGGGCTGTCTTGGTGCAAGCACCTTCTAATGTGCATGGTATCATAAAGCTTCCTAGATCTTGAAGCTTTTCTGGTAAGCTTTTCATAATGACTGCACTGCATTCTTCAGTGAGAAATACTTTTTCAGTTTCTCTCCAATCCTTCTTATGACTTAAGATCTCTTTCATGAACTTAGCATAAGAAGGTATTTGCTCAAGTGCCTCTGCAAACGGAATCTTTATTTCAAGAGTCCTTAGATAGTCTGCAAAGCGGGCAAATTGCTTATCCTGTTCCGCTTGGCGGAGTTTTTGAGGATAAGGCATCTTGGCTTTATAGTCTTCAACCTTAGATGCTGCAGGTTTATTCCTTACAGAAGTGGTTGAAGAAGCCTTGTTAGAGGGATTACTGTCAGCACTCTCAGGTGTCTGATCTCCCCTTGGCATCTGAACGCCAGGATTGGGTGGAAAATGGGCGTTAAACGCCAACTTTTCCCCCTTTTCTGGCGTTTGAACGCCAGAACTGGGCAGGGAATGGGCGTTTAACGCCAGCTTTCCCTCCCTTTCTGGCGTTTGAACGCCACTAGCATTCCTCTCTGGGCTCTGACTGTCCTCAGAGGGATTTTAAACAGTGGTTTGGTTATCCTCTGTCAATTGTTCCTTATTTGACTTTTTGCTCTTTTGAGTGGTGTTGTTCAGTATCTTCCCACTCCTCAGTTGAACTGCTTGACACTCTTCTGTTATCTGTTTGGATATTTGCTGTTTTGCTTGATTCAACTGCAGTTCTATGTTCTTGTTAGCAGCTTTAGTTTCATGGAGCATCTCTTTAAATTCTGCTAACTGTTCTGTCATCAGGAGCAATTGTTGATTAAGCTCAATCATCTGTTCGTGAGGATTAGGATTAGTGACTACTGCCATGACTTCCTCTTTTGGAGAGAACTCATTGCTAGAGTATAAATATTGGTTTCTAGCAACAGTGTCTATAAGCTCTTGAGCCTCTTCAATTGTCTTCCTCATGTGTATAGATCCACCAGCTGAGTGGTCTAAAGACATCAGAGCTTTTTCTGTAAGCCCATAGTAGAAGATGTCTAACTGTACCCATTCTGAAAACATTTCAGAGGGGCATTTTCTTAGCATACCTCTATACCTCTCCCAGGCATTATAAAGGGATTCATTATCCTCTTGTTTAAAGCCTTGGATGTCCAGCCTTAGCTGTGTCATCCTCTTTGGAGGGTAAAAATGATTCAGGAATTTGTCTGATAACTGTTTCCATGTCTTTATATTTGTTGTAGGTTGGTTATTCAACCACCTTTTAGCTTGATCTTTTACAGCAAATGGAAACAGTAATAGTCTGTAGACATCCTGATCCACCTCTTTATCATGTACTGTGTCAGCAATTTGTAAGAACTGTGCCAGAAACTCAGTAGGTTCTTCCTGTGGAAGACCAGAATACTGGCAATTTTGCTGCACTATGATAATGAGTTGAGGGTTTAACTCAAAGCTGCTTGCTTTGATGGGAGGTGTACAGATGCTACTCCCATATGCAGCTGTAATGGGGTTAGCATATGACCCCAGAGTCCTTCTGGACTGATCAATCTCACTTAGGTCCATGATGGATAAAGGAAATGATATGGATTGCAAGTAGAAAAATATTTTTTTTTTGAATTAACCGAAAAATAAAATAAAAACAAAAGGAAAATAAAATAAAATAAAAAAAATTCGAAAATTGAAAGAAAAATAAGATCAAAGCAAATTGAAAACTGAATCAATTAGTTAATTAAAAAGATTTTGAGATTAGCAATTAGAAAGATATGATTGAAAAATTTTTATGAAAAAGATTTGATTTTTGAAAACAGGAAAGAGAAAGACAACAAAATGACACCAAACTTAAAATTTTTTAGAAAATCAAACACAATTTTTCGAAAATTTTAAAGGAAAAACACAAAGAGGACACCAAACTTAGAATTTTTACGGATCAAAAAGGGACTAAAGACATGCAAATTCGAAAATTAGAAGAAAAACAAAAGCATGCAATTGACACCAAACTTAAAATATGAAACTAGACTCAAATAAAAGACTCTAAACTAACAAAAATAAAACAATCCTAATCTAAGCAACAAGATAAACCGTCAGTTGTCCAAACTCGAACAATCCCCGGCAACGGCGCCAAAAACTTGGTGCACGAAATTGCAATCACACTTTTGCAATCCCGCACAACTAACCAGCAAGTGCACTAGGTCGTCCAAGTAATACCTTACGTGAGTAAGGGTCGATCCCACGGAGATTGTCGGCTTGAAGCAAGCTATGGTTATCTTGTAAATCTTAGTCAGGATATCAGAAATTATCAGGATTGATTGTGAAAAGCAAAAGAACATGAAATAAGTACTTGTTTTGCAGTAATGGAGAATAGGTTGAGGCTTTGGAAATGCTCCATCTTACGAATCTCTGCTTTCCTACTGTCTTCTTCATCAAACACGCAAGACTCCTTCCATGGCAAGCTGTATGTAGGGTTTCACCGTTGTCAGTGGCTACCTCCCATCCTCTCAGTGGAAATGTTCAACGCACCCTGTCACGGCACGACTATCCATCTGTCGGTTCTCGATCAGGCCGGAATAGAATCCATTGATTCTTTTGCGTCTGTCACTAACGCCCCGCCTTCAGGAGTTTGAAGCTCGTCACAGTCATTCAATCATTGAATCCTACTCAGAATACCACAGACAAGGTTTAGACCTTCCAGATTCTCTTGAATGCCGCCATCAGTTCTAGCTTATACCATGAAGATTCCGGTTAAAGAACCCAAGAGATATCTACTTAATCTAAGGTAGAACGGAGGTGATTGTCAGGCACACGTTCATAGTTGAGAACATGATGAGTGTCACGGATCATCACATTCATCCGGGTTAAGAACAAGTGATATCTTAGAATAGAAGCAAGCATGATTGAATAAGAAACAGTAGTAATTGCATTAATCCATCAAGACACAGCAGAGCTCCTCACCCCCAACCATGGGGTTTAGAGACTCATGCCGTGGAAGGTACACAAAGAAACGTGTAAAGTGTCATGAGGTACAGATACAATGTCAAAAGATCCTATTAATAGTAAACTAGTAACCTAGGGTGTACAGAAATGAGTAAATGATGTAAAAATCCACTTCTGGGTCCACTTAGTGTGTGCTTGGGCTGAGCAATGAAGCATTTTCGTGTAGAGACCTTTTCTGGAGTTAAACGCCAGCTTTTATGCCAGTTTGGGCGTTTAACTCCAAGTTTTATGCCAGTTCCAGCGTTAAACGCTGGAAATTCTGAGGCTGATTTGCCACGCCGGTTTGGGCAATCAAATCTCGGGCAAAGTATGGATTATTATACATTGTTGGAAAGCCCAGGATGTCTACTTTCCAATGCCGTTGAGAGCGCACAAATTGGGCTCCTGTAGCTCCAGAAAATCCACTTCGAGTGCAGGGAGGTCAGAATCCAACAACATCTGCAGTCCTTTTCAGTCTCTGAATCAGATTTTTGCTCAGGACCCTCAATTTCAGCCAGAAAATACCTGAAATCACAGAAAAACACACAAACTCATAGTAAAGTCCAGAAAAGTGAATTTTAACTAAAAACTAATAAAAATATACTAAAAACTAACTAGATCATACTAAAAACATACTAAAAACAATGCCAAAAAGCGTACAAATTATCCGCTCATCAGGCATCACCGTTGTCAGTGGCTACAATCCCGTCCTCTCAGTGAAAATGTTCAACGCACCCTGTCATGGCACGGCTAATCATCTGTCGGTTCTCAATCAGGTTGGAATAGAATCCATTGATTCTTTTGCGTCTCTCACTAATGCCCCGCCTTCAGGAGTTTGAAGCTCGTCACAGTCATTCAATCATTGAATCCTACTCAGAATACCACAGACAAGGTTTAGACCTTCCGGATTCTCTTGAATGCCGCCATCAATTCTAGCTTATACCACGAAGATTCTGATTAAGGAATCCAAGAGATAAACATTCAAGCCTTGTTTGCTTGTAGAACGAGAGTGGTTGTCAGGCACGCGTTCATAAGTGAGAATGATGATGAGCATTACATAATCATCACATTCATCAAGTTCTTGAGTGCGAATGAATATCTTGGAATAAGAACAAGCTGAATTGAATAGAAGAACAATAGTAATTGCATTAATACTCGAGGTACAGCAGAGCTCCACACCTTAATCTATGGTATGTAGAAACTCTACCGTTGAAAATACATAAGAACAAAAGTGATCATTGGCTTCGGTCCCAGAGAGGGAACCAGAAGAACCAAGATCTGATCTAAGAACTAGATGTCTGAAGATGATCCTAAGATCGAAAATGATCCCAAGATGAAAATACAATAGTACAAGGTCCTATTTGTAGAGAACTAGTAGCCTAGGGTTTACAGAGATGAGTAAATGACATAAAAATCCACTTTCGGGCCCACTTGGTGTGTGCTTGGGCTGAGCATTGAAGCATTTTCGTGTAGAGACTTCTCTTGGAGTTAAACACCAGCTTTTGTGCCAGTTCCGGCGTTTAACGCCGGGCATTCTTGAGCTGATTTGGAACGCCGTTTTGGGCCATCAAATCTCGGGCAAAGTATAGACTATTATACATTGCTGGAAAGCCCAGGATGTCTACCTTTCAATGCCGTTGAGAGCGCGCCAATTGGGCTTCTATTGCTCTAGAAAATCCACTTCGAGTGCAGGGAGGTCAGAATCCAACAACATCTGCAGTCTTTTTCAATCTCTGAATCAGATTTTTGCTCAAGTCCCTCAATTCCAGCCAGAAAATACCTGAAATCACAGAGAAACACACAAATTCATAGTAAAGTCCAGAAAAGTGAATTTTAACTAAAAACTAATAAAAATGTACTAAAAACTAACCAAAACATACTAAAAACATACTAAAAATAATGCCAAAAAGCGTACAAATTATCCGCTCATCATATCTCTATCTTTATTTTATGCTTTATTTATCTTTATTTTTGAAAACCATTATAACTATTTGAATCCGCCTGACTGAGATTTATATGATGACCATAGCTTGCTTCATACCAACAATCTCCGTGGGATCGATGATGATTAGATTTTTGATGGTTTAGAATTTTACAAATTAATTCTCGTTGCAAATATAGTTCCTAAACCTAACAATAATCTTTCAATACAAAAAGTTGTTTGTCACTAAAACAAACCCCTAAATTTATAAACCGAAGTATTGAAACATCGGGTCGTCTCCCTAGGAATTACAATAAAATGTCTTGTTATTGGTTGTGAGTTATTTTGGGATTTTTTATGAGAAATATGAAAAGTAAATGGAAATAAAATTTTATTAACAAAATGGTCTTGGCAAGGGTTGATGATCAAGGACCTATATCATTATCACTAATCACAATCATGATAGTAGCAAAGATCGATCTCACTAAGTTATCTGGTGCACGAAATTGTGATCATCAATGGCGCCATCAACATGGTACGCTCAATTGCAATCTCAACTCTTTATCACAACTTCGCACAACTAACCAGCAAGTGTACTGGGTCGTCCAAGTAATAAACCTTACGCGAGTAAGGGTCGATCCCACGGAGATTGTTGGTTTGAAGCAAGCTATGGTCATCTTGTAAATCTCAGTCAGGCAGATTCAAATGGTTATGGATGATTTATGAATAAAGCATAAAATAAAGATAGAGATACTTATGTAGTTCATTGGTGAGAATTTTAGATAACCGTATGGAGATGCTTTGTCCCTTCCGTCTCTCTGCTTTCTTACTGTTTTCATCCAATCTTTCTTACTCCTTTCCATGGCAAGTTGTATGTTGGGCATCACCGTTGTCAGTGGCTACAGTCCCGTCCTCTCAGTGAAAATGTTCAACGTGCTCTGTCACAGCACGGCTAATCATCTGTCGGTTCTCAATCAGGTTGGAATAGAATCCATTGATTCTTTTGCGTCTGTCACTAACGCCCAGCCTTTAGGATTTTGAAGCTCATCACAGTTATTCAATCATTGAATCCTACTCAGAATACCACAGACAAGGTTTAGACTTTCCGAATTCTCTTGAATGCCTCCATCAATTCTAGCTTATACCACGAAGATTCTGATTAAGGAATCCAAAAGATAAACATTCAAGCCTTGTTTGCTTGTAGAACGGGAGTGGTTGTCAGGCACGCGTTCATAAGTGAGAATGATGATGAGCGTCACATAATCATCACATTCATCATGTTCTTGGGTGCGAATGAATATCTTAGAACAAGAATAAGCTGAATTGAATAGAAGAACAATAGTAATTGCATTAATACTCGAGGTACAGCAGAGCTCCACACCTTAATCTATGTTGTGTAGAAACTCCACCGTTGAAAATACATAAGAACAAGGTCTAGGCATGGCCATGAGGCCAATCCCATGATCTAAGATAGCATAAAACTACTCAAAGATAGCTACCAAGATGAGAATACAATAGTAAAAGGTCCTATATGTAGAGAACTAGTAGCCTAGGGTTTACCGAAATGAGTAAATGACATAAAAATCCACTTCTGGGCCCACTTGGTGTGTGCTTGGACTGAGCATTGAAGCTTTCATGTGTAGAGACTTTTCTTGGAGTTAAACGCCAGCTTTTGTGCCACTTTGGGCGTTTAACTCCCATTCTTGTGCCAGTTCCGGCGTTTAACGCCGGGCAGTTTTGAGCTGATTTAAAACGCCGGTTTGGGTCATCAAATCTCGGGCAAAGTATGGACTATTATACATTGCTGGAAAGCCCAGGATGTCTACTTTCCAACGCAGTTGAGAGCGCGCCAATTGAGCTTCTGTAGCTCCAGAAAATTCACTTCGAGTGCAGGGAGGTCAGAATCCAACAGCATCTGCAGTCCTTTTCAGCTTCTGAATCAGATTTTTGCTCAGGTCCCTCAATTTCAGCCAGAAAATACCTGAAATCACAGAAAAACACACAAACTCATAGTAAAGTCTAGAAAAGTGAATTTTCACTAAAAACTAATAAAAATATAAAAAAACTAACTAAAACATACTAAAAACAATGCCAAAAAGCATATAAATTATCCTTTGAAATTTAGAATGATTGGCTTCTATAGGAACTCAAAATCCAGATAATGTTATTGATTCTCCTAGTTAAGTATGATGATTCTTGAAAACAGCTACTTTATGAGTCTTGGCCGTGGCCCAAAGCACTCTGTTTTCCAGTATTACCACCGGATACATACATGCCACAGACACATAATTAGGTGAACCTTTTCAGATTGTGACTCAGCTTTGCTAGAGTCCCCAATTAGAGGTGTTCAGGGTTCTTAAGCACACTCTTTTTGCCTTGGATCACAACTTTATTATTTTTTTTTTTTTCGTTTTTCTCTTTTTTTTGTATTCACTGCTTTTTCTTGCTTCAAGAATCATTTTTATGATTTTTCAGATCCTCATTAACATGTCTCCTTTTTCATCATTCTTTTAAGAGCCAACATTCATGAACAACAAATTCAAAAGACATATGCACTGTTCAAGCATACATTCAGAAATCAAAAGTATTGCCACCACATCAAAATAATTAATCTGTTATAAAATTCAAAATTCATGCAATTCTTCTCTTTTTCAATTAAGAACTTTTTTATTTAAGAAAGGTGATGGATTCATAGGAGATTCATAACTTTAAGGCATAGACACTAAGACACTAATGATCATAAGACACAAACATAGATAAACATAAGCATGGAAAATTCGAAAAATAGGAAAATAAAGAAGAAGGAAATTAAAGAACGGGTCCACCTTAGTGATGGCGGCTTGTTCTTCCTCTTGAAGATCTTATGGAGTGCTTGAGCTCCTCAATGTCTCTTCCTTGCCTTTGTTGCTCCTCTCTCATGATTCTTTGATCTTCTCTAATTTCATAGAGGAGGATGGAATGTTCTTGGTGCTCCACCCTTAGTTGTTCCATGTTGGAACTCAATTCTCCTAGGGAGGTATTGATTTGCTCCCAATAGTTTTGTGGAGGAAAGTGCATCCCTTGAGGTATCTCAGGGATTTCATGATGAGTGGGATCTCTTGTTTGCTCCATCCTTTTCTTAGTGATGGGCTTGTCCTCATCAATGAGGATGTCTCCCTCTATGTCAATTCAAACTGAATAACAGAGGTGACAAATGAGATGAGGAAAAGGCTAACCTTGCCAAGGTAGAGGACTTGTCCGCCACCTTATAAAGTTCTTGGGCCATAACCTCATGAACTTCTACCTCCTCTCCAATCATGATGCTATGAATCATGATAGCTGAATCTATAGTAACTTCGGACCGGTTGCTAGTGGGAATGATTGAGCGTTGGATAAACTCCAACCATCCCCTAGCCACGGGCTTGAGGTCATGCCTTCTCAGTTGAACCGGCTTCCCTCTTGAGTCTCTCTTCCATTGAGCGCCCTCTTCACAAATGTCTATGAGGACTTGGTCCAACCTTTGATCCAAGTTGACCCTTCTAGTATAAAGGTGTTCATCTCCTTGCATCATGGGCAAGTTGAATGCCAACCTTACATTTTCCAGACTAAAATCTAAGCATTTCCCCCGAACCATTGTAAGCCAATTGATGAGCGGATAATTTATACGCTTTTTGGCATTGTTTTTAGGTAGTTTTTAGTAAGTTCAAGCTACTTTTAGGGATGTTTTCATTAGTTTTTATGTTAAATTCACATTTCTGGACTTTACTATGAGTTTGTGAGTTTTTCTGTGATTTCAGGTAATTTCTAGCTGAAATTGAGGGACTTGAGCAAAACTCTGAAAGAAGGCTGACAAAAGGACTGCTGATGCTGTTGGAATCTGACCTTCCTGCACTCAAAATGGATTTTCTGGAGCTACAGAACTTCAAATGGCGCTCTCTCAACGGCGTTGGAAAGTAGACATCCAGAGCTTTCCAGCAATATATAATAGTCCATACTTTATTCGGGAGTTGACGACGTAATGTGGCGCTCAACGCCAAGTACATGTTGTTGTCTCGAGTCAAACGCCAGAAACACGTCACAACCCGTAGTTGAACGCCAGAAACACGCTATAACTCGGTGTTCAACTCCAAAGGAAGTCTCAGCTCGTGGATAGATCAAGCTCAGCCCAAGCATACACCAAGTAGGCCCCGGAAGTGGATTTATGCATCAATTACTTACTCATGTAAACCCTAGTAGCTAGTTTATTATAAATAGGACCTTTTATTAGCGTATTAGACATCTTGGAACATCTCTGGATGCCTAGTCCTTAGACCAAGGGGGCTGGCCATTCGGCCATGCCTGAACCTTTCACTTATGTATTTTCAACGGTGGAGTTTCTACACACCATAGATTAAGGGTGTGGAGCTCTACTGTACCTCAAGTTTCAATACAATTACTATTATTTTCTATACAATTATCTTTTATTCTTATTCTAAGATATACGTTGCACTTCAACTTGATGAATGTGATGATCCGTGACACTCATCATCATTCTCACCTATGAACGCGCGTGACTGACAACCACTTCCGTTCTACCTTAGGCCGGGCGCATATCTCTTAGATTCCCCAACAGAATCTTCGTGGTATAAGCTAGATAGATGGCGGCATTCATGGGAATCCGGAAAGTCTAACCTTGTCTGTGGTATTCCGAGTAGGATTTCGGGAATCAGGAAAGTCTAACCTTGTCTGTGGTGTTCCGAGTATGATTCCGGGATTGAATGACTGTGACGAGCTTCAAACTCCTGAAGGCTGGGCGTTAGTGACAGACGCAAAAGAATCAAGGGATTCTATTCCAACCTGATTGAGAATCGACAGATGATTAGCCGTGCTGTGACAGAGCATAGGACCATTTTCACTGAGAGGATGGGATGTAGCCGTTGACAACGGTGATGCCCTACATACAGCTTGCCATGGAAGGGAGTAAGAAGAAATTGGATGAATGTAATAAGAAAGTAGAGATTCAAGAGGAGCACAGCATCTCCATATGCCTATCTGAAATTCCCACTATTGATTCACATAAATATTACCATGAGTTAATAACAAAGCTTTTTTTTTAGCTTCTCCTTTTGGGTGCTTTGCCCCATGAGTTAATAACAAAGCTACGACTTCTAAATGGTTTGTTTTCAAGTATTACCACTTGATACATAAGCACCACAAGCATTTAATTAGAGGACTTCATTAAGCTCATTTTTCTTTTCTTTTCTTGACTCTCTAATCATTGATGCTCAGAGCCTTGAGCTTTGAGGGAGTGCTTTTGCACTTGAGCCTAGCCTTGACTTCTAAGTGTTTTGTTTTCAAGCATTTGGCTTGATACATAAACACCACAAGCACTTAGCAAATAAATTGCCATTGGTACTCAGAGCCTTCAGCTTTCTCATTCTTTCCCTTTTTCTTTTCTTGCCCTTTTTTGCTTTTTTTTTTCAAGGTTTTCATGATTTTTAAAAGATTTCACAAAATGTACTAGATGAGAAACTTCAATTAAATAAAATCCAATGCAATTGAGCAACAATTAATCATACTAGCTTTCCAATACTTGTATGCACATGCTAAAATCTTCTTTAATTCCTTGTTTGTTTATGATCATGATGCTTTATTGCTTTTGAATTCACAAAGCTCAAGTTGGTAGTTATAATTCCACAACAACATGTTACAAATCAAGATTCAAGCTATGCTTTATTCATACACACATGTAAACAGAAAAGATGAAGACAATCATGCAATTTAAGTGCTGAAAACAAATGAGAAGAAAAGAAACTCTACAACCTTGTAGTTCATCGTCATTATTGTTGTCCTTTTTCCTCTATTCTTCCTCTTCCCTTGCCAAACTCAGAATGCTTGCTCATCCTCAAGCAACAATTAGAACAATGGCTATGGGGCTAAGATGGATCATGAATGTCTTACACAATGATATGTTAGTAGCACATGTGTTTTAAGCAAGCAAAATGAAAGATAATAATCAAGGCACCAGAGACAGAGACATTTTGATTGCAAACATAAGAAGGTGAGCACAATACATTGCATAAAAGATAAGTGGCACACCAAACTTAGTGTGACACTTTCACTTGGAACTGATGCAAGTATCTAGTAGATATGGGAACCAAATTTTTGTTGCATAGCAACACCAAACTTAGAATGCAATCATATGTCAATTTATTTGAATACTAAGCAAATGAAACTGTTATATGTTAAGTACAATCACCAAGCCAAGAATCTGTCATTAATAAAACTCTCTTGGTAATGTATTAACAAACACAGTAAATAAGCAAACTAAAATGAAAGCATTAAAAACAAAGAATTAACTAAAGTAAACAGAATAACAAAATATCAAACCAAAAGAAAATTAACACTGCAAAGACATTATGGTTATGCAGACAAGTGGTGTTGCTGAATGATTTGCATAGAAAAATAGGTGGCACACCAAACTTAGAATCTTGGTGTGTCACTTTCATTTTTTTGATTTGATGCAATCATCCAAAAAGATTGAAAACAATGTGTTGCATGGCAACACCAAACTTAGAATGTAACCATATGCCAATTTATTGAATTTAAACAAAGCAAAGAAAGAAAACAAAGCAGAGAAGAGAAATTATACCTACGGTTGGGTTACCTCCCAACAAGTGCTCTTTTAGTGTCATTAGCTTGACATGTTGTTCTTCACTTTCTTCCTCTTCTTCCAGTTTGTTAAGAGGAATGACCTCAAAGGAGGAAAAGATTCAGCTAGTGTCCCTTGTCTTGGCCTTTCCTCAGCAAGCTTCCTTTTGCAAATGGCTTGATTGATATTGCTTGCTGGATTAGGGACAGAATTGGTGTTCTTGCTAGTTGCCTTCACTCTTTTGGATTCAAGACTTGGTTGCTGTGTGATTATTGGAGTTTCGTATTCATCCAGAGCTTTTTGAATTGGTGGTTCCATGAGCTTTTCTTCTATGTACTTCTCTGCTTCACTTGAGTTTAAATTTTCTGGAATGACTTCCTCACTTTCTTGCTCCTCCACTCCTTTCTTTGCACCCAACATTTGATTTAATAGTTCTTTTATGGCGGAGGTTTGTTGTTCTTCCCAATATTTCTTCATCTCCTCTTCATATTTTTCGATCACAGATTCAAGGGAAGTTTGTGAGGGTTGTGAATGTTCATGTTCCTTTGTCACCTCAAGTACTGTTTGTGAATATAAAATCCTTGGCTCATGTCCCTCATCCTTCATTGCAATTTCACTTGACACAGGGACCTTTTGTTTTTGTTTTTCCATTTTCTCCTTCCATGCTTTCGACAATTGGCCTAACTGCACTTCCATATTTTTGAGGGAGTTCTCTTGTTCTTTCTGGTACTTCTCTTTCTCCTCCGCAAATCTTTTGAGCATGGACTCAAGCTTTGAGATTCTTTGGCTATTGGAAGTTTATGTGAGTGGTAAGTTTTGAAAGGGGCTTTTTTTGAAGCATGGTCAAGTGATGATTTCTTTGGATGAATATCATATGGAGCATTAGAATTTCTTTCCCAGCCACCATTGCAATTATGACTTGCATCATTTTGTGGTAGAGGGAAATATCCCATATGGTTTTCTTGCTCATCTTGTGTCTGTGAAGCAAATCTCCATGGATTGGAGTGCTTAGAATTTGTATTTTCTTGGTGATATTCCCAACCACCATTAGAGATTGGTGATGGTGGGTGATATCCCATAAAATTTTGTTTGACCATAAGATGAGTTGAACTCCATTTTGTATTTTGTAAACATTAATGAAATTTGAAATTCATGTCACAGAGGAAGAATTTCTTAGTGAGGCAATAGCTCAAACACCTTGCTATCAATTTAAAACAGAGAACAAAAACAAAAAAATGCTTGATCTAGACTTCTCACCCACTTAATCATTGTTGATCTAATCAATCCCCGGCAACGGCGCCAAAAACTTGATGGTGTTTTTGCGGAAAACAAATTTTCCAACACACAAATCCAACCGGCAAGTGTACCGGGTCGCATCAAGTAATAATAACTCACATGAGTGAGGTCGATCCCACAGGGATTGATGGATCAAGCAACTTTAGTGGGTGATTAGTTTAGTCAAGCTAACATTGAAGTAAAATTGAGTGAAATCGTAGCCAACAGAAAGTAAATTGACAAGAATTGTAAATGACAGAATGTAAATAGGCAGGAAGCTTAAAGAACAAGCAATGTAAATTGCAGAATCTTAAATGACAAGAAATGTAAATTGCAGGAAATGTAAAGGGGATTGGGTGCAGGAAATTTAAAGGAAAGCAATAAGCAGCACTTAGAATAATTGCAGAATAATTAAATTACATGAAAAGTAAAAGGGATTAGGTGCTGGGAATTAAAACTTCAACAAGAAAATGTAAAATGCAATCAAGCAAAGAAGTAAAAGATGAAGTAAGTGCAGCAGATTCAAACAGAAATGAAAAATTGCTTGAAGAACAAGACAGAAAGAAACTTAGCTCAATTGTAAAATCTAAAAGAGAATTTGAGGATCCAAGAAGAGCAATGAACTCAGGAAGCAAATCTGGATCTCAATTCTCCTTTGCTCAGTCAGAAAATATATTGCAGAAGAAACTGAGGTTTAAAAATAGCAGAGAAGATTAAAACCCAATCCTTAGATCAATTGAGAGGAAGAGTGGAAGATGATTCTCAGAATTTGAATCAATGGAGCTCTTCAACCTCAATTCAAGATCCAAAACAGAAAAGCTAAAGTTGCAGAAGAAGAAGATTTAAAACAGCAAATGAATTTTGAATTATGCAGAAAGATTAACAAGAGATCTCAAGGTGGAATTGAAACAGAAGTTCTTCAATTCTCCACCCAAGATCCAAAACGAAAATGAAAACTAAGAGAGCTTTCTAATGGAGCTGCCCTCCAATCTTCTCTCATGGGGGCTCTTATTGATGCCTTTATATAGGCTTTACAAAATGAAAAATGAAAATGAAATTAAAACAAATTACAAAAACGAAAATCCTAATTTAATTGATCCATGTGCCTTTGAGTGATGTTGTGGGCTTTGCTTGCTTTGGATTTGAGGGAGAATGGGTCTTGGATGGCCGTGATTCAATTTGGTGAGGAATTGAATTAAATTGAATTTTGGTTGATTTTGGCCCATATGTTGCTCCCAGGAGGCTGCCCTGCTCTTGTGGAGGGCAGAGCAGGGAAACTTTGTGTGGGTATCCAATTTGCGTGCCAAGGCTTGGAAGCATCAGGATGCTGCCCTGCCCTTGTGGAGGGCAGGGCAATGTTGCCTTGCATGTGTGTCTTGCGTGCTCAATTCCTTGAACCGTGTCATGATGCGCTTGTGTGCGCCAAGGAGTAGCGCCTAAGCCTTTACTTCCTTGAAGGTCTTGTGTTCGAACCTTGGTGAAAGCACTTGGGGGAGCAATTTTCCTTGATTTTTCATGAAGAGAAGCATGACATTGCCCTGCTCTCCAAGAGGGCAGAGCAGAATAATGAGTGCTACATTGCTTTGGAGTGAGGCTCCAGCTTCGAACCTTGGTGGAAGCACTTAGGTTTATTTTCGCTTATTTTTTGCCCTTAAAGATGCCTTTCACTCATGCCTCAATTGTACGCCAAATATGGATTTCTATATATCGTTAGAAAGCTCTGAATGTCAGCTTTCCAACGCAACTAGAAGCACATCAATCGGACATCTGTAGCTCAAGTTATAGCCCTTTGAAGTAGGCATGGTCATGCTGTGAGCGGCCAGATTTTAACTTAGCGAAAATTTGCTCCAACCTCACTTTGTCTCATCATGATTCTGCCCTGCCCTTTGCAAGAGCAGAGCAGTGTGTGCTGATTGCTTATTCTCCATTAATTTGGTCATGGGCCACGCTTTTAAAAGCGTGGCCTAAGGCTCCAAAGTGTACCCCAACTTCAAAGTGTACCCCAAAGCTCTTTTTTTCTCCTTTTTGGCTTATTTTGTGCTTCTTTGCTTCTTTTTCTTTTTATTTCCTACAAGATTTATAAAATTAAAAGATCAAGAAAATATATCATTTAAGTACAAAAGCGTTCAATATTTAAGCACAAATCATCAATTTCTTGTATGAAAAAGCATAGAAAAATAGGTATATGATGACATGTCATCAGTATTACTTGGATGACCCAGTACACTTGCTGGTTAAGTTGAACGGAGTTGTGACCACACATAGTCGTGAACCATGGTATTGGGATCATGTTTTTGGCGCCATTGCCAGGGAAAGAAAAAGCAATGAATTTTACAAAATACAACAACAAATGAATCACAATTTCGTCCACCACCAATTCTTTGGGTTTGGGTTCACACTTTGATCATGGTTCTTGGTGATCCATGCATTGGCATAGAACTCTTGAACCATTAAGATTCCGACTTGTTGAATGGGGTTGGTAAGAACTTCCCAACCTCTTCTTTGGATCTCATGTCGGATCTCCGGATATTCACTCTTTTTGAGTTTGAAAGGGACCTCGGGGATCACCTTCTTCATGGCCACAACTTCATAGAAGTGGTCTTGATGCACCCTTGAGATGAATCTCTCCATCTCCCATGACTCAGAGGTGGAAGCTTTTGCCTTTCCTTTCCTCTTTCTAGAGGTTTCTCCGGCCTTAGGTGCCATAAATGGTTATGGAAAAACAAAAAAACAATGCTTTTACCACACCAAACTTAGAAGGTTTGCTCGTCCTTGAGCAAAAGAAGAAAGAAGAGAGTAGAAGAAGAAGAAAATGAAGGAGATGGAGGAGGCTATGTGGTTCGGCCAAGGGGGAGAAGTAGTGTGTAGGTTGTGTGAAAATGAAGGAGTGAAGATGGGTTTATATAGGAGTGGAGAGAGGGTGTATGGTTCGGTTATGAATGGGTGGGTTTGGGAGGGAAAGTGGTTTGAATTTGAATGGTGAGGTAGGTGGGGTTTTATGAAGGATGGATGTGAGTGGTGAAGAGAAAGATGGGGTTTAATAGGTAAGGGGTTTTTGGGGAAGAGGTGTTGAGGTGATTGGTGAATGGTTGAAGAAGAGAGAGAGTGGTGGGGTAGGTGGGGATCCTGTGGGGTCCACAGATCCTGAGGTGTCAAGGAAAATTCATCCCTGCACCAAGTGGCGAGCAAAAAAGCTCTTTATGACAATTCTAGCATTAAACGCTGGGTTGGTGCCCATTTCTGGCATTTAACGCCAGCTTCTTGCACTTTCCTGGTGTTTAACGCCAGTCTGGTGCCCCTTTCTAGCGTTAAACACCCAGAATGGTGCCAGACTGGGCGTTAAACGCCCATTTGCTGCCCTTACTGGCGTTTAAACGCCAGCAAGGTTTTCCTCCAGGGTGTGCTGTTTTTCTTTCTGTTTTTTATTCTGTTTTTGCTTTTTCAATTGATTTTGTGACTTCCCATGATCATCAACCTACAGAAAACATAAAATAACAAAGGAAAATAGATAAATATAACATTGGGTTGCCTCTCAACAAGCGCTTCTTTAATGTCAGTAGCTTGACAGTGGGCTCTCATAGAGCCTCACAGATAATCAGAGCAATGTTGGAACCTCCCAACACCAAACTTAGAGTTTGAATGTGGGGTTTCAACACCAAACTTAGAAGTTGGTTGTGGCCTCCCAACACCAAACTTATAGTTTGACTGTGGGGGGCTCTGTTTGACTCTGTTTTGAGAGAAGCTCTTCATACTTCCTCTCCATGGTTACAGAGGGATATCCTTGAGCCTTAAACACAAAGGATTCTTCATTCACTTGAATGATCAATTCTCCTCTGTCAACATCAATCACAGCCTTTGCTGTGGCTAGGAAGGGTCTGCCAAGGATGATGGATTCATCCATTCACTTCCCAGTCTCTAAGACTATAAAATCAGCAGGGATGTAATGGTCTTCAATCTTTACCAGAACATCCTCTACAAGTCCATAAGCTTGTTTTCTTGAATTGTCTGTCATCTCTAGTGAGATTCTTGCAGCTTGCACCTCAAAGATCCCTAGCGTCTCCATCACAGAGAGAGGCATAAGGTTTATACTTGACCCTAAGTCACACAGAGCCTTCTTAAAGGTCATGGTGCTTATGGTACAAGGTATTGAGAACCTTCCAGGGTCCTGTCTCTTTTGAGGTAATCTCTGCCCAATCAAGTCATCTAGTTCTTTGGTGAGCAAAGGGGGTTCATCCTCCCAAGTTTCATTACCAAATAACTTGTCATTTAGCTTCATGATTGCTACAAGGTATTTAGCAACTTGCTCTTCAGTGACATCTTCATCCTCTTCAGAGGAAGAATACTCATCAAAACTCATGAATGGCAGAAGTAAATCCAATGGAATCTCTATGGTCTCATTATGAGCCTCAGATTCCCATGGTTCCTCATTAGGGAACTCATTGGAGGCCAGTGGACATCCATTGAGGTCTTCCTCAGTGGCGCTCAATGCCTCTTTCTCCTCTCCAAATTCGGCCATGTTGATGGCCTTACACTCTCCTTTCGGATTCTCTTCTGTATTGCTTGGAAGAGTACTAGGAGGGAGTTCAGTAACTTTCTTACTCAGCTGACCCACTTATGCCTCCAAGTTTCTAATGGAGGACCTTGTTTCAGTCATGAAACTTTGAGTGGTTTTGATTAGATCAGAGACCATGGTTGCTAAGTCAGAGTGGCTTTGCTTAGAATTCTCTGTCTGTTGCTGAGAAGATGATGGAAAAGGCTTGCCATTGCTAAACCTGTTTCTTCCACCATTATTGTTGTTGAAACCTTGTTGAGGTCTCTGTTGATCCTTCCATGAGAGATTTGGATGATTTCCCCATGAAGGATTATAGGTGTTTCCATAGGGTTCTCCCATGTAATTCACCTCTTCCATTGAAGGGTTCTCAGGATCATAAGCTTCTTCTTCAGATGAAGCGTCCTTAGTACTGCCTGGTGCAGCTTGCATTCTAGACAGACTTTGAGAAATCATATTGACTTGCTGAGTCAATATTTTGTTCTGAGCCAATATGGCATTCAGAGTATCAATCTCAAGAACTCCTTTCTTCTGATTCGTCCCATTATTCACAGGATTCCTTTCAGAAGTGTACATGAATTGGTTATTTTCAACCATTTCAATGAGTTCTTGAGCTTCTGCAGGCGTCTTCTTCAGATGAAGAGATCCTCCAGCAGAGCTATCCAATGACATCTTGGACAGTTCAGATAGACCATCATAGAAGATATCTATAATGCTCCATTCAAAAAGCATGTCAGAGGGACACTTTCTGATCAATTATTTGTATCTTTCCCAAGCTTCATAGAGGGATTCACCTTCCTTCTGTCTGAAGGTTTGGACTTCCACTCTAAGCTTACTCAATTTTTGAGGTGGAAAGAACTTTGCCAAGAAGGCATTGACTAGCTTTTTCCAAGAGTTCAGGCTTTCTTTAGGTTGTGAGTCCAACCATATCCTAGCTTTGTCTCTTGAATAGCATAAGTCTGTTGACCTCAGGGTCAACCCCATTGGTCTTGACAGTGTCACAGATTTGCAAGAATTCAGCTAAAAACTTATGAGGATCTTCCAATGGAAGTCCATGGAACTTGCAATTCTGTTGCATTAGAGAAACTAATTGAGGCTTAAGCTCAAAGTTGTTTGCTCCAATGGCATGGATAGAGATGCTTCTCCCATAGAAGTCGGGAGTAGGCACCTCCTTGCATTGTTGGCATTGTTGTTGTTTTCGGCTGCCATGTCTTCTTCTTGTTTGAAGATTTCTGTTAGGTCCTCTACAGAGAGTTGTGCCTTAGCTTCTCTTAACTTTCGCTTCAAGGTCCTTTCAGGTTCAGGGTTAGCTTCAATAAGAATGCCTTTGTCTTTGCTCCTGCTCATATGAAAGAGAAGAGAACAAGAAAATATGGAATCCTTTATGTCACAGTATAGAGATTCCTTGAGGTGTCAGAGGAAAAGAAAAATAGATGGAAGAGATAGAAGAATTCGAACTTATCAAGAAAGATGGAGTTCGAATTGTGCATTGAGGAGGAGTGTTAGTCCATAAATAGAAGGATGTGAGAAGAGGGGAAGAAATTTTCGAAAATAAATTAAAAAGATTTTAAAAACATTTTGAAAAATACTAATTGATTTTCGAAAACTAGAGTGGAAAGAATCAAGTAATTTTTGAAAAAGATTTTGAAATTAGAAATCAAAAAGATATGATTGAAAACTATTTTGAAAAAGATGTGATTAAGAAGATATGATTGAAAAGATATATATATATATATATTTTTAAAAAAAATATGATTGAGAAGATATGATTTGAAAACAATTTAAAAGATTGATTTTGAAATTATGACTTGGCTAACAAAAGATATGATTCAAACATTAAACCTTTCTCAACAGAAAAGGCAACATACTTGAAATGTTGAATCAAATCATTAATTGTTAGCAAGTATCTTTGAAAGAGAAAGAAATTGATTTTGAAAATATATGATTGAAAAGATTTGATTTGAAAAAGATTTGATTTTGAAAAATTTGAAAACTTGAAAAAAATTTGAGTTAAAAACAAAATCTTCCCTCTTGTCCCATCCTGGCGTTAAACGCCCAGAATGGTATACATTCTGGCGTTTAACGCCCAAAACTCACCCCTTTTGGGCGTTAAACGCCCAGCCAGGCACCCTGGCTGGCATTTAAACGCCAGTTTTCCTTCCTCACTGGGCGTTTTGAACGCCCAGCTTTTTCTGTGTAATTCCTCTGCTGTATGTTCTGAATCTTCAATTCTCTGTATTATTGACTTGAAAAGACACAAATTAAAAATTTTTTGAATTTTTAATAATGAGGAATAATCAAAATGAAACTAAGATCAAATAAACAATGCATGCAAGACACCAAACTTTGAAGTTTGTATACTATTGACACTAACAAAATGAGAATGCATAGAAAACAAAAAACACTCAAGATAAGAGGATTTAAAGATCAAACAAGGATCAAGAACAACTTGAAGATCAATTAAGACACATGAATCGAAAAAATGCAAGAAGAATGAAACATGCAATTGACACCAAACTTAAAATGAGACACTAGACTCAACAAGAAACCAAAATTTTTTGGTTTTTATGATTTTGTAAATTTTTTTTTTTTTTTTTTTCGAAATTATATGGAAAAAGGAAAATAAAGGTTTCAGAATTCTTAATGAGAATTCCAGGAATCATTGCAATGCTAGTCTAAGACTCCGGTCCAGGAATTAGACATGGCTTCACAGCCAGCCAAGCTTTCAAAAAAAACTCCTGTCCAAAACACTAGACATGGCCAATGGCCAGCCAAGCCTCAGCAGATCATTGCTCTCAACAGCAAAATTGATAGAAATCAACAAGCTCTTGTGATGATAAGTTGAAACCTCGGTCCAATAAGATTAGACATGGCTTCACACCACTAGACTTCAACATATCATCATGAACTCTAGAATTCATTCTTAAAAAATTCTGAAGAAAAATACCTAATCTAAGACATGGCCAATGGCCAGCCAAGCCTCAGCAGATCATTGCTCTCAACAGCAAAATTGATAGAAATCAACAAGCTCTTGTGATGATAAGTTGAAACCTCGGTCCAATAAGATTAGACATGGCTTCACAGCCAGCTAGACTTCAACAGATCATCATGAAACTCTAGAATTCATTCTTAAAAAAATTCTGAAGAAAAATACCTAATCTAAGCAACAAGATGAGCCGCCAGTTGTCCAAACTTGAAACAATTCCTGGCAACGGCGCCAAAAACTTGGTGCACGAAATTGTGATCATCAATGGCGCCATCAACATGGTACGCTCAATTGCAATCTCAACTCTTTATCACAACTTCGTACAACTAACCAACAAGTGCACTGGGTCGTCCAAGTAATAAACCTTACGCGAGTAAGGGTCGATCCCACGGAGATTGTTGGTATGAAGCAAGCTATGGTCATCTTGTAAATCTCAGTCCGGAAGATTCAAATGGTTATGGATGATTTATGAATAAAGCATAAAATAAAGATAGAAATACTTATGTAGTTCATTGGTGAGAATTTTAGATAAGCGTATGGAGATGATTTGTCCCTTCCGTCCCTCTGCTTTCTTACTGTCTTCATCCAATCCTTCTTACTCCTTTGCATGGCAAGCTATATGTTGGGCATCACCGTTGTTAGTGGCTACAGTCCCGTCCTCTCAGTGAAAATGTTCAACGTGCTCTGTCACAGCACGGCTAATCATCTGTCGGTTCTCAATCAGGTTGGAATAGAATATAATCATCACATTCATCATGTTCTTGGGTGCGAATGAATATCTTAGAACAAGAATAAGCTGAATTGAATAGAAGAACAATAGTAATTGCATTAATACTTGAGGTACAGTGGTGCACGAAATTGTGATCAATACTTTTCAAAACACAAACAATCCCCGGTAATGAATCCCAAAAACTTGGTGCTCAATACCATGGCATAAACACAACTTCGCACAACTAACCAGCAAGTGCACTGGGTCGTCCAAGTAATAAACCTTACGCGAGTAAGGGTCGATCCCACAGAGATTGGTGGTATGAAGCAAGCTATGGTCATCTTGTAAATCTCAGTCAGGCAGACTCAAATGGATATGGTGATGAACGAAAATAATATAAAGGATAAAGATAGAGATACTTATATATATCATTGGTGTAAGAGCTTCAGACAAGCGTATGAAGATGCTTCCCTTCCGTCTCTCTGCTTTCCTACTGTCTTCATCCAATTCTTACTTTCCATGGCAAGCTCGTGTAGGGTTTCAACCGTTGTCAGTGGCTACCTCCCATCCTCGCAGTGAAAGCTATGCTCATACACTCTGTCACAGTGCGGCCAATCACCGGTTTGGTTCCCGCTCCTACTGGAATAGAATCCCTCTTTTGCGTCTGTCACTAACGCCCAGCAGGTTAAAGTTGAAGCACGTCACAGTCATTCAATCATTGAATCCTACTCAGAATACCACAGACAAGGTTAGACCTTCCGGATTCTCTTGAATGCTGCCATCAGTTCTTGCCTATACCACGAAGACTCTGATCTCACGGAATGGCTGGCTCGTTTGTCAGGCGAGCACTCGGTTGTCAGGCGATCAACCATGCATCATGCAATCAGAAATCCAAGAGATATTCACTAAGCCTCAAATGCTTGTAGAATAAGAATGGTTGTCAGTCACCTTATTCATAGGTGAGAATGATGATGAGTGTCAATCATCACCTTCATCAGATTGAAGAACAAGTGATATCTTGGACAAAGAACAAGCGGAATTGAATAGAAGAACAATAGAATTGCATTAAACTCGAGGTACAGCAGAGCTCCACACCTTAATCCATGGTGTGTAGAAACTCCACCGTTGAAAATACATAAGAACAAGGTCTAGGCATGGCCGAATGGCCAGCCTCCCAAAGTGATCAAAAGATCTAAAGAAAAAGGTTCCAAAGATCAGAAGATGCTAATACAATAGTAAAAGGTCCTACTTATAGAAAACTAGTAGCCTAAGGTGTACAGAAATGAGTAAATGACATAAAAATCCACTTCCGGGCCCACTTGGTGTGTGCTTGGGCTGAGCAATGAAGCATTTTCGTGTAGAGACTCTCCTTGGAGTTAAACGCCAGCTTTTATGCCAGTTTGGGCGTTTAACTCCCATTTGGGTGCCAGTTCCGGCGTTTAACGCTGGAATTTCTTGAGGTGACTTTGAACGCCGGTTTGGGCCATCAAATCTCGGGCAAAGTATAAACTATCATATATTGCTGGAAAGCCCAGGATGTCTACTTTCCAACGCCGTTGAGAGCGCGCCAATTGGGCTTCTGTAGCTCCAGAAAATCCACTTCGAGTGCAGGGAGGTCAGAATCCAACAGCATCTGCAGTCCTTTTAAGTCTCTGGATCAGATTTTTGCTCAAGTCCCTCAATTTCAGCCAGAAAATACCTGAAATCACAGAAAAACACACAAAATCATAGTAAAGTCCAGAAAAGTGAATTTTAACTAAAAACTAATAAAAATATACTAAGAACTCAACTAAAACTACTAAAAACATACTAAAAACAATGCCAAAAAGCGTACAAATTATCCGCTCATCATACAGCAGAGCTCCACACCTTAATCTATGGTGTGTAGAAACTCCACCGTTGAAAATACATAAGAACAAGGTCTAGGCATGGCCATGAGGCCAGCCCCATGATCTGAGATAGCTACCAAGATGAGAATGCAATAGTAAAAGGTCCTATATGTAGAGAACTAGTAGCCTAGGATTTACAGAAATGAGTAAATGACATAAAAATCCACTTCCGGGCCCACTTGGTGTGTGCTTGGGATGAGCATTGAAGCTTTCATGTGTAGAGACTTTTCTTGGAGTTAAACGCCAGCTTTTGTGCCAGTTTGGGCGTTTAACTCCCATTCTTGTGCCAGTTCCGGCGTTTAACGCCGGACAGTTTTGAGCTGATTTGAAACGCCAGTTTAGGCAATCAAATCTCGAGAAAGGTATGGACTATTATACATTGCTGGAAAGCCCAGGATGTCTATTTTCCAACGCAGTTGAGAGCGCGCCAATGGGGCTTCTGTAGCTCCAGAAAATCTACTTCGAGTGCAGGGAGGTCAGAATCCAACAGCATCTGCAGTCCTTTTCAGCCTCTGAATCAGATTTTTGCTCAGGTCCCTCAATTTCAGCCAGAAAATACCTGAAATCACAGAAAAACACACAAACTCATAGTAAAGTCCAGAAAAGTGAATTTTAACTAAAAACTAATAAAAATATAATAAAAACTAACTAAAACATACTAAAAACATACTAAAAATAAAGCCAAAAAGCGTATAAATTATCCGCTCATCATTATCCTCTAGCTAATAGCAAAGGAAAGTCAAGTGAGTTATATCAATCCTAGTTCACTAATTGAATTACTGAAGGCTAGAGCCAATGGCTATCAACTATCAATCACTTGGATATTAGTAACTCAAGAGTTCCTAAGTTATCTTCCCAAGCCAAGAACATAAAATTCTATTCTAACATTCTCCCAAGCATTTCATCAAACACTTGAAAGGTACAAAAGAGAAGTATAGTAAATCACAACAAGAATGAATTCTACCTACAATTGAATGCAAAGAATTAACAACAACAATCAACGAAGTCACAATTATCATGTATTACCTCAAATTGCATTATTGAAAGAAAACAAAAGAACAAAATTAGATCCACAAAAAAATGAAGAATTGCAAGAATTAAAGTACATAACTAGAGAGAGGAAGAGTAGAATAGTAAGAATTGATAAAGGAAAAGTAAATCAAAGCATGAATTAATCCTAGATCTAAGAAGAGAGATTAACCTAAACCTAATCCTAATTCTAGAGAGAAGTGAGAGTTTCTCTCTCTAGAAAACTAACTCTAAACTAATCCTAATGTGTATAAAATGATGCTAAGTCTTCAAGATGCCTTCCCCTTCAATCCTTAGTCTTTTTAATGCATTTTGGTGCCAAAGTTGGTTGCACTGGGCCCCACAACTTCCCAGAAATCGCTGGGCACGAGTTTCCTTTAAAAATCATGTGCGGCCTTCGGTTCGGACGCGCACAGTACGCGTACGCGTCCTTGGTTGATATTGCAATGTACGCGCGAGTGCCTTGCGCGCGTGCGCGTCCTTGGCTGAGGTTACTTCTTTGGCTTTTTATACTTCTCTCCACTTGCATGCTTCCTTCCTTGCTCCTTTGATCCATGACTAGCCTATTTTAACCTGAGATTACTAGCAAACACATCAAGGCATCTTATGGAATCAAGGATGAATTAAAATTATCAAGATAAAGGCTTAAAAAGAACGTTTTTACATTCAAGCACAAATACGGGAGAGATAACAAAACCATGCTAATTCATTGGTTAAATGTGAGAGAATGTTATCAAAATGCTCTAAATTCAACACATGATAAACCCTAAAAACGGGGTTTATCAACCTCCCCACACTTAAACTTTAGCATGTCCCCATGCTAAATTAAGAAAGAACTAAAGAGTATGACATTTATTAAATGCAACTAAGCTACATGAACCTATCTAAATGCAACTACCTAAAGTGAATGAAAATGCTTGGTCCAAACAAACCAATTCCCAAGAGAACATGTATAAGCACAAGAGCTAGAGCAATAGGAATCGAGTCCAAACCACAATTGTATTGGATTATCAAAAGGGATTATGAACTTGCATGAATATAGATGATAGTGGTGAAAACATGTAATTGAGCTTTTGAACCCTCACCGGATGTGTATCCACTCTTTTCACTCAAGTGTTTAGGGGTTAATTCACTCAATTCTCTTCTAATCATGTTTTTCCAAGATTTGCTCTTCTTCTAACAATCAACACTTAATCTATGCATGCATACATTTATCATGAGGTCTTTCATGGGTTGTAATGGGGTTAGGGTCAAAGTAGGATCATATATGGATAAGTGGACTAGAGTTTGGATCTTTAATGAGCTTAAACTTTCCCACCTAGCCTATACAATGATCTATACAAATTCAAACTATTCTAACTACCCATGTTTCACTTTTTATATACTCATGTGTTTTCTTCTTCATTTCACAACACTTATGCATTGATCTCTTATTGAGCTTTGCTTTGGGGCATTTTGCCCCCTTTTTATTATTTTTCTTCTTTTTTCTTTTTTCTTTTTTTTCTTTTTCTTTATGTATATTTCTCCATATTTTGCTTTTCTTTTCTTTTGTTTTTCTCATCATTTTTCCTTCTTTCAAGAACGTCAATGCATAAGGTTTTACATTTGATCAATACATGAGAATACACCAATTTCCCAAATATGAAAATATAAAACATCCCTTTTATCCCAACCAATGTTCCCAATCCTCACTAATCTTGAAAATAAGCACTCTCACTATCCTAAGCTAATCAAAGATCCAAACAAGGGACTTTCTCTTATTTTCCGCTCTAGGGCTTGTAATGTGCTAGAATGAAGAATAATTCGGTTAAGCATAGACTCAAAATTGGTTGCAAATGGATAATAGAAAGTAGGCTATTTGGTTAAGTGAGTTAATGAAATAATGGCCTCAATCATATAAATGTATGAATACAAGGAGTAATTGGACATATAGAATCAACCAAATCAAGGATTACAATCATAGAAAGAAAATAATTGCGCACAAGAAGGAAGAGTAGGTGGTTATAAAATGTAACCACATAAATAGGCTCAAAACTCGCTTGCTTGTGTTCTTAGCTCAAAACATGCTTCACAAAATATAGAATTCAAGCAAATTTCATAGAAATTTTCCAATCAATTGGGGTGGTGCCCTATGGTTGAGTTCCTTCGAAAATCTCAATATTTGACTAAGCATTGTTGTGATTGAAAAATTATAAAAATTCCTTAGTTTACCCTTTCCTTTTTCAATCAAAACAATTTTCTTATGCAAAACAAATTTTCTTATGCAAAAAAGGCTAACTAGGTTTTAACAATTCCAAAATAGTTTCTAATCATAACCACAAACTAAAAGAAAAATATGCAAAAGTATATAAAGAAAAACCAAACTAAAAGTATCAAATCAAGCATCCAAAATATCTAAAATCCAAAATGATAAGGTATGCAACAACAACTAAGGTAAAAGTATCCAAAATAAACCGAAATGTCAAATATATACAAAAATGCACAAAATAAGATAACTAGGTAGCATAACTAGGAAATAGCTAAAATGTTCACCGGTCCTCTAATGGTGCCACCGGCAACCTCCCCACACTTAAAATCAAGCATCGTCCTCGATGCTAATCCTGGGGATCAGGGATAGGTACACCAGTGGGCTCTGGCTCTAGCTGAGGCTGTGATACCGGCTGCTGGATCTCTGTGGTGATGTGTGTCTCTGGTGGGGCATCCTGCTGAGCCAGCTCCTCAACATCCTCCTCCTGATAATCCTGCTCATCGGAGGCTGGAGAGTCTGGGAGCAGAGGTAGCTCAATACCCTGAGAGATAAATGCCTGATCAATCCGATCCAAGCGACGCATGATCTGGTGCTTACTGCGCTCCATAAACCGAAACAGATGTTGAACCTGTAAGTAAGTCGGCTGAGGTGCTGGTGGTGGTGCATGGGCAGCGGCTGAAGAATGGGCTGTAGAAGAGGATGGAGCTGCTGCTGTGGCGGGTGAAGGTCTAGCAGCCCTAGCCTGAGAACGACGTCTAGCCGGGAGCTTCTCGTGCACCCAGCCACCCCAAGAAATAGTAACCTCCTTGTCATCGTCATCTGGGGGTGGTGGTGTCGCATCATCATCCAGCCAAGGAACCTCGGCGAAAGCGGCCATGCTAGTGACCAGTGTGGGAAACGGGAGTAGGCCACAGATATGTGCTCGCCACATACTCTGTCGGATCAATCGAGGAAAGTAAACCTCCTTACCCTCCATAACACAGCCAATCAGAAGTAACATCTCCATCGGGATCTCAAAAAAGTGGGTAGTGGGTAAGACATAGTGGGCAAATATCATCTGCCAAGTCTTGGCCTCTCTAGTCAAATGAGCAAAAAGCATCCCTTTGGGCTTTGTGTTGCCCAAATCCATGACCCAAGGAGTGTCGGGTATAGTAATCACGCGCTTAAGCGCCTCATAGTCGAAGGTCATGCTCTGGATAGCAACATCAGCCTGCTGATGAGCGTAGGTGCCATCAGTGAGGTATCGGCACTGCAATGCCTCCTCAATAGCAGTCTCAGTAATCATGATCTCTCTACCCCGTAGCTATACTGAATCAAGAGTAGGACGGAATAAGTTGCAATAGAACTCCTTGACCCATGAGACGTTGATGTTTTCCAAATCCCTATCAACAAATTCCAAACCCAACTCTAGGATACGGGTGTTGATTGCGCGTCTCACATCATTGGGAAGGGCGAGCTTCTTCTCAATATTCAAGTTCTTCTTCCGATACGTGGGAAGGCGAAGCTCACAATAAAGGTTGGAAAATTTTTCTGGATCAGTGGAAGGTAGCAACTGATTTTCCTTATCTATCTCATTCAATGGATTCTTAGCATAATTCGCATAGGGAGAAGGGGTAGAAATCTTAGAGTTTTTCCTTTTCTTGGAGGTGGTGGCTATGGCCTTTCCTTTGTCTGACATCCTAAAAATAAGGATAGCAATTAAGCATGTAGCACATAGCAAATAATAGGTATATTCGCGATGTAGGAGTGGAAAGTAATCATGATGTGAATTGAAAACTTGGTTTGCAAATAAGCATAGGTGGAAGCATAAACCAAGAATTCAGTGTTCAATAAAATAAACAACTCTCACAAGTTAAGCACTTCCCATCATACCTCGAAAGAATGGTTAAAAAAAGTTAAGTGTAAGTGAAAGTTAAGTCGGTGGTTAAGGAATTAGTGAGTTAGGAAAGTGGAATTAGAAATTAGTGGTATGATGATAGATGAGTTTATTGAAGGAAGAGTTGTGACTAAGCATACGAATTATGTTCACAATCATGAGAGTATAGACATAACAAAATTAGCTTTCACTATAATTGGTGTTATAAACAATAGAAAATGGATGTGCAACTATGAACAAGTAGAAATCGAATTTGGAAAAAGAAAGGAAGTTGCATATAAGGGTACACCAATGTTTGTGAAGGGATGAGATTGAAGAATTGCAATGATTGGTTTACATAGTGTTCGGCAATTCTTGATCCCATTAGGTCAATGCCAACCTCGGGAGTCAAATAGAAATGGAAATTAGCCTAATTTGAACTTGGTGTGCATTAAGTAAAGCTTAGAAATGTATATGCCAAGTTCAATTTGTCAATAGAAATTAGAAGTGAAAATAGTTTTCTTGAAAATTGGGCAGCATTTCGGCTTAAAATTGGACCTTCCCGGATAGGTAAATGGACCAAAGACAGCATCAATCAATTAATAATCATGAAATCAAGTAGACATGGCAGCAATTAAACGCAATGTTCATCAGTCAAAGCCACAACGCTCAGTAAACAATCGATTCATACATGGGCATGTGAACAAGTACGGCGTAATTATCAGGCCTAGAATCCTCTAACCACAGCCTAGCTACCTAACAGCAGTTATTCCCATCTATCCTAACATTCAAAAACTACATTCTAACTAATTACAGGAACTAACAGTGACTAATGTGCAATAAAACCAAAACAGAGCTGAGGTAAGGGAGTTGGGTAGTGACCTGACGGTGGAGCAGAAATGGAAATGGGAATTCGGGAGTAGAGGCAGCAGAGATATGAGCTAGAAGTAGAGTGCCGCCGCGGGTGGTGGCGGTTGCGGCGGAGATTCACGATGGCAGGGGCAGAAAGCTAGCTGAGTGTGAGAGCGAGTGAGAAAGAGACAGAGCGGGTGAGAGAAAGAGAGAGATGATGCAGTGGCGGCGACGGTCGGGGTGTGATCGCCGGCGGAGCATGGCGGTGATGGAGTTGGGAGGAAGAAGGGGGTTGAGAAGAATAATGGTGGGGTGTGCGACTGCACAGCATTCCTCACATCCTTAGGGTTATCATACTTATATATCGACACGGGCGCACACAGTACGCGTCCGCGTGAATTGATGGATTTGGGAACCGACGCGTGCGCGCCTTGGGTGCTTATGCGTGCAAGGAGTTGGGTTGGAGGCGTGAAGCGAGCCCAGAGTTGGCTTAACTCTCTGGATCTTGGCCTAGAAGTTGCATCACCAGATCGGCGCACACGCGATAGGTGCGCGGACGCGCGTATTCTCTTATAGACTAATGGGCGCGGAGGCGCGCAGTGCGCGTCCGTGTGAGGCGTGTTGGGCTCGGGGCATGGGGTTCGCCTAAGAGAGGCTCAACTCTCTGGAAAATGTATGGTGGTGCATCCACTCATGGACGCGTGCGCGTATAGCGTGCGCGCGCGTCTTCCCTCTTCTCCCTTTTTTTGTTTTCATTGCCTAGTAGGCAGAAAAATATGCCCAGGGGCTCCCTATGATGCCTACAACTTTTTATTCAATCAAATATCATACAATTCACAAAAATGCAATTTGATTTTATTCATCTACAACTAAACACAACATACCTGTGACTATGCTAACAATCAATTTATACAAACAAATCTATATGAATTGATGATCTACCTACAATGACAACACAAACCACTTATTGAACAAGACTAAAAGAGATTGGGAAGAGTTTACCATGGTGGGGTGTCTCCCACCTAGCACTTTTAGTTAAAGCCCTTAAGTTGGACATTTTGAGGAGCTTATTGTCATGGTGGCTTGTGTTTATACTCATCCTTGAATCTCCAAGGATCCTTTCTTCTCAATCAGTTGACAGAATTTCCAACCGTCTTCACCAAGCTTGGGCGAAGTTCAGCCCAAGATGAGTCCCCATAGTTGGTCATCACATAGCAAACCGGGATCCCATATCTTATCTTCACACCCATCCGTGAGTTGAGTTTTATGATTTTTCCGTACGGGTGGTTGACATAAGGGCGGTCGATACATAGAATTCTCTTTAGTCCACCAATTCTTCCTTCTAGACCCATACAAAGTGACTCTTGTCCCGTCATAATCCCTATACCTTAAAGCTTTGACCTTAGTGAGCTTTATACCAAGTTTCCAACCACTACACAATTCTCTTTTTCCTTTAAGTCCACAAAGAGCTCTAAGTTGTCCATCTGTTTCAATCAAACCATATTCAAGTGAGAAAGTAAAGCTTAGGGATAAGAATTTTACCCACTTGAATGTTGTGTTTGATGGTGACTTGGGAAGGGAGACCTCCCCAAACTTAGACAATATAAGGTCTACTTCCTTGTGCTCTTCTTTGTGTATTTCCACCTCTTGACAAATTTCTTCAATTTCAACCTTTTCCCTTTTATTACTTGGCTTGGTGTTGTCTTCAAGAACTTCGGTTTTTTGCCCAATGGGAGGTGATTTAATTTTTTATAGGAATTCATTAATGAATAAATCCATTTCTTGATCAACCTCTTCATATTCTTCAATTTCAATATACACCATGCCATTTTCTTCTCCTTGGTATCTCTCTTTCGATTCATTCTCTTCTTCATTGTTCACCAAGGATATGGGAGGTTGTGTACACTCTTCCACAGTTTCAACTTCATGTCTACTAGGAAGAGATTCAATTGTAGATAAAAATTCCTCTATGATTGAATCTATTTCTTGATTAACCTTCTCGTATTCTTCGATCTTGATATGCTTCGGAGGTTGTTGAGATTCACATGGTAGTTCCGCATCTCTTAAATTTTGGACCACTTCCTCCTTTATTTCAATAACCGTAGGCTTCTCCAATTGCTCCATTAATACTACCGATCCTTCCTTTTTCACCGGATTATCCGATATCTCCTCCATGCTTTGTTCTTCCTTTGGCTTTCCACATGAGGCTACGGGGATAACTTAAGTATTCAAACATTGGTGGGCTAAAGCGTGCACCACCTTGGTCAAATTGGTTACAAACGCAAATGTATCCCGCTTCATGGCCTCTTGTCCTTGAAGTAACAAGGTTAGAGGATCGTCTATTGGGACTTGGGGTGAGTAGGAAGGTTCATTATGTTGGGGAGAGGGTTCATGGTAAGAAGGTGGTTCCTCTTGGTAAAATTGTGGAGATGGTGTGCATTGAGGTGGTTCTTGGTAGAAATTTTGGTAGGGTTGTGGTGGTTCTAAAGGTTCTTGCTTATAGTGGTCATAAGAATGTGATATGGGTGATTGGTCATATGGTGGATATGGATCATAGGAAGGTGCTTGGTATGGAGAGGCTTGTGAGTATGGTTGAGGATTATGTTGAGGGTATGGGTCATAGGCATATGGTGGTGGTTCTTGAAAGTCACAAATGGATTCACCATAGCCATTGGATTGATATGCATTATAGAATGGCTCTTGTTCATAGTGCATTGATGGAGGTTATTGCCATGAGGATTGATCATATGCATATGGATCCTCCCACCTTTGATTGTCCCATCTTTGATGCATCTCTTCATTGTAATCTCCACTTCCTACAACATAGTTGTAATCACACTCATAGCCAAAGTGAGAATTCATGGTGAAAAAAAAAACAAAATAAAACTAACAAAATCTAGGAAACAAGCAAAAGACAAGCTATTTATAATATTCACATATGTACAATAGCTAATAACATAACACCATTGCAACTCCCCGAAAACGGCGCCATTTTGATGATTAGATTTTTGATGGTTTAGAATTTCACAAATTAATTCTCGTTGCAAGTATAGTTCCTAAACCAAACAATAATCTTTTCATACAAAAATTTATTTGTCACTAAAACAAACCCCTAAATTTATAAACCGAAGTATTGAAACCTCGGGTCGTCTCCCTAGGAATTACAATAAAATGTCTTGTTATTAGTTGTGAGCTATTTTGGGGTTTTTGATGAGAAATATGAAAAGTAAATGGAAATAAAATTTTATTAACAAAATGGTCTTGGCAAGGGTTGATGATCAAGGACCTATATCATTATCACTAATCACAATCATGATAGTAGCAAGGATCGATCTCACTAAGTCATCATCTAGCTAATAGCAAAGGAAAGTCAAGTGAGTTATATCAATCCAAGTCCATAAATCCTAGTTCACTAATTGAATTAATGAAGGCTAGAGCCAATGGCTATCAACTATCAATCACTTGGATATTAGTAACTCAAGAGTTCCTAAGTTATCTTCCCAAGCCAAGAACATAAAATTCTATTCTAACATTCT
Source organism: Arachis stenosperma (assembly GCF_014773155.1). Taxonomy (NCBI): domain Eukaryota; kingdom Viridiplantae; phylum Streptophyta; class Magnoliopsida; order Fabales; family Fabaceae; genus Arachis; species Arachis stenosperma. The sequence goes on along the minus strand of NC_080385.1, from coordinate 110,695,720 downwards.
CCCAAGCATTTCATCAAACACTTGGAAGGTACAAAAGAGAAGTATAGTAAATCACAACAAGAATGAATTCTACCTACAATTGAATGCAAAGAATTAACAATAACAATCAAGGAAGTCACAATTATCATGTATTACCTCAAATTGCATTATTGAAAGAAAACAAAAGAACAACATTAGATCCACAACAAAATGAAGAATTGCAAGAATTAAAGTACATAACTAGAGAGAGGAAGAGTAGAATAGTAAGAATTGATAAAGGAAAAGTAAATCAAAGCATGAATTAATCCTAGATCGAAGAAGACAGATTAACCTAAACCTAATCCTAATTCTAGAAAGAAGCGAGAGTTTCTCTCTCTAGAAAACTAACTCTAAACTAATCTTAATGTGCATAAAATGATGCTAAGTCTTCAAAGATGCATTCCCCTTCAATCATTGGTCCTTTTGATGTATTTTGGCGCCAAAGTTGGTTGCACTGGGCCCCACAACTTCCCAGAAATCACTAGGCATGAGTTTCCTTTAAAAATCACGTGCAGCCTTCGGTGCGGACGCGCACAGTATGCGTACGCATCCCTGGTCGATATTGCAATGTGCGCGCAAGCGCCTTGCGCGCGTGCGCATCCTTGGCTGAGGTTACTTCTTTGGCTTTTTATACTTCTCTCCACTTGCATGCTTCCTTCCTTGCTCCTTTGATCCATGACTAGCCTATTTTAACCTGAGATTACTAGCAAACACATCAAAGCATCTTATGGAATCAAGGATGAATTAAAATTATCAAAATAAAGGCTAAAAAAGCACGTTTTTACATTCAAGCACAAATACGGGAGAGATAACAAAACCATGCTAATTCATTGGTTAAATGTGAGAGAATGTTATCAAAATACTCTAAATTCAACACAATATAAACCCTAAAAACGGGGTTTATCAATCGACCCTTACTCACGTAAGGTATTACTTGGATGACCCAGTGCACTTACTGGTTAGTTGTGCGAAGTTGTGACAAAGTGTGATTCACGTTTGAGAGCTCCAAGTCTATTGGCGCCATTGTTGATGATCACAATTTATGCGCACCAATGATCACAGAAAAATGTCCCTGGAGGAAAGCAACAGTGAACCGGAAGCAGATCCCCTGAAACAATCCTTGGTGAACAAGCAAGAAATTCAAGAGATACAGCAACCAAGGGAGCTCAAAGAAGAGTTGAAGCCACAAGAATCAAGAAAAGTAGCTAACCAGAACCTCCCTAACACAAGAGTCACTGGAGAACTGCTAGAAGAAGAAAAAAGAGTTGTGAAGAAATTACCAAGGGGATAGAGAAATAAGAAGATTCCTACAGAAGGTTTTTCCCCTGGAGACAAGGTGATATCAACCCACCATCCACCAATTCTACCCCATCTTCCAACCATTCCATCTCAGTTACTTCAAGTGTTCAAAATCAGAATTGTCCTTTCCTTGGAACATGTATAAATCATCAAAGAATCAAGTGGAGAAAGCTTTACTATGCGAGGAGAGGAAATGAGGCACTACAATCCACCCTAACAGAGACTAACCGTCAAGCTAGTGACGTTAAAAGAGCGCTTATTGGGAGGCAACCCAACCAAAGGTAATTTTCTTTTCATAACTAGTCAATAAAAGAGTCAAGAAGACTTCTCTGCATTGCAATGAGCTAAGTTTGGTGTTACACACCAAAGAAATTCAGAGATGAATATGCAATTTTAAGTTTGTTGCTTCACCATAGACTTCCCTAAAGAGCAGATTGCATTTCTCATCATAACTGGTTAGAAGCTCCAAACAATCAGAGAAACTACTTGACAAATTTTTTATTTTCAACCATAGTTTAACTTCTTAATAAAAGCACTTACAGTTTCACATGTATGTTTACCTTGCTGCATTTAGAAGTAAGAAAGGAATTAAGTTTGGTGTTCACACACCAATTTAAGTTCTAAAAATCACAAGCATACATATAGACTTACCATTTCTCGAGTGCTTGGGGAACAAGCAACTTCCAATAGTTTTGCAGGAAGACAATCAAACCTTTAAGAAAGCTATGCACCATCATCTAGGGAAAAAAAGAATACCAAGGCTAGGAAGGGTGATGAACAACAAAAAAGATGCCAAAAGGTTGTATTGCTACTTAATTGCTTGTACTTTGAATTACTGATATTGGAAGCTTGAACATACCCCTGCTGAATGGTATACTTATGTCTGAATTCTGTTTGTTTAATTTCTTTAATTTCAAATAAGTGTTTTAGTCTAAGTGTCTGGGTGAATCTCACTTGCTTGAATGTATGCTTGTCCCTTGTTTTAATTAAATAAAGAAATGTTTGAACAGATGAGAAATAGTTCCATTTGGCAAGGAACAAATAAAGATTGAGTGGTGGTATGTATGTCTGATTGTGTAGCTAGCTCACTAATAACTAACAAAAAGGGTTGAGTACTTCTCTTTAGTGTCAACTTGGCTGCTGTCTATGAATCTTAGCAAATAAAAGTCCTTGGAAGAAAGAAAGAACAAATATGAAAGAAATAAAGAATAAAAGGCTAGGCACCTATAGTTTGATCTTAAGGCATGTGTCTGTGGTGTTTTTGTGCAAGGATATGCATGAATGAGTAAGTTCATAGGAGTGCTTCATCACTTGACAACTTGGGTTAACTAACCTGGGATTGTCAATTGAAAATTCACAATCAAGAGCAACCTTGTCACAAAACATTTAGTAACCCAAAGAGGTGCTGGACACCAAGGCCTAGAGAATGAATAACAAACCATGTTCCTGTAGTGGATATGTGCTGAGGAGAGACTTAGGTAATTAAGTCCTTAGGGGTGTTTCAACACCTAGCACCTTCAACCAACTGGTTCAGGAGTGTTGACTGAAATCCTACCTTAAAGAGTTGCCTCAAAAATATGACACTGAGCTATAATGGACAATAAGTTCACAGAAAAAGAAAGACAAGGAAAAGCAATTACCAAGGATGAGTGAATAATAAGAAGTCATAGCAGCATGTTGGTTGATACTTAAAAGAGATATTCCTCACCTAAGAATCAATAAAAAGTGAGCTGCAATATTTTCTGCATAAAACCCTACGAATTAATTTCAATTGTTTGCTGATATGGGCACTACCTTCTGTTTCACTAATTCTTCTCATAATTCAGTGCTTGCTTGGGGACAAGCAAGATTTAAGTTTGGTGTTGTGATGCCAAGGCATCTTAGGCTAGTTTCACTAGCCTTTTTCTTTTGTTTTAGTAGTTTTATCCAATTTCTTGTGCTGTAAGTAAGCATTTGGGTTAAATGTTCATGTATACCTTGAATCATTCAAACATGGTTATTTTGATGCATTTCTATGAGATTTTGGCCATAATTACTTGTGCGCTAAGAACGATGCAATCTCTCATGATATTATTAAGGCTTTGATGCATGTATTGCTTGATGATAGGTGGAGAAAGGCATGGAAGGAGGTTGAAGAATGGCCATGGAAAGAAGGAAGAGGAAGCAATGTTGGTGGCCAAAGTTGGACCACCAACGTTGCCTCAAACGTTGAGAGGAATGAAACAAGGAAAAAGTCTGCATAATTCTGATACCCACGTTGGAGGGAGCGTCGGTGAGCCAACGTTACCTCCAACACTAGTGATACAATGTGCTTTCAGAAAAATTAGAAAAATTATTGCGACGCGTACACATGCTATACGTGCATGCGTGGATTGTGAATTTTTGCCAATCCATGAGCACGCATAGGTGATGCGCACACGTTGATAGGTTAACGTTGGAAGGAACGTTGTCACTCAAACGTTGATGCCAACGTGCCGATAGGAAGTTCAAAACTCAATTTGGAAAAGCGCATCGACTCGCATGCATATGCTACGCGTACGCGTGAGCGTGGGTTTTGGCGATCCATGCGCACGCATAAGTGACGCGCACTCGTGGATGAATCAACGTTGGAGGGAGCGTTGTTGATCCAACGCTGAGGCCAATGTGTGCGAAAAAGTTTCAAAAATAGAATTGGGGAACTTGCATCCACCCGTACGCGTAGGAGACGCGCACGCGTAGGAGACGCGCACGCGTGGATGAGCATTTTGGTCCCAGACTTGCACACGCATAAGCAGCACATACGCGTGAAGTGGTGAATTGTGCCATCCACGCGCATGCGTATGTCACGCATACGCGTGGACAAGAAAACGTTGGCACTCCAACGTTGAGTCAAACGTTGCTCAAAATGCCCAAATTCCATTTTCTCTGAAAGATGTTTGACTCAACGTTTGCCCTCAAACGTGGACTCCAACGTGGGCATCAGAACTCTACAAATCAAGCACATCTCTTCTCAATAGCATTGGAGCAACTTCAACCCATTTCAATTAAGCCCAAAAGCCCAATCCAGAGACTGAAGATCAATGGAAGAAAGTGTATAAATAGCTTAGAATTTAAGTTAGTCGGGGGGCAGAGACACTGAGTACTGAACTTCTGCCCAATTTTACTTTCTCTGCAACTTTTCGATTCTGCAATGTGCTTTTCATTTCCAATTTCCATTTTGAGAGCTATGAACAACTAAACCCCTTTCATTGGGTTAGGGAGCTCCATTGTAATTCCATAGATCAATAATAGTTTTCATCTTCTTCTTCTATCTTTTCTCTTGATTTTGTTGGAAAGCTTTCGATCTTAATTCAATTGGATAGTTATCTTGACAGAGAAGCTATTCTGGAATTCCTCTGATCCTTGAGAGAGGGATGAGGAATTCATTTTAGAATTTCTTTCTCACATTAGATTAGGTTGGGATTGGATGGATATTGTGACATTTAATCCTACAAATACTTTGATATATGAATCTGTGTGGTATAATCATTGATCGAACATCATCTCTTCCCATGAGCAATTAAATCAAGACATTGGGCAATTGTTCATGCTTAGAGATATTGGTGAGCCAAGACATTGGGATCAAATCATCTAAGGTTTCCAAGCAAGGTCAATGAATGCAATGATTGAGGAAGAGATGAAAATGATTTGATCTGGAGAGTTCAATATCTCCTGAAACCCATTGAATCCCCTACTCTGATCTTACCCATTCTCATTACATTCTGCTCTTTAAGTTCATGCTTGATCTCCACTCCCATTTAATTTCTTGCAATTTAAGCTTCTGCACTTAAATTACTTGCAATTTACTTTCTGCCATTTAAATTCAGTCAATACATTCAGTTATTTACATTTCTTGCACTTTAAGTTTCCCGCCAATTTACATTTTGTAATCTCAATTCATTTATGATTTCGTTCAACTAGAACAATTTTCCAATTAAAGTTGATCAACCAACCAATCCCTGTGGGATTCGACCTCACTCTATAGTGAGTTTTACTTGACGACATTCCGGTGCACTTTCCGGTAGGAAATTTATTGAGAGACAAGTTTTCGTGTATGAGTGCCACACCTAGCCACTCAGTTTGGCTTGGCGCGCCACGCCTAGCTCCTCAAGTGGCACGCCCCTTGCATCAATCTCCCTGGCGTGCGACGCCTTCGAACCCTGGTTAGCCTAGCATGCTATGCTTTCTAGCCCAAGTGGCACACCCAGGCTTCTTCTTCTTGCTCTTCTTCTCTGGATATTTGAACTGGTGTGGCACGCCCAGGCTCTGGCATGCCACGCCCATTGTGTGCTTCATTTCCCTCTTCTGGTAAACATTACTGGCATGCCACGCCCAGGTAGGTGGCATGCCACGCCCATGTGTTGTATGCATGGCTTCTTGTTCTAGTGGCTGGCGTGCCACGCCCAGTCTTCTTCTTCTTTGTTTTCTGAAGTTGCTATGCCATGCCTGAGACTGAAGTGGCACACCCAAGTCAAGAATGATAGCTGGCGTGCTACGCCTTTGATACCAAGTGGCACGCCCAAGTGTTTAGATCTTCACCTCCTCCTCTGGAAACTTGTATTGGCGTGCCACGCCTTGGTGTTCAAGTGGCACGCCCATATTGATGTGACTCCTTCAAGCCTGGCATGCCAAGCCTAGGTCCTCAAGTGGCACACCCAAGTGTTGGATTAGAGTTGGCGTGCCACGCCTTCGATACCAAGTGGCACGCCCAGTGTGTGTCCCCTTCTGGATTGGTGAATTGGCGTGCCATGCCCACAAGTTCAAGTGGCACGCCCTTGGTGTATGATGGGGTTGGCGTGCCACGCCCAGCCTAGCATGCCACGCCCCCTTTATGGCCTTCAATCTTGCTCTTTGGAAAATGTAACTTGTGTGCCACGCCTGGCTCTTGGCGTGCAACACCCTTGTTAAAGTTTTAAGAACTCTTCTCTAGAAATTGCAACTGACGTGCCACGCCCTGATGCTGGCATGCCACGCCCATACAATTTCATGGCGTTTGTTCCAAGTGGCACGCCCAACTTCACACGCCCAGCCATATTTGTTGTTTCCTTTCCTTTTTGTTGCTCTTTTCACCTGAAATTCAGCACAAACTCATTTCAAAGCAAAGTACCATAATATTTATCATTTGGTTTATGAAATTGCATTGTTCAATGAGATGATGCTCTTTTTATGGTCCTTTTAGATAAGAAAAAAAGGTAAATGATGATGTAAGTCATCACGAGTTCAAAAATAAGAACACATTGAATTCATTTTTGAATTCAACTGAACCACAATTAAACCATGTAATGAACTGAAATTATCAAGATTTGTACAAGCAGTAAAACTTACACATTAACTGGTGCTTCTTGTTCTGATTGTTGTACCGATGCTTCTTTGCAGGGCTACTGTTGCGTTTCCAGAGGGTTGCTGCATTAAAAAGAAAATAGTTCAATAATGACCACAAATAATTATCCTATACCATTAAAATTAATAAAAAGAATTTTATGTGCAACTTACTCAATATCAGAAGGGAGATAGGTATAGTCATCTTTTAGTAACTCTTCCTTAAGAGAACTCGGAAGACACACCACAATAGGATCTCTAAGGAATGTAAATAAGGAAAAAGTTAATGTTGAGCAATTGGAATAGGTTCTGAGAAACCAAAATTTGCCCAATAAAAAACTCACATTTCCAAAGGTTGACAACGAGTTTCTTCTCGAACCTCAATGATTTGTAGGTCAGAATCAGGTGTAGTGCTACAAACATTTAAACACGATTTTCGTGTGATTAATTAAACAAAGTTTATTACCTAAATCTAAAAGAGCAACATAATATTTTTAACTTACAATGGTAGAGTTTTAAAACTCTATTTTTGATGGAATTTCTTTATTCTAAAAATTTTTACCTGAGTTTCCGGGGTATTTTTCCTAATAAAAAAGATACCAAATTAAAATCAGCAACTTGATGCACGAAAACTTTTCTCTCAACAATTTTTTCTCGGCAAGTATACCGAATTGTCGTCAAGTAAAAACTCACAATAGAGTGAGGTCGAATCCCACAGGGATTGATTGGTCGAGTAATTTTAGTTAGAGGAGTGTTCTAGTCAAGCTAAGCCAAATTGAGTTGAGAATTGCAGATACTTAAATGCAGAAAAGATAAATGACATGGAATATAAAGTTACAAAATCTTAAATGGGGAGTTGGGGAGATGAGCATGAAAGTAAATAACAGAAAGTAAAGAGAATGGGTAAGATCAGATATGGGGAATTCATTGAGCTTAGGAGATATTACATTCTCCGGATCAAGTTCATCTTCATCTCTTCCTCAATAAATGCATTCATTAATCTCCTTGGCAATCTTAGGTGATTGGATCCTAATTCCTTAGCAACCCAATCTCTCTAAGCTTGAACAATTGCCCAATTCCTTGATTTAATTGCTCATGGGAAGAGATGAAGTATGGTCACAGATTATACCACATGTATTTCCAAATCAAGTGTTGGTAGGATTATATATCACTATATCCATCCAAACCCCAATTCGGTCCAACATGAGAAAGCATTTCTAGCATGATCTTCTCATTCCTCTTCCAATGCTCAAAAGAGATCCAATTATGGAGGGTCTCTTTTCCAAGATAACTAACCAATTAGTTGAAGAACAAAAACTTTCTAGTAAAATCAAGAGAAAAGAAAGAGGAAGAAGAATGAAAACTATAATTGATCTATCAAATTACAACAGAGCTCCCTAACACAATGAAAATGGGTTTAGTTGTTCATAGCTCTGGGAATGGAAAACAAGAAAGAAAAGTGCATTCTAAAATAAGCTAGAAATTGCAGGTAAAGTAAAATATACAGAGTGTAGCTTCCAATAATGCCAATCTCTCTTCTAGTTCAAAACTACCCCTATATATACTACTCTTCTGGTCTTCTAGTTAGCTCTTCAAGTCTTGGATATGGGCCTTTGATCTTTAGTTGAAGCAGTTACAGCCTTCAGTGGGCTCAACTTTGCTTGCAGAAAAAGAGTGAGTCAGGCATGGTATGCAGTTAGTCAGGATGTTAGTGGCATTAACGTTAAGTGTAATATCTGGTTCGAAGACGTTAGTGACATTAACTTTGTCACTAACGTCCCAACCCAATTGAGCCACATTAACCCCAACGTTAGTGGCACTAACATGACCACTAACGTAGCCTTTCTATCCTTTGCTAGCGTTATTGGCACTAACTTTGCCAATAATGCTACATTCTTGCCCTTTTTCCCACGTTAGTGGTCCACATTAGTGTAACTAACGTGACCATTAACATAGGCATGCCATGACACGAAGGCGTTAGTGACACTAACTTTGTCACTAACGTTACAAAATTCCTTCTCTTCCACGTTAGTACTCACGTTAATGGCGTTAACGTGGCTACTAACGTGGGTGTATTACGCCATCTCCAACGTTAGTGACAAAGTTAGTGTCACTAACGTTGGCATCTCATTCCTTGCTCCACGTTACCCTTCACGTTAGTGGCATTAACATGGCCACAAACGCAAGTACTCTTGGCCTAGTCCAACGTTAGTGACAAAGTTAGTGTCACTAACGTTGGCGATTTCCTCTTTGCTCCACGTTAGAGTTCATGTTAGTAGCACTAACGTGGCCCTTAACATGGTTATGTGTGGCCTTTGCAACATTAGTGGTGTTAACTTTACCACTAACATTGGAGCTTCCTCTTCCTTCCACGTTAGTTCCTACGTTGGTGTAGCTAACGTGGCAACTAACATGGGTTGTGATGGCTTTCGAAGGAGTTAGTGGTGATAACTTTACCACTAATGTTGCAAGCTTGCTCCCTTTCCACGTTAGTGGTCACGTTAGTGATACTAACGTGGCTACTAATGTGGTTCTTCTATGCTTCCTTTGTCCTGAAATTAAACAAACAGGGTGCATCAAAGCTTTATTTTAGGTCATGAGATCTTGCATTATATAAATTGGCATTCAACTCATGCATTATTCTCATGAAATCATGTAAATTTCACAATATTTGCTTGAATCAAGGTGTATGTGTACATTCACCCAAAACCTGCTTATTTCCTAAGAAAGTGCATGAAACTACCTAAAAACAGTAAAGAAAAGGCCAGTGAAACTGGCCAAGATGTCCTGACATCACAACACCAAACTTAAAGCTTGCTTGTCCCTAAGCAAGTACTGAAACATAAGAAGAAAGAATGAATGTACAAGATAAACAAGTCCTTATTTATGAAAGTTCTTGGCTCATGGGGTTTCATGCATAGCAACTTAGGTTCATGCCTGGTGCTGATGACAAGTCATCTTAGCCTAGTTTCACTAGTCTTTTTCTTTTGTTTTCAATTAAATTATGCACTTTCTTGAGCCACAAGCAAGCCAATTTAGGTAGATTTTCATGCTTCCTTTGATTTAATCAACCATATGTGAATTAATGCAATTTCATGAGGTTTGAAGCTATAATTGTTGCATATTATGATAGATTGAACATCTCATGATTTTGAGCATAGCTTTGATGTGTTTGGTTGATTAATGATAGGTGAAGAAAGCTTGGAGAAAAGTGGAAGAAAGAAGGAACGGCTAGAAGCAAAGAGGAGACAATGAAACAAGTGAATTTGAACCAGGAAACATAAAGTTGGAGTTGAAGTTAGCCCTCAAACTTTGGCACAAACTTTTGGTGCAAAGTTAGCCTCAAAGTTAGCCCCCTAACTTGAAGGCTAACTTGAGAAGTTGAATTTTCTTCCCTGGGCCACTCAAAGTTTGCGCCAACGTTAGCCCCCAAACTTGGAGGCTAACGTTGGCATGTAAATTTCTACTCCAGGGTGGCCAAAGTTTGCGCCAACGTTAGCCCCAAACTTGGAGGCTAACGTTGGCATGTCAATTTCTCCCAGGGGTGGCCAAAGTTTGCGCTCAAGTTTGACCCCAAACATGGAGGCTAACTTTGGCGCCAATTGTGTTTAAGGAAAGGCCAAAGTTTGCGCTGAAGTTTGCCCCCCAACGTTGGCACCAACTTTGGCACCAGAAAAATGGGCTTGCTGATATAAAAAGTTGGCCTCAAAGTTAGCCCCCAAACTTCAACTTAAACTTTGAATCCAACTTTGCAAAAACTCAAATCCGGTTCAAATGGTTCACTTGGGTTTCTCTCCAAACTTCAAGAGCAATTAACCAAAGCCTCTTTCAACCCAATTCCACCAAGAGCAAAGGCCCAACTCAAGGCTTGGAGATCAATTGAAGAAAGTGTATAAATAGGCTAAGATTCAAGTGAGTCGGGGAGTTCCCTTTTTAGAATTTTTCATAGAGCTTTCTTTTCATTTTTAGTTACAGAGAGTGATCTTTAGTTTCTTAGTTTGGGGAAGGAGAATTCCATTCTCTTCCTTTTAGTTTTAGTGCTTTTAATTTCAATTACAATTGTCTTGGATCTTGGGTTGGAGAATTGAAGGAATTCTGTTTCAATCTCATCCTTGGATCTCTTTTTACAGCTTAATTGAATTTAGTTCTCTGTTAATTGTTCTTCTTCTATTTTCGTTGCAATTTACAATTCTTTTACTATTGTTCTTGTTGGATCTAGGAAGGCATTGAGATCTAGATTTGGTTTTCTAGTCTCTGGGTCCTGAGATCTAATTTTCCCATTTCAATTTTCTGTTTCTTGCTTCACTTGTTCATTTACTTTCCTGTTTTAAATCCGATCCAACCCCAATTCCAATTTACCCTTCTGTTTGATGCAATTCAACTTCTCTTTGTTTAATTCCTGCAAATCCAAGTCCCAATCCCCTTTACATTTCAAGTCATTTACATTTCTTGCCATTTAAGATTCTTGCAATTTACATTTCTTGCCCTTTAAGTTTCTGCCATTTAATTTCTTGTTTCTTAAGATTCAGCACTTTAATTTTTGTTCTCTCTAAATTCATGCCAATTTCCCATTCCTTTTACTTTCAATGCAATTTAAATTCTGCCAATTACCAATCAATCAACCAAATCTTGATTCGCTTGACTAATTCAACCACTAAGCTAAAATTGCTCAATCCTTCAATCCCTGTGGGATCGACCTCACACCCGTGAGTTTTTATTACTTGATGCGACCCGGTGCACTTGCCGGTTAAATTGGTGTGTTTTTGGGAGAAATTCATTTTTCCACACAAAATATATTACATCAAGTTTTTGGCGCCGTTGCCGGGGATTGATTAGATTGACAATGATTAAGTGAGGTGGTAATTTAGATCAAGCACTTTTTCTTAATTTTTGATTAACCCACTAACTGTTTGATTTATTGTTTAAACTAACTAAAACTTCAATTTAGCAGTAAATTGAAACATCACTGGTTTGTGAATTTCTTTTGTTATGCTTGTATGTCAGGTACAAGGAGAAGCACACTAAATCTTCATGAACAAGATGAAAGAACTCTCAGGAGGTTAAGAAGAGCTGAAAGAGGGAAGAATATTGTTGGAGAAGAGGAATCTGAAGAAGAATTTCAAGATATGGAGGAACATACAACAACAATGGCAACCCACCTCAGAGGAGAGTTTTGGCTTCCTATACCTTTGCCAATCCTAGACATTGTGGAAGCAGCATCTTGGCTCCAAATATCAATGCAAACAATTTTGAACTTAAGCCACAACTCATCACTTTGGTTCAGAATAATTGCTCTTTTGGTGGAGGATCACTTGAAGACCCACATCAACACTTATCCACCTTCTTGAGGATATGCAACACTGTCAAAACTAATGGAGTGCCTCCTGACAGTTACAAACTGATGCTATTCCCATTCTCTCTCAGGGATAAGGCCACTCAATGGTTGGAATCCTTTCCATGGGACAGCATTAACAACTGGGATGATTTGGTAACCAAGTTCCTCGCCAAGTTTTATCCACCACAGAGGGTTATAAGGTTGAAGGCCGAGGTACAAACATTCACTCAAATGGAGACTGAACCCATATATGAGGCCTGGGAGAGGTACAAGGCTCTAGTCAGAAAATGTCCTTCTAACATGTTTAATGAATGGGAGAAGTTGCAAAACTTCTATGAAGGCTTGACACTGAAGTCCCAGGAATCTTTAGATCATTCGGCTGGAGGTTCCTTGCAACTCATGAAAACTGCAGAGGAGGCCCAAGAACTCATTGATATGGTGGCCAACAACCAATATTTCTTTGCTCATCAAAGAAACCGCCAACCATCACAAAGAAGAGGAGTAATGGAGCTAGAAGGAGTGGATTCAATCCTAGCTCAAAACAAACTCATGCAGCAGCAAATCCAATAACAATTTGAGCAAATGACCAAGAGGATTGATAGCCTCCAAGTTGCGGCAGTGAGCACTAGCCAACCATCAACCACATGGGGGCAAAATGAAGAAGTTCAAGAAGAGCAACCGCAGGAACAAGTCCAGTACATGCACTCTAATCCAAATGAGTTCTATGGTGACACTTACAACCCTTCATGGAAGAATCACCCCAATCTCAGATGGGGAGATACTCAAAACCACCAACAACCATGGCAGAGAAACTCAAACTAAAACAACCCAAGAAACAACCAAAATTACAACCAGCATCAAACCAACCAAAACACCTACAGAAAACCTCAAAACAACTACCCCAACCTCAACCAGTACCAATCCAATAACCAGCCCATTAACCAAAATGCCCACCATCCACCACCTACAACTCACAACCCACCACAAGCACCACCTGAATCCCAAAGACTCACAAACCTGGAGACCTTGATGGACAAAATGATGAAATACCAAGAAATGGCAACCAAAAACCAAGAAGCATCAATAAAAAGCCTAGAGAGGCAGATCGGGCAAATCTCCAAGCAAATCTCTATTGAGAGACCTTCAAGTTCACTGCCTAGTGACACAATCCCAAATCCCAAGGAGGAGTGCAAGGCAATACAATTAAGGAGTGGGAGAACATTGATGAGCAACAGTGACACTACAAAGAAGCAAGCAGAAAGCATCAAAGAACCAACAGGGGATAAAAAGCAAATAAAAGCAGATCAAGCTAAGGAGCAAGTTGTGGTGCCAAACAAAAGCACTGAGAAACTCAAAGAGCAGAACAACCAATCACATAGCTCAAAGGAGATGACTCAGGGACAGCAGCACATAGGAAAAAGCATCACACCTCCATTGCCATATCCTCAGAGATTCAACAAAGAGGTTAAGGACCAACATTTCCACAAGTTCCTTGAAACCTTCAAGAAGCTGGAAATCAATATCCCCTTGGCAGAAGCACTCGAACAAATGCCTCTATATGCCAAATTCTTAAAGGAACTCATCAATAAGAAAAGAAGGTGGGATGAGCAAGAAACCATAGCGATCACTGAGGAATGCAGGGCCTTGATTCAAAAGGGACTTCCTCCCAAGCTTGAGGACCCAGGGAGCTTCCTGTTACCATGTACCGTTGGGGAATTAACCATCACTAAAGCAATGTGCGATCTCGGAGCAAGTATTAATTTGATACCGTCCTCCCTAATGGAAAAGATGCATATAGAAGAAGTCAAACCAGTACAAATGTCGCTGGAGCTGGTAGATAAGTCAATGGTGCACCCTAGGGGTGTAGTTGAAAATCTGTTGGTCAAGGTGGACAGCTTTATATATCCTGCTGACTTTGTGGTTCTAGAGTCAGATGAGGATGATGGTGACTCTGTTATACTAGGAAGGCCATTCTTGGCCACGGCTAGAGCCATCATAGACATAGAGAAAGGGGAGTTAACTCTCAGGATGCATGATCAGAGTGTCACTCTGAAGGTCTTACCAGAAGCACAGTTTAGTGAAAAGAAGAAAGACTATATAGAAATTGATAAGGGAGGATCACAGCTGAAGGAAAAGAATGACAAGGAAAGTCCCAGCAACACCCCAAGGCCAAGGATTGTGCCAATTAATGAAGAAGCCCAAGAAGAGATTGGAATATTAGCCACTGAGAAGAGAGGTCCCCAAGAGAAGCCCATGGCCAGAAAAGAAAGATCAACAAAAGGAAAGATGAAACACAGAAACAAAACAAAAAGGGGTTGAAAGAACAGGAGGATTCCAACAGAAGGGTTTTCCAAAGGTGACAAAGTGCAGCTGATATATCAACAGCTCGGGTCAAATCAACAAACTGAGGACTACTACATTGTCAGCAACATACTTTCATTGGAGCATGCTGAAATTGAACACCAGAAAACAAAGAAGAGAATCACAGTCAGGGGAGACAAATTGAGGCTCTACAAGCACCAACCACCATAAAAGAAAGCCTCAATGTCAAGCTAATGACAATAAAAGAGCGCTTGTTGGGAGGCAACCCAACCTGAGGTAGTTTTCTTTTCATAGCTTTTTCAATAGAAATGTTGAATAATTGATATGTATTGCAAGGAAATTAAGTTTGGTGTTACACACCAAAAACAATTCAAGGGAGAAGGTAGGATTCTAAGTTTGGTGTTCCACCAAAACCTCATTCAGAAACACATTTTAACTTCCTGCACATTGCTAGTCTCAATTATTCAACCATATAACTGCTTTTTAGTCCTAACTCTATAACCTTTAGCAAGAACATAAAAGTCTGCCCAGAGTCAAACTGTTGAATCAGAGGAATTAGCAAGGAAGTACGCATCATGACTCGAAACGGGGCACAACAGAAGGACGAACAAAAGAACTGCAAACCAATAGGTTGTATCTATACTTAACCTTTGCTGTTGAGAAATGTTTTGAGTATGTTCTGTTAAGGTGTTCACTTAGTTCAAATAGATTCAATTTTCTCTTAAAATAAGTAAGCTAGTTTAAGTTTGTGCTTGTGTGTTTACTTTCACTTGACTAAAAGCATGTTTTGTCCCCTGCATCTTTAAATCTATAAAAGAAATGTTTGAATGTGAAGTGAGATAGTCTCTGTTAGATAGAAGTAGAATAAAAGTAAGTGGTGGTATGTGTGTGATTGTATAAAAACTCACTATTAGTGAATAAGTGAACTAGAATGTCTCATTCTAAGTGTAGAGTGGCTTACTGTCTATGAATCTCAATAAGAAAATCCTTGGTTCAAAAGAAAAACAAAAAGAAAGAAAGAAAAGAAATAGCCAAAAGATGGCAGAACCAAAGAAAACAAAAGAAACAAAGCTGGACACCAATAGCTTGAACCTTAAAAATATATGCCCGTGGTGTCTGTGTATTAGGATCTGCTTGGACTACTAAGCTCTTTGGAGTGCTTCAACACTCGGTGACTTGGATTAACTAATCCGGGATCATCAGCTGAAAATCCACTATCAAGAGCAACCTAACTACAAGGCATTTAGTAACCAAAAAAAAAAAAAAGGTGCTGGGCATCAATGTTTAAAAGGAAAGGTGAGCCAAGTGTCCATGGTGAATAATGTGTCAAGTATACAGAAAAGAAAATGAACTTGCTACACATGACACTCAAATAAAGCTTTGAACAAAGTAATAGCCAAGGATAAGGGAATAATGAGAGGTCATAGCTGTAGGTTACTTGAAGCTTGAAGGAGACTTTCTAGGCCTAAGAGTCAATAAGAAGTGAGTATTGCATATCCACACAAAACCCCATGAACTACCAATAACTTCCTGCTAGCATGAACACCCTCTTCCATTTCATTCTTTCTTCTTAATAATTCATTTCTTGCTTGGGGACAAGCAAGCTTTAAGTTTGGTGTTGTGATGACAAGTCATCTTAGCCTAGTTTCACTAGTCTTTTTCTTTTGTTTTCAATTAAATTATGCACTTTCTTGAGCCACAAGCAAGCCAATTTAGGTAGATTTTCATGCTTCCTTTGATTTAATCAACCATATGTGAATTAATGCAATTTCATGAGGTTTGAAGCTATAATTGTTGCATATTATGATAGATTGAACATCTCATGATTTTGAGCATAGCTTTGATGTGTTTGGTTGATTAATGATAGGTGAAGAAAGCTTGGAGAAAAGTGGAAGAAAGAAGGAACGGCTAGAAGCAAAGAGGAGACAATGAAACAAGTGAATTTGAACCAGGAAACATAAAGTTGGAGTTGAAGTTAGCCCTCAAACTTTGGCACAAACTTTTGGTGCAAAGTTAGCCTCAAAGTTAGCCCCCTAACTTGAAGGCTAACTTGAGAAGTTGAATTTTCTTCCCTGGGCCACTCAAAGTTTGCGCCAACGTTAGCCCCCCAAACTTGGAGGCTAACGTTGGCATGTAAATGTCTACTCCAGGGTGGCCAAAGTTTGCGCCAACGTTAGCCCCCAAACTTGGAGGCTAACGTTCGCATGTCAATTTCTCCCAGGGGTGGCCAAAGTTTGCGCTCAAGTTTGACCCCAAACTTGGAGGCTAACTTTGGCGCCAATTGTGTTTAAGGAAAGGCCAAAGTTTGCGCTGAAGTTTGCCCCCCAACGTTGGCACCAACTTTGGCACCAGAAAAATGGGCTTGCTGATATAAAAAGTTGGCCTCAAAGTTAGCCCCCAAACTTCAACTCAAACTTTGAATCCAACTTTGCAAAAATTCAAATCCGGTTCAAATGGTTCACTTGGGTTTCTCTCCAAACTTCAAGAGCAATTAACCAAAGCCTCTTTCAACCCAATTCCACCAAGAGCAAAGGCCCAACTCAAGGCTTGGAGATCAATTGAAGAAAGTGTATAAATAGGCTAAGATTCAAGTGAGTCGGGGAGTTCCCTTTTTAGAATTTTTCATAGAGCTTTCTTTTCATTTTTAGTTACAGAGAGTGATCTTTAGTTTCTTAGTTTGGGGAAGGAGAATTCCATTCTCTTCCTCTTAGTTTTAGTGCTTTTAATTTCAATTACAATTGTCTTGGATCTTGGGTTGGAGAATTGAAGGAATTCTGTTTCAATCTCATCCTTGGATCTCTTTTTACAGCTTAATTGAATTTAGTTCTCTGTTAATTGTTCTTCTTCTATTTTCGTTGCAATTTACAATTCTTTTACTATTGTTCTTGTTGGATCTAGGAAGGCATTGAGATCTAGATTTGGTTTTCTAGTCTCTGGGTCCTGAGATCTAATTTTCCCATTTCAATTTTCTGTTTCTTGCTTCACTTGTTCATTTACTTTCCTGTTTTAAATCCGATCCAACCCCAATTCCAATTTACCCTTCTGTTTGATGCAATTCAACTTCTCTTTGTTTAATTCCTGCAAATCCAAGTCCCAATCCCCTTTACATTTCAAGTCATTTACATTTCTTGCCATTTAAGATTCTTGCAATTTACATTTCTTGCCCTTTAAGTTTCTGCCATTTAATTTCTTGTTTCTTAAGATTCAGCACTTTAATTTTTGTTCTCTTTAAATTCATGCCAATTTCCCATTCCTTTTACTTTCAATGCAATTTAAATTCTGCCAATTACCAATCAATCAACCAAATCTTGATTCGCTTGACTAATTCAACCACTAAGCTAAAATTGCTCAATCATTCAATCCCTGTGGGATCGACCTCACACCCGTGAGTTTTTATTACTTGATGCGACCCGGTGCATTTGCCGGTTAGATTGGTGTGTTTTTGGGAGAAATTCATTTTTCCACACAAAATATATTACATCAGGTGCACGAAATTGTGATCATCAATGGTGCCATCAACATGGTACGCTCAATTGCAATCTCAACTCTTTATCACAACTTCGCACAACTAACCAGCAAGTGCACTGGGTCGTCTAAGTAATAAACCTTACGCGAGTAAGGGTCGATCCCACGGAGATTGTTGGTATGAAGCAAGCTATGGTCATCTTGTAAATCTCAGTCAGGAAAATTTAAATGGTTATAGATGACTTATGAATAAAGCATAAAATAAAGATAGAGATACTTACGTAATTCATTGGTGAGAATTTTAGATAAGCGAATGGAGATGCTTTCTCCCTTTCGTCTCTCTGCTTTCCTACTGTCTTCATCCAATCCTTCTTACTCCTTTCCATGGCAAGCTGTATGTTGGGCATCACCATTGTCAGTGGCTACAGTCCCGTCCTCTCAGTGAAAATGTTCAACGCGCTCTGTCACAGCACGTCTAATCATCTGTCGGTTCTCAATCAGGTTGGAATAGAATCAGTTATTCTTACGCCCATTTGCTGCCCTTACTGGCGTTTAAACGCCAGCAAGGTTTTCCTCCAGGGTGTGCTATTTTTCTTTCTGTTTTTCATTCTGTTTTTGCTTTTTCAATTGATTTTGTGACTTCCCATGATCATCAACCTACAGAAAACATAAAATAACAAAGGAAAATAGATAAATATAACATTGGGTTACTAAGTCAGAGTGGCTTTGCTTAGAGTTCTCTGTCTGTTGCTGAGAAGATGATGGAAAAGGTTTGCCATTGCTAAACCTGTTTCTTCCACCATTATTGTTGTTGAAACCTTGTTGAGGTCTCTGTTGATCCTTCCATGAGAGATTTGGATGATTTCTCCATGAAGGATTATAGGTGTTTCCATAGTGTTCTCCCATGTAATTCACCTCTTCCATTGATGGGTTCTCAGGATCATAAGCTTCTTCTTCAGATGAAGCGTCCTTAGTACTGCCTGGTGCAGCTTGTATTCCAGACAGACTTTGAGAAATCATATTGACTTGCTGAGTCAATATTTTGTTCTGAGCCAATATGGCATTCAGAGTATCAATCTCAAGAACTCCTTTCTTCTGATTCGTCCCATTGTTCACAGGATTTCTTTCAGAAGTGTACATGAATTGGTTATTTGCAACCATTTCAATGAGTTCTTGAGCTTCTACAGGCGTCTTCTTCTGATGAAGAGATCCTCCAGCAGAGCTGTCCAATGACATCTTGGACAGTTCAGACAGACCATCATAGAAGATACCTATGATGCTCCATTCAGAAAGCATGTCAGAAGGACACTTTCTGATCAATTGTTTGTATCTTTCCCAAGCTTCATAGATGGATTCACCTTCCTTTCGTCTGAAGGTTTGGACTTCCACTCTAAGCTTACTCAATTTTTGAGGTGGAAAGAACTTTGCCAAGAAGGCATTGGCTAGCTTTTCCCAAGAGTTCAGGCTTTCTTTAGGTTGTGAGTCCAACCATATCCTAGCTCTGTCTCTTACAGCAAAAGGGAATAGCATAAGTCTGTAGACGTCAGGGTCAACCCCATTAGTCTTGACAGTGTCACAGATTTGCAAGAATTTAGCTAAAAACTTATGAGGATCTTCCAATGGAAGTCCATGGAACTTGCAATTCTGTTGCATTAGAGAAACTAATTGAGGCTTAAGCTCAAAGTTGTTTGCTCCAATGGCAGGGATAGAGATGCTTCTCCCATAGAAGTCGGAAGTAGGTGCAGTAAAGTCACCAAGCACCTTCCTTGCATTGTTGGCATTGTTGTTGTTTTCGGCTGCCATGTCTTCTTCTTTGAAGACTTCTGTTAGGTCCTCTACAGAGAGTTGTGCTTTAGCTTCTCTTAGCTTTCGCTTCAAGGTCCTTTCAGGTTCAGGGTCAGCCTCAACAAGAATGCTTTTGTCTTTGCTCCTACTCATATGAAAAAGAAGAGAACAAGAAAATACGGAATCCTCTATGTCACAGTATAGAGATTCCTTGAGGTGTTAGAGGAAAAGAAAAATAGAAGGAAGAGGTAGAAGAATTCAAACTTATCAAGAAAGATAGAATTCGAATTGTGCATTCAGGAGTAGTGTTAGTCCATAAATAGAAGGATGTGAGAAGAGGGGAAGAAATTTTCGAAAATAAATTAAAAGATTTTAAAAAAATTTTGAAAATTTGAAGAATGATTTTCGAAAAATGTGATTGGGAAAGAAATAAAGTGATTTTTGAAAAAGATTTTGAAATTAGAAATCAAAAAGATATGATTGAAAACTATTTTGAAAAAGATGTGATTAAGAAAATATGATTAAAAAGATGTGGTTTTAAAGAGATGTGATTGAGAAGATATGATTTGAAAAACAATTTAAAAAGATTTGATTTTAAAAATTAATGACTTGGCTAACAAGAAAAGATATGATTCAAACAATAAACCTTTCTCAACAGAAAAGGCAACATAATTGAAATGTTGAATCAAATCATTAATTGTTAGCAAGTATTTTTGAAAATGGAAAGAAATTGATTTTGAAAATATATGATTGAAAAGATATGATTTGAAAAAGATTTGATTTTGAAAAATGATGAAAACTTGAAAAAAAATTTGAATTAAAAAAACAAAATCTTCCCTCTTGTGCCATCCTGGCGTTAAACGCCCAGAATGGTATCCATTCTGGCGTTTAACCCCCAAAACTCACCCCTTTTGGGCATTAAACGCCCAGCCAGGCACCCTGGCTGGCGTTTAAACGCCAGTTTTCCTTCTTCACTGGGCGTTTTGAACGCCCAGCATTTTCTGTGTAATTCCTCTGCTGTATGTTCTGAATCTTCAATTCTCTGTATTATTGACTTGAAAAGACGCAAATTAAAAATTTTTTGGATTTTTAATAATGAGGAATAATCAAAATGAAACTAAGATCAAATAAACAATGCATGCAAGACACCAAACTTAGAAGTTTGTATACTACTGACACTAACAAAATTGAGAAAGCATGTGAGAAACAACAAAACACTCAGGACAGGAGAATTTAAAGATCAGAACAAGGAAATCATCAAGAACAACTTGAAGATTAATTTAGACACATGAATGAATTCGAAAAAATGCAAGAAGAATAGAAACATGCAATTGACACCAAACTTAAAATGAGACACTAGACTCAACAAGAAACATAAAATATTTTTGGTTTTTATGATTTTGTTATTTTTTGGATTTTTTATTTTCGAAAATTTAAAGAAAATAAGGATATCAAAATTCTTAATAAGAATTCCAAGAATCATGCAATGTTAGTATAAAGCTTTAGTCTAAAAAAATTAGACATGGCTAGCCAAGCATCAGCAGGACATTGCATTCAAGAGCTAAATTGATGAAAATCAATCAGCTTTGGTGATGATAAGAACATCACCTTGAAACACTAAAATTCATTCTTAAGAACTCTGAAGAAAAATACCTAAGCTAAGCAACAAGATGAACCGTCAGTTGTGTAAACGCAAACAATCCCTGGCAACGGTGCCAAAAACTTGGTGCACGAAATTGTGATCATCAATGGCAACATCAACATGGTACGCTCAATTGCAATCTCAACTCTTTATCACAACTTCGCACAACTAACCAGCAAGTGCACTGGGTCGTCCAAGTAATAAACCTTACGGGAGTAAGGGTCGATCCCACGAAGATTATTGGTATGAAGCAAGCTATGGTCATCTTGTAAATCTCAATCAGGCAAATTTAAATGGTTATAGATGATTTATGAATAAAGCATAAAATAAAGATAGAGATACTTATGTAATTCATTGGTGAGAATTTCAGATAAGCGAATGGAGATGCTTTGTCCCTTCCGTCTCTCTGTTTTCCTACTGTCTTCATCCAATCCTTCTTATTCCTTTCCATGGCAAGCTATATGTTGGGCATCACCGTTGTCAGTGGCTACAGTCCCGTCCTCTCAGTGAAAATGTTCAACGCGCTCTGTCACAGTACGGCTAATCATCTGTCGGTTCTCAATCAGGTTGGAATAGAATCCAGTGATTCTTTTGCGTCTGTCACTAACGCCCAGCCTTCAGGAGTTTGAAGCTCGTCACAGTCATTCAATCCTTGAATCCTACTCAGAATACCACAGACAAAGTTTAGACCTTCCGGATTCTCTTGAATGCCGCCATCAATTCTAGCTTATACCACGAAGATTCTGATTAAGGAATCCAAGAGATATCCACTCAATCGAAGGTAGAACGGAGGTAGTTGTCAGGCACACGTTCATAGGTGAGAATGATGATGAGTGTCACGGATCATCACATTCATCAAGTTGAAGAACAAGTGATATCTTAGAACAAGAATAAGCTGAATTGAATAGAAGAACAATAGTAATTGCATTAATACTCGAGGTACAGCAGAGCTCCACACCTTAATCTATGGTGTGTAGAAACTCCACCGTTAAAAATACATAAGAACAAGGTCTAGGCATGGCCGTGAGGCCATCCCCATGTTCTAAGATAGCGTAAGACTACTCAAAGATAGCTACCCAGATGAGAATACAAAAGTAAAAGGTCCTATATGTAGAGAACTAGTAGCTTAGGGTTTACAAAGATGAGTAAATGACATAAAAATCCACTTCCGGGCCCACTTGGTGTGTGCTTGGGCTGAGCATTGAAGCTTCTATGTGTAGAGACTTTTCTTGGAGTTAAACGCCAGCTTTTGTGCCAGTTTGGGCGTTTAACTCCCATTCTTGTGCCAGTTCCGGCGTTTTACGCCAGAATTCTTAAGCTGACTTAGAACGCCTGTTTGGGCCATCAAATCTCGGGCAAAGTATGGACTATTATCCATTGCTGGAAATCCCAGGATGTCTACTTTTCAACGCATTTGAGAGCGCGCCAATTGGGCTTCTGTAGCTCTAGAAAATCCACTTCGAGTGCAGGGAGGTCAGAATCCAACAGCATATACAGTCCTTTTCAGCCTCTGAATCAGATTTTTGCTCAGGTCCCTCAATTTCAGCCAGAAAATACCTGAAATCACAAAAAAACACACAAACACATAGTAAAGTCCAGAAAAGTGAATTTTATCTAAAAACTAATAAAAATATCATAAAAACTAACTAAAACATACTAAAAACATACTGAAAACAATGCCAAAAAGCGTATAAATTATCCGCTCATCAATGCCCTTGCTGGTTTCTAGGCCCTTATCATATCCTTGAACTTTTACTTGGTTGCATTCTATGATATTCTTATTCACTTGATCCCTTTTTCTTTTCTATAAGAGCTTATTGTTTTTTTAGGCTAGGTGCTCTGTGTTGAGGCAACTCTTTATAATAAGCTTTCAGCCAGCACTCCCGAACCAGTTGGGTCAAGGTACTAGGTGTTGAAACACCCCTAAGGACCTACTTCATCAAGTCTCTCTTCTACACATACACACCACAAGCATATGGTTTGCTATTTTCTTCCTTGAGACCTTGGTGTCCAGTACCTCTTTGGGTGACTAAATGCTTTGTAGTAAGGTTGCTCTTGACAGTGGATTTTCAGTTGATAATCCCGGGTTAGTTAACCCAAGTTACCAAGTGATGAAGCACTCCTAAGAAATTATTCATCCAAGCAGATCTTTTACACAAAATCACCACAGACACATGCCTCAAGGTTCAAACCCTTGGTGCCTAGCCTTATTTCATTTTCTTTTCTTTCCTTTTTCTTCTTTCTTTCTTTTTTTTTAACACTTTCTTATTTGTTTCTTATTGGAATCTGTTATTCAGCTAATCTCATAGGATGCATTTTCAAGTATATGATTCAAAACACATAATTGTCCTTATACCTCATTGCTGAACCAACTTAGCTAATCAATTACCACCACAAACATTGAGACTTTTACCTTTATAACATGGACTCCACTCTTGTTTTTCATGACATTCTCCTTTATGTATCATAAGGGACAAGCATACATTAAGCAAGATAGAGCAGGGGACTGGCTAGTACAGACTATATTAGGTATTAAAGATAGTACACAGACAGAATTAAAATTCCTAAGCTACTATGGAAGCATGTTCTATTTCATACATGATTTTCCTTATTTTAAACTTGAAAGATAGAGAAAGAAACTCCACCACCTTTTACTCATGGGTGTGCTCCTGGCCATCCCCTTGCTTGTCCCCTTCCCTTTGGGTTCTCTCGTTGTGTCTACTTGTGCTACCTTGCATTCGTGCCACTCTGGCTATTCTCTAATCTTCTAAGGCTTTTCTTACTAATTCATGACTCTTTTCGGCTCTTTCTTTTTCCACCTGTGCTAATTCATCCTGGACGTCTTCATATCTTGTGATCCCAGGGTGTAAGTTGGATAGTTGTCCAACGAAATATCCCAGCCTAGCTTGAGTGTTTATATTATATGCAGTCCCACTCATATAAACTCCTTCTGAGAATGCTCTGAACTCATCGAATGCATCTGTTTGTTCCCTTTGCCTCCAATGCATATCATGGATGTGTGCTCCTTGGTGTGCTTGTATATTGATCAACTTTTGGATAGCTTCTTATTGCTGAGCTTGCTTTTGGTTCACCGTATTGAAGGACTCATTCCACTGTCTTCCTTGTTTAAGTTGATGCTCCATCAGTTGTATTTGCCACTCCCTTTGGTGACTCATCCATTTAGAATTCAGTTCTTCTTGAAGATCCATCAGTTGCAGTTGGAGGTTCCTCTGTGTCTCTTTGTTTTCTAGGTATTGTCTTGATAGGCTATCAATGGCTTCTTGAATTTGGCGCATGTCCAGAGAGGTTGGAGCTTGCTCTTCTGAGGCTTGTCCTTCTTGCGGCACTGCTCTCTTTCTTGCCCTTTGTGGAGGTTGAGGTGGTGCAACATATTGCATTCGTCGAGCAGTAATTGGGACACCAACTTTCACCCATTCAGTTTCCTTATCCTCAAATACTACCCAGCCTTCTTACACAAGCAGAAAATGGTGCTAGGGTAGCCTAACATACCTCTAGGATCATTTTTCTCGGCTAACTTCTGAATGCCTTGAACTATGAGTTCATAAACTTTGATTTCCCCTCCTTTCAATAGACATTGCACTATTGTTGCTCTTTTGAGATTCACCTCCGAGTTGTTTTCGGCGGGGAGGATGGATCTCCTCACAATTTGAAACCATCCCTTAGCTTTGGGGATAAGATCCCCTCTTTTAATGAATTTGGGCTTTTCCTGGGGGTTTCTTACCCAATCTGTTCCTTGTATGCAGATGTCTTTCACAATCTGGTCATAATTGGGTTCTCCATCTATTCTGGATTGATAACTTTCTTCCTCAAATGGTATGATTCATAGCTTCAACACCGTCATGATGGTCATTGGACTAAAATCCACCACTACCCCCTTACAAAACTTCTATAGAATTCATCCTCCTTACCATGCCTGACTGCATTTGCGTAGAACTCTCTAACAAAAGTTGTGCTTACTTTCATGACCGGATCAGTAAGGAGTTTCCATCTTCTCTTTTTGACCTTCTCTGTGATTTTTGGGGCATTCATTCTTTCTGACTTGAAAGGCTAGCTCGTATATTATCTCTTTGTCAGCCATCCACCCGAATTGTAATGCATGGTGCAAAGTTCTGAACTTCTTTTCATCAAAAGGGTGTTGCTCTATAGGCTCTTTCCCTTTTCTTCTTTTGGAGCTAGGTGATGCCATAAGTAAGAGGTGAGCTATAGAGATATTGAGAAATGTAGTTTAATGGTGGATCTTGGCAAGGTGTAGAGAAGGTATTCTAGTTATTTTCAACGGAATGATGGGTGAAGTTCGGAATGTATAGTAGTTTTGGCTACATGAGGTGAGAGCCTTTTTATATCAAGGAATGGTGGGCAAATAAAGGGTGTGGATTGGTTGTATATGTTAGAGATAGACGGTTGGAGTTTGAAATGAGATGAGCACAAGGATCACCACTTTTGTGAAGTGGTTTGTTCAGTCTCCAAGGGCACTCTCCCTTCAATGTTGTATGGCAACGTTTCCCGACGCATTCTATGCCAAGACATGTGGCTGGCCCCCTTTATGAAGTGGCCGAACCTCTCTTCTTGGTTTGTCCCATCAATTCCATCCAATCCTTCCTTCATTTCCTATACAAGATAAAAGAAAGTAAGAGTTAGGTATCTTTGTGGCGACAAAATAGACATAGGAACTAACTACTTTTTAAATTTTTCTTTTAGACAAAATAACTGCTATTCATGAATTTAAATCAACGGACTCCTTAGTGTTTATGTATGCCACATTGGTGACACCAAACTTAGTTTGTGACTATGTAGTGCAAGAAGAGTTGATCACGGCTCTAAGATAAGCATGATATGCTTTGTGTTCATGCCCTCTTAGAGTGCCTTGAACACCAAACTTGTTGTTCACTATATGTTGCATACAAAGATTCACCTAAGTGTCTGTCAAAGTGGATTTGAAATTCATGAACCTTGCTTTATTAACTACTATTAAAGATTTAAAGGAAAGGATATAAAACATGGGTTGCCTTCCAAGAAGCGCTTCTTTAGCGTCATTAGCTTGACAGTTGCTCTTCGTTAGGGTGGTTGATAGTGCCTCAAGTCTTCCCCTCTTGCAGTAAATCAATCTCTATTGGCTTCATTAAGAATCTCCACATATTCTAAGGAGAGAACTCTGCTGATGGTATATGCTTGGGGTAGCTGAGATGGAATGGTGGGGAGATGATGTGGGATTAGTGGGAAATGAGCAGAGATCACTTTATCTCCTAGAGAGAAGTCCTCTGTAGGGATCTTTTTGTTCCTCCATCCCCTTGGCACCTTTTTCTTTTCTTCCCTTGGTGCTGCCTTGCTCCTTGTGGCCTCCTTTTCCAGGGAAACCTTGTTGCTAGTCTCATATAACTTTTCTTGGTTCAGCTCCACCTAGGTTTCCCTTGGCTGTTGTGCCTCCTGACTGCATTGCTTGTCAACCAAAGGGATTTCCAGGTGTCCTATTCGTGCTTCCTTATTTGTTTCCTCCATGGGTGTC
Organism: Arachis stenosperma; assembly: GCF_014773155.1. NCBI lineage: Eukaryota > Viridiplantae > Streptophyta > Magnoliopsida > Fabales > Fabaceae > Arachis > Arachis stenosperma. Next base: position 110,668,993 of record NC_080385.1, on the reverse strand, counting down.
CTATTGTGGTTCTCCCTAAATTCCTTGTTTTCTTGATATGTTTCTTGTGAGGGCTTGAAGACATTGAAGGTAAGTTGTTCATCATGTATCCTCAATATTAGTTCTCCTTGCTCCACATCTATAAGTGCTCTGGCCGTGGCTAGGAAGGGTCTCCCCAGGATGATTGGATGGATGTGACTCTCTTCCATCTCCAGGACAACAAAATTTATGGGAAGGAAGTAGTTCCCGACCTTCACCAAAGTAGTTCCCGACCTTCACCAACACGTTTTCAACCACACCTATTGCTTGTTTTTGAGTTTTGTCAGCCAATTGGATGATTACATCTGTGGGTGTTAGCTCTTTGATTTGAAGCTTCTTCATGAGGGATAACGGCAATAAGTTGATGCTTGCTCCCAGGTCACAACGTCCCCTATCAATCCTTATTTCTTCTATAGCATAGTAGATGTGAAAGCTCCCTGGGTCCTTTCTTTTTATAGGCAACTCTGTCTGAATGAGAGTACTGTACTCCTTATTCATCACTATTGTTTGCCCACCCTTCAATAATTCCTTCTTGGTCAGCAGCTCCTTCATACACTTAATGTATGATGGCATTTTTGGAGAGCCTTGATGAATGGTATGTTTACATGGAGGTATGCAAACATGTCGAGGAATCTTGAGTATACTTTCCCTTCTACACCCCCCTTGAGTCTTTGGAGAAATGGTGCTTTGGGTGCATATGGGTTCAATACCTCCTTCTCCTCTGGCTCTTTTCTTTGTGTAAGCTTACCTCCTTGGTCTTTCTTGTCTGAATGCACTTTTGAACCACCTTGGGGGTGCCCTGATGATTTGTTCACTTCTTCCAAATTCTCCTCATCACTTATAGTAACCATCTTGCATTCTTCCCATCTCATTTTCTTTGCTTCTCCTCTCAGATTTTTCTCCGTGTCACTTAGGAAGCTATCAGTAGGCTTAGGGATCTGCTAAGAGAGATATCCTACTTGAGATTCGAGTCTCTTGATGGTGTCCCCTTGATTCTTTATATTAGCTCGTACTTAATCCTTGAACACTCTATTGTCTTGAATTTCCTTGCATATGCCTTCGAGCAAGGTCTCAATCCTAGAGAGTCTATCTTCGGATGGTGATGGTGGGTTGAGGTTAGAGTTTGGGTTTGATATGGCTACTGAGAAGTGTTGTTGGGTGGGTGTTGATATGATCTCTGTGTGGAATGTTGGTATGCTGTATTATTACTGGGGTTGTGACGTCTCTGATCTTGGCTTTGGTCTTGTTGATTTTCCCACCCAAAGTTTGGATGGTTGTTCCAATCAGAATTGTAGGTCTTTGAGTATGGATCATGTGATTGCCTGGGTGAGTTCCCAATATAGTTGGCTTGTTCCCAGTCATCTCCTTCCGCTATATTCACTCCTTCTTGAGCTGGTGGTGGGGTGGTGACTGCTGTAACTTAGTTCCTCTCTATCTGCTTCGTAAGGTCAGCAAACTGCTTGGTGATCATCTTGTTTTGAGCTAGCAGTTCATCCATATAGTTCAACTCCATTACTCCTTGAGTGTTGCTCCTCTCAGAAGCATAAAAGTAGTCATTCTCAACTACAGTCTCAATGACATCTATGGCTTCTTCAATGGTCTTTTTCTTATTTAGAGATCCCCTGGAAGAGTGGTCAACTACCTTCTTTGATTCGTAAGACAAGCCTTTATAGAAAATGTGTAGTTACACCCATTCATTGAACATGTCTAGCGGGCACCTTCTTGTTAAGTCCTTAAACCTCTCCCATGCCTCATAGAGAGTTTCACCATCTTATTGCCTGAAGGTTTATACCTCAGCTCTCAACCTGTTGATCCTTTGAGGAGGATAGAATCTTGCCATAAACTTGTTCACCACATCTTCCCAGGTTGTTAATCTCTCCTTTGGGAAGGATTCTATCCATTTAGATGCTTTGTCCCTGAGTGAAAAGGGGAACAAAAGCAATCTATAGGTGTCAGGATGAACACCATTAGACTTCACAGTATCACATATTCTTTGGAAGGTGGTTAAATGTTGATTGGGGTTTTCTTGGGCGCTTCCTCCGAATGAATAGTTGTTCTGGACAAGGGTGATGAGCTGGGGCTTCAGTTCAAAGTTATTGGCATGTATGGTTGGTTTTTGGATGCTACTTCCACAGTTTCCTGGATTTGGATAATATAAGAGCCTAGAACTCTTCTCTCCTGCCCAGCATGATCTGCTAGACCTTCTCTGGCAAGGTTGTGTGTCTCCTTCTCATGGTGGTTTTCCATGTTCTCCTCCATGTCTGTCTCAAAATCCTCCTCTTCTTTCTCAATACCAACGACCATCTTCCCTCTTGCTTCCCTCCTTAATCTAAGGAAGGTCCTCTCAGGTTCAGATTCAAAAGAGGTTGAAGCTCCTCTTCTGCTACCTTTCATACAATCAGCAGATTACATAAGCAAGAGAAAAGTGAAGAAATCACTCTTGTTAAGGTTACTGTTAGTGTGAGTGAAGCAATTTATCAAACAGTTAGTGGATTAGTTGACAGAGTTGTGAATTAACTGAGAAAATAAAACAAAAGGAAATAATAAATGAAAATGGCTAAAACTGAAAGTAAATGACAGAAACAAAATAAATGAAACAAAAGAAAATTGCTCAATCTAGTTATCCTATAATTTAATCATTGTCGATACAAAATCAATCCCCGGCAACGGTACCATAAACTTGATGCACGAAAACTTGTCTCTCAACAAATTTTCGTCAGCAAGTATACCGAATTGTCAACAAGTAAAAACTCACAATAAAGTGAGGTCAAATCCCACAGGGATTGATTAGTCGAACAATTTTAATTAGAGGAGTGTTCTAGTCAAGCTAAGCCAAATTGAGTTGAGAATTGCAGAAACTTAAATGCGGGAAAGATAAATGACATGGAATGTAAAGTTGCAAAATCTTAAATAGGAAGTTGGGGAGATGAGCATGAAAGTAAATAACAAAAAGTAAAGAGAATGGGTAAGATCAAATATGGGGAAATCATTGGGCTTAGGAGATGTTGCATTCTCTGGATCAAGTTCATCTTCATCTCTTCCTCAATCAATGCATTCATTGATTTCCTTGGCAATCTTAGGTGATTGGATCCCAGTTCCTTGGCAATCCAATCTCTCTAAGCTTGAACGATTGCCCAATTCCTTGATTTAATTGCTCATGGGAAGAGATGAAGTATGGTCACTAATTATAGCAAATGTATTTCCAAATCAAAGTGTTGGTAGGATTATATGTCACTATATCCATCCAAACCCCAATTTGGTCCAACAAGAGAAAGCATTTCTAGCATGATCTCCTCATTCCTCTTCCAAGGCTCAGAGAAGATCCAATTATGGAGAGTCTCTTTTCCAAGATAACTAACCAATTGGTTGAAGAACAAAAGCTTTCTAGTAAAATAAAGGGAAAAGAAAGAGGAAGAAGAATGAAAACTATAATTGATCCATCAAATTACAACAGAGCTCCCTAACCCAATGAAAAAGGGTTTAGTTGTTCATAGCTCTGGGTATGGAAAACAAGAAAGAAAAGTGCATTCTAAAATAAACTAGAAATTGTAGGTAAAGTAAAATATAGAGAGTGTAGCTTCCAATAATGCCAATCTCTCTTCTAGTTCAAAACTACCCCTATATATATTACTCTTCTGATCTTCTAGTTAGCTCTTCAAGTCTTGGATATAGGCCTTTGATCTTTAGTTGAAGTAGTAACAGTCTTTAGTGGGCTCAGCTTTACTTGCAAAAAAAAGGGAGAGTCAGGCATCGTATGCACTTAGTCAGGACGTTAGTGGCGTTAACGTTAAGTGTAATGTCTGGTTCGAAGACGTTAGTGACATTAACTGTGTCACAAACGTCCCAACCCAATTGGGCCAAGTTAACCCCAACGTTAGTGGCACTAACGTGACCACTAACGTAGCCTTTCTATCCTTCGCTAGCATTATTGGCACTAAGTTTGCTAATAACGCTACATTCTTGCCCTTTTTCCCATGTTAGTGTAACTAACGTAACCATTAACGTAGGCATGCCATGACATGAAGGCGTTAGTGACACTAACTTTGTCACTAACGCTACAAAATTCCTTCTCTTCCACGTTAGTGCTCACGTTAATGGCGTTAATGTGGCTACTAACGTGGGTGTATTTCGCCATCTCCAACGTTAGTGACAAAGTTAGTGTCACTAACGTTGGCATCTCACTCCTTGCTCCACGTTACCCTTCACGTTAGTGGCATTAATGTGGCCACTAACGCAGGTACTCTTGGCCTGGTCCAACGCTAGTGACAAAGTTAATGTCACTAACGTTGGCGATTTCCTCTTTGCTCCACGATAGAATTCACGTTAGTAGCACTAACGTGGCCCTTCACGTGGTTATGTGTGGCCTTTGCAACGTTAGTAGTGTTAACTTTACCACTAACGTTGGAGCTTCCTCTTCCTTCCACGTTAGTTTCTACGTTGGTGTTGCTAACGTGGCAACTAACATAGGTTGTGATGGCTTTCGAAGGTGTTAGTGGTGATAACTTTACCACTAATGTTGCAAGCTTGCTCCCTTTCCACGTTAGTGGTCACGTTAGTGATACTAACATGGCTACTAATGTGGTTCTTCTATGCTTCCTTTGTCCTGAAATCAAACAAACAGGGTGCATCAAAGCTTTGTTTCAGGTCATGAGATCTTGCATTATATAAATTGGCATTCAACTCATGCATTATTCTCATGAAATCAAAGTTCACAATGTTTGCTTGAATCAAGGTGTAAGTGTACATTCACCCAAAACCTGCTTATTTCTAAGAAAGTGCATGAAACTACCTAAAAACAGTAAAGAAAAGGCTAGTGAAACTGGCCAAGATGCCCTGGCATCAGCAACCCAGATTAAAAGCAGAGCTCTATAAATACATGAAATTCATTTCTAGAACCTACTGAATCGAAAGTAAAGCCTGCAATGAACGAATTTACCTGGTATTATCCGGGGCATTCACAGACGATGTGGAGCTCGCCTGAGTCTGTAAGAGAGGTTTGCTACCCAGATTTACAGTCGATAGTCTAAGCAAGATAAATAAATATTACTCAGTGAATCCAAAAGAATTAGAAGAGGTTCTAGGAAAAGTTAGCAAACAAAGAAAAAGAACTTGATATAAGAAACCGAATCTTACGTCTCGGAGAAATCATTTCGTGCCTCTGTTGAGGCAAACCTATCTAGAGCAACATTTGTTGTCTGAGATCCATTATTTCTTCTATTTGATCTATTTTCTCTTAACATCTGCAACGCCTGTCTTCTTCTTTTCGAAGTGTTGTCCTTTTCTTGTTCAGTTCTGAAAATTCATAAAATAAGTATCAATAAACCTAGAAGGAGAGCATTAATAACCAAAAATATGATTTGATAAACTTACTCCCTGTCAGATTCAGTTTTGCTATCTGAATCTATCAAAACAAGCTTTCCTGATTTGGTTTGTTCTTTTGCCACCCTTCCCGATTATTTTCTTTTCACGATGGGTGTTTTTTTATTTCTTTTTCTCTGCAACATAGACAAACATATCGAATTTATACCGGAGACAAATATCAGCAAGAAAAACATTTCTAACGCGAAAGGACCCAACTAAAGACACTAACAATCAAGTGAATAAAAATGAGTAACACCAGTGAACTGAACGCAATTCATATACTGAATAATACGTTATACACATTCAATCATCAAGAAAAACATTTCTGCATGCAAAAGGACAAGTGAAGACACTAACAATCAAGTGAACGAAAATTACAAAGCCCAATGAACCAAATGCAATTCATATGCTGAATAAAATGTGATACACATTCAATCATCAAGAAAAATATTTCTGCATGCAAAAGGACTCAACTGAACACTTGACAATCAAATGAATCAACTTGACCAACTCCACTGAACAATATCACATTTGTAATTTACTCAACAAGCATACATAAACAATTTTCAGCAAAGAAAAGCAAAACTAAACCAAATGAATATCATACAATCACATAAATGAACATCACCCTGTGCTTACTGGCTTTCAGATTGGCTTGTGCTCTCTGAATTTGTCAGCACATGCTTTCTTTTTTTGCTTTCTTTTTCAACTACCTTCCATGGTTGTTTTCTTTTCTTTGTTGATATTCTTTCAATTTCTTCTTCTCTAGAATACATAAGAACAAGCGCATAAGAACGATTTTAACCAAATACAAGTAAAATGAAATCAATATGAACATCAAATTTACTGGTTTTTGGATTCATGGTGGACGAAATTGTGATTTCTATCTTTTGATCTTTAGTATGTACACAAAAACTATTGTATCTCTTTATGGAATATGATAATAGAGCCTGGTCCAAAATCAACTTCACAACTTCGTTCAACTAACCAGCAAGTGCATTGGGTCGTCCAAGTAATACCTTACGTGAGTAAGGGTCGATCCCACGGAAATTATTGGTTTGAAGCAATCAATGTTATTTTATTAATCTTAGTCAGGAGGCTAATAAAGTTATTTGGATTTATTTATAAGAAGCCAAAGTATTTAAAATTGTAAGTTAAAATAATAGGGAATAATAGCGTTACTTGTTGTGTAGTAGTGAGAAATATGTTGGAGTTTTGGAGATGCTTTGTCCTCTGAAATTCAACTCTTCCTTGAAATCCTTTCTCCACACGCAAAACCCATTCTATAGCAAGCTCTATGTAGGGTGTCACCGTTGTCAATGGCTACCTCCCATCCTCTCAGTGAAAACGTTCCTATGCTCTGTCACAGCACGGCTAATCATCTGTCGGTTCTCAATCAGGTTGGAATAGAATCCATTGATTCTTTTGCGTCTGTCACTAACGCCCAGCCTTCAGGAGTTTGAAGCTCGTCACAGTCATTCAATCCCAGAATCCTACTCGGAATACCACAGACAAGGTTTAGACTTTCCGGATTCTCATGAATGCCGCCATCAATCTGGCTTATACCACGAAGATTCTTATTAGGAATCTAAGAGATACTCATTCAATCTGATGTAGAACGGAGGTGGTTGTCAGACACACGTTCATGGATTGAGGAAGGTGATGAGTGTCACGGATCATCACCTTCTCCATAATTAAGCGCGAATGAACATCTTAGATACGAGTAAGCGTGTTTGAATGGAAAATAAAGGAATTGTATTAATTCATCGAGACGCTGCAGAGCTCCTCACCCCCAACAATGGAGTTTAGAGACTCATGCCGTCAAAAAGTATGTAATTCAGATCTGAAAATGTCATGAGGTACAAGAAATGTCTGTAAAAGTTGTTTAAATAGTAAACTAGTAACCTAGGTTTACAGAATATGAGTAAACTAAGATAATTGGTGCAGAAATCCACTTCTGGGGCCCACTTGGTGTGTGCTGGGGCTGAGACTAAAGCTTTCCACGTGTAAAGACCTTTCTTGGCGTCAAACTCCAGATTATAACGTGTTTTGGGCGTTCAACTCCGGATCATGACGTTTTTCTGGCGTTTAACTCCAGACAGCAGCATGAACTTGGCGTTTAACGCCAAGTTACGTCATCTATCCTCGCGCAAAGTATGGACTATTATATATTGCTGGAAAACCCCGGATGTCTACTTTCCAACGCCGTTGAGAGCGCGCCAATTGGACTTTTGTAGCTCCAGAAAATCCATTTCGAGTGCAGGGAGGTCAGGATCCAACAGCATCAGCAGTCCTTTTTCAGACTAAGTCAGATTTTTGCTCAGCTCCCTCAATTTCAGCCAGAAAATACCTGAAATTACAGAAAAATACACACACTCATAGTAAAGTCCAGAAATATGATTTTTTCTTAAAAACTAATAAAATTCTATTAAAAACTAATTAAAACATACTAAAATCTACATGAAATTACCCCCAAAAAGCGTATAAAATATCCGCTCATCACAACACCAAACTTAAACTGTTGCTTGTCCTCAAGCAACTAGATAAATAAAATAGGCTTTAGCAGAAATTAAGAAGTAATAATATTTTAGAGTTTTAAATGAAGCTCATATTCTTATTAGATGAGCGGGGCTTGTAGCTTTTTGTTTCTGAACAGTTTTGGCATCCCCCTGTATCTTTAAATTTTCAGAATAATTGGCATCCTTAGGAGCTCAGAATTCAGATAGTATTATTGACTCTCCTAGTGTAGTATGTTGATTCTTGAACACAGTTATTTTGTGAGTCTTGGCTGTGGCCCTAAGCACTTTGTTTTCCAGTATTACCACCGGATACATAAATGCCACAGACACATAACTGGGTGAACCTTTTCAGATTGTGACTTAGCTTTGCTAAAGTCCCCAGTTAGTGGTGTCCAGAGCTCTTAAGCACACTCTTTTGCTTTGGATCACGACTTTAACCACTCAGTCTCAAGCTTGTAACTTGGACCTGCATGCCACAAGCATATGGTTAGGGACAGCTTGGTTTAGCCGCTTAGGCCTGGATTTTATTTCCTTGGGCCCTCCTATCCATTGATGCTCAAAGCCTTGGATCCCTTTTTTACTCTTGGCTAGTGCTCATGGCTTGTTTTTTTTTTTTTTTTTGAACTGTTTTTTCTTGCTTCAAGAATCAATTTCATGATTTTTCAGATCATCAATAATATTTTTCGTGTTCCTCATCCTTTCAGGAGCCAATATTCATCAAATTCAAAGTACAATTTATGCACTGTTCAAGCATTCATTCAGAGAACAAAAAGTATTGCCACCACATATAATTAATTATAGTCTTTATTACTAAGAACTCAAAAATATAAATTACTTCTTTATTCTAAAAAAAATTCTACTACTTTATTTATGCCTGATGATGATGAGAAAAATAAATTATAGCTTAATTAGAAATAAAGTCAAAAAAAGATATGCTAATTACTACTACTCCTATATAACTTCTAAGGTAAAATCCTATAATAATACTATCACAGAGTTAAAGCTGGAATTAGAACTTAACAACCTGTATTTTGGGAAGTGGATGTTCCTCTAGTCTGTGGGGTGCCTTCAAGAATTAATTTCTGATGCTTCGGCTCCCTTAAGTTCACATCCTTGCTCTTCCTTTTCTCTTAGGTGCCATGATCTTAATGAGTTTTAGCTCAGTGATCATGGTAAATCACACCAAACTTAGAGGTTTGCTTGTCCTCAAGCAAAAGAAAGGAAAGGATAGGAGTAGAAGGAAAGGCATTGTCAAATAAAGATAAGATGAGTTGAAAAAGATATGAGAAGAAGTTAAAAATATTTGAAAAAGAATTGGATTGGAAAAAAATTTGTGTTTATGAATTAAGATACATTTGATATTTTTGAAAAAGGGATTTTAGAAATTAGGGTTCTTAGAGAACCAATTTGATTTTGAAGGATGACATTCTGAAACATGTTTATGCAAGAAATCATGAATTGAAACTTAAAAATTTAGAAAATTTGTGAAGAAAAATGAATTTTACCTCCTCCCCACCATCCTGGCGTTGAACGCCCACGTGGTGCATGTTTTGGGCGTTCAACGCCCACATGTTGCTTCTCCTGGGCGTTCAACGCCCAGTTGATGCATCTTTCTGGCGTTGAACGCCAGGAAGTCCTTTGTTACTGGGCGTTTTTCTAAACGCCCAGGATGCTCCCAAACTGGCGTTAAACGCCCAGAAGGTGCTTCTTTCTGGCGTTTAACGCCCAGAAGATGCTCCTTTCTGGCGTTTAACGCCCAGAAGGCTACCCTTACTGGCGTTGAACGCCCAGTGGGTGCTTCTTTTGGGCGTTCAATGCCCAAAATGTTTCTTACTGGCTTTTTCACGCCAGTAAGCTTCCAATTTCCTTTATAACTCTGTGAATCCAACCAATTGCAATTTCTCCTTGAAGAGATTTGGACCTATACCAGTAAAAAAAGAAAATTTATATAATTAGGAAATATACTTTGTAAATGGCTGGGTTGCCTCCCAGCAAGCGCTTCTTTAACGTCATTAGCTGGACTTATTACTGAGTTTTTAATCGAGTCTCAGCTTTGAGCAGTCTTGCTCAAAATTGCCTTCAAGATAATGTTTGACTCTTTGTCCATTAACAATGAACTTTTTGTTAGAGTCATTATCCTGAAGCTCTATGTATCCATATGGTGATACGTTTGTAATGACATATGGACCTCTCCACCGGGATTTTAATTTTCCGGGGAATAATTTGAGCCTAGAGTTAAATAGCAGAACTTTCTGCCCCGGCTCAAAGACTCTGGATGACAATTTCTTATCATGCCATTTTTTCGCTTTCTCTTTGTAAATCTTTGCATTTTCGAAAGCATTGAGTCTAAATTCCTCTAGCTCATTTAACTGGAGCAATCGTTTTTCTCCAGCTAGCTTGGCATCAAGGTTCAGGAATCTGGTTGCCCAATAGGCCTTATGTTCCAGTTCCACTGGCAAGTGACATGCCTTTCCATACACAAGCTGGTATGGAGAGGTCCCTATGGGGGTCTTGAATGCTGTTCTGTATGCCCACAGAGCATCATCCAAGCTTCTTGCCCAATCCTTTCTACGGTTAATTACAGTCCATTCCAGGATTCTTTTGAGCTCTCTATTTGAGACTTCAACTTGCCCATTAGTTTGTGGATGATATGGAGTAGCTACCCTGTGGCTAACTCCATAACGAACCAGAGCAGCATAAAGCTGTTTATTGCAGAAATGAGTGCCCCCATCACTGATTAACACTCTAGGGATACCAAATCTGCTGAAGATATGTTTCTGGAGGAATTTCAACACTGTTTTAGTGTCATTAGTGGGTGTTGCAATAGCCTCCACCCATTTGGATACATAATCCACTGCCACCAGAATATAAGTGTTTGAGTATGATGGTGGGAAAGGTCCCATGAAGTCAATACCCCATACGTCAAACAACTCAATCTCCAAGATTCCTTGTTGAGGCATGGCGTAACTGTGAGGTAGGTTGCCTGATCTTTGGCAACTGTCACAATTAAGCACAAATGCTCGGGAATCTTTATAGAGAGTAGGCCAGTAGAAGCCACTTTAGAGGACTCTTGTGGCTGTTCGCTCACTTCCAAAATGTCCTCCATACTGTGATCCATGGCAATGCCAAAGGATCTTCTGTGCCTCTTCTTTAGGCACACATCTACGGATTACTCTGTCTGCACATCTCTTGAAGAGATATGGTTCATCCCAAAGATAGTACTTTGCATCTGTGATTAATTTCTTTGATTGCACCCTACTGTACTCTTTGGGTATGAATCTCACTGCCTTGTAGTTTGCAATGTCTGCAAACCATGGCACTTCCTGGATGGCAAAGAGTTGCTCATCTGGAAAGGTTTCAGAGATCTCAGTGGGAGGGAGGGACGCCCCTTCTACTGGTTCTATTCGGGACAGGTGGTCTGCTACCTGATTCTCTGTCCCTTTTCTGTCTCTTATTTCTATATCAAACTCTTGCAGAAGCAACACCCATCTTATAAGTCTGGGTTTTGAATCCTGCTTTGTGAGTAAATATTTAAGAGCAGCATGATCAGTGTACACAATCACTTTTGATCCTACTAAATAGGATCTGAATTTGTCAATGGCGTAAACCACTGCAAGTAGCTCTTTTTCTGTGGTTGTGTAATTCTTCTGGGCATCATTTAGAACACGGCTGGCATAGTAAATGACGTGCAGAAGCTTGTCATGCCTTTGTCCCAACACTGCACCAATGGCATGGTCACTGGCATCACACATCAATTCAAATGGTAATGTCCAGTCTGGTGCAGAGATGATTGGTGCTGTAACCAATTTAGCCTTCAGAGTCTCAAACGCCTGCAGACACTCTTTATCAAAGATAAATGGCGTGTCAGCAGCTAGCAGGTTGCTCAGAGGTTTAGCAATTTTTGAAAAATCCTTTATAAACCTCCTATAGAATCCTGCATGCCCCAGAAAGCTTCTGATTGCTTTAACATTAGCAGGTGGTGGTAATTTTTCAATTACTTCTACCTTAGCTTGATCCACCTCTATTCCCTTGTTCGAAATTTTGTGCCCAAGGACAATTCCTTCAGTCACCATAAAGTGACATTTTTCCCAGTTTAAAACTAGGTTAGTCTCTTGGCATCTTTTCAGAACAAGTGCTAAATGGTTAAGGCAGGAGCTGAATGAGTCTCCAAATACTGAAAAGTCATCCATGAAGACTTCCAGGAATTTTTCCACCATATCAGAGAAAATTGAGAGCATGCACCTCTGAAAAGTTGCAGGTGCATTGCACAGGCCAAATGGCATCCTTCTGTATGCAAATACTCCGGATGGGCATGTGAATGCCGTTTTCTCCTGATCCTGGGGATCTACTGCAATTTGATTATAACCTGAATATCCATCCAGGAAGCAGTAGTATTCATGACCTGCTAGTCTTTCTAGCATCTGGTCTATGAATGGTAAAGGAAAATGATCCTTTCTGGTGGCTGTATTGAGCCTTCTATAATCAATGCACATACGCCACCCTGTAACTGTTCTTGTAGGAACCAGTTCTTTTTTTTTCATTATGAATCACTGTCATGCCACCTTTCTTAGGGACAACTTGGACAGGGCTCACCCAGGGGCTGTCAGAAATAGGATAAATAATCCCAGCCTCTAGTAATTTAGTGACCACTTTCTGCACTACTTCCTTCATTGCTGGGTTCAGCCGCCTTTGTGGTTGGACCACTGGTTTGGCGTCATCCTCCAGCAAGATCTTGTGCATGCATCTAGCTGGGCTAATGCCCTTAAGATCACTGATGGACCACCCAAGAGCTGTCTTGTGTGTCCTTAGCACTTGAATTAGTGCGTCCTCTTCCTGTGGCTCTAAGGTAGAGCTTATAATTACAGGAAAGGGATCACCTTCTCCCAGAAATGCATATTTCAGGGATGGTGGTAATGGTTTGAGCTCGGGTTTAGGAGGTTTCTCCTCTTCCTGAGGGATTTTCAGAGGTGCTATTATCTTCTCTGACTCCTCCAAATCAGGCTGAACATCTTTAAAGATGTCCTCTAGCTCTGATTCGAGACTCTCAGCCATATTGACCTCTCTTACCAGAGAGTCAATAATATCAACACTCATGCAGTCATTTGGGGTGTCTGGATGTTGCATTGCTTTGACAACATTCAACTTGAACTCTTCCTCATTGACTCTCAAGGTTACTTCCCCTTTTTGGACATCAATGAGGGTTCGGCCAGTTGCTAGGAAAGGCCTTCCTAGAATGAGAGTTGCACTCCTGTGCTCCTCCATTTTCAGCACCACAAAGTCAGTAGGAAAGGCGAATAGCCCAACCTTGACAATCATGTCTTCAATCACGCCTGATGGGTATTTAATGGACCCATCAGCAAGTTGAAGACATATCCTGGTTGGTTTAATTTCTTCAGTTAAACCAAGCTTTCTGATAGTAGATGCAGGTATTAAGTTGATACTTGCCCCAAGATCACATAAAGCTTGCTTGGTACAATTACCTTCTAATGTGCATGGTATCATAAAGCTCCCAGGATCTTTAAGCTTCTCAGGTAAGCTTTTCAGAATGACTGCACTGCATTCTTCAGTGAGGTAGACTTTTTCAGTTTCCCTCCAATCCTTCTTATGACTTAAAATTTCCTTCATGAACTTAGCATAAGAAGGTATTTGCTCAAGTGCTTCTGCAAACGGAATCTTTATTTCAAGAGTCCTAAGATAGTCTGCAAAGCGGGCAAATTGCTTATCCTGTTCCGCTTGGCGGAGCTTTTGAGGATAAGGCATTTTGGCTTTGTATTCCTCAACCTTAGTTGCTGCAGGTTTATTACCTACAGAAGTGGGTTGGGAAGCCTTTTTAGAAAGGTCAGCACTTATATGTGACTGATTCCCCACTGGCATTTGAATGCTAGTGGTGGGAGCTGGAGTGGCGTTAGACGCCACTTCCTTGTTTGTTACGGGCGTTTGAACGCCAGAACCATGCTCCCTTTGGGCGTTCAACGCCGGATCCATGCTTGTTTCTGGCGTTGAACGCCAGGAATGAGCATGGTCTGGGCGTTCAGCGCCAGCTTTGTTCCTCTCTGGGCTCTGATTGTCCTCAGAGGGATTTTGAGTATCCTCTTGTTCATTTCTTGGTTTCCTGATGCTTTGAAGTGAGGTATTTAATGTTTTCCCACTTCTTAATTGAACTGCTTGGCATTCTTCTGTTATTTGTTTTGACAGTTGTTTTTCTGTCTGCTTTAATTGTACTTCCATGTTCCTGTTAGCCATTCTTGTTTCCTGTAATATTTCCTTGAATTCGGCTAGCTGCTGAGTTAGAAAATCTAATTGCTGATTGAATTCATTAGCCTGATCCACTGGACTGAGTTCTGCAGTTACTGTTTTAGCTTCTTCTTTCATAGAGGATTCACTGCTTAGGTACAGATGCTGATTTCTGGCAACTGTATCAATAAGCTCTTGAGCTTCTTCAATTGTTTTTCTCATGTGTATAGATCCACCAGCTGAGTGGTCTAGAGAAATCTGAGCTTTTTCTGTAAGCCCATAGTAGAAGATGTCTAATTGCACCCATTCTGAAAACATTTCAGAGGGGCATTTTCTTAGCATCTCTCTGTATCTCTCCCAAGCATCATAAAGGGATTCATTATCTCCTTGTTTGAAGCCTTGGATGTTTAGCCTTAGCTGTGTCATCCGTTTGGGAGGGAAATAGTGATTCAGGAATTTTTCTGACAGCTGTTTCCATGTTTTTATGCTGTTCTTAGGCTGGTTATTTAACCACCTCTTAGCTTGATCTTTTACAGCAAATGGAAACAGTAATAATCTGTAGATATCCTGATCTACTTCCTTATCATGTACTGTATCAGCAATTTGCAAAAATTGTGCCAGAAACTCTGTAGGTTCTTCATGTGGAAGACCAGAATACTGACAGTTTTGCTGCACCATGATAATGAGCTGAGGATTCAGCTCAAAGCTACTAACTCCAATGGAAGGTATACAGATACTACTCCCATATGAAGCAGTAGTGGGGTTAGCATATGACCCCAGAGTCCTCTTGTCTTGTCCATTCATACTTATTGAACAATAGAGTTATTTGTTTATAAAGGACTGTGGAATATGTTGATTTTATTTATTTTATAAAAGTGGAATAAATAAAACGAAATATATATATAAAAAAATATTTTGAAAATATTTTGTGAGAATTTTTTCGAAAAATTTGAAATTGAAATTTGAATTTTTTATAAAAATTTCGAAAAAGTAGTTTTAAAAATTGGTTAGAAAATAAATATTTTTTTTTTTTGAATTTTGAATTTTATGATGAAAGAGAAAAACACACAAAAGACACAAGATTTAAAAATTTTTAGATCTAATATTCCTTATTTTCGAAAATTTTTGGAGGGAAAACACCAAGGAACACCAAACTTAAAAATTTTAAGATCAAGACACAAGAAAAACTCAAGAACACCTTGAAGATTCACAAGAACACCAAGAACAAAAGAAAGAACACCAAACTTAAAATTTTTAGAAAACTTTAAGAAAATTTTCGAAAATTATATTAAAATTAACAAGAAAACACCAAACTTAAAGTTTGGCACAAGATTCAATCCAAGAAAAATTATTTTTGAAAAAGGTTCCAAAGCGTAAAACCAATTATCAAGAACAACTTGAAAATCAAGGAAGAACCAAGAACACTAACACGAAAATTTTAGAGAAAAATATGAGATATACAATTGACACCAAACTTAGAACAAGACACTAAACTCACGAAAATTAACAATTAATCAGAAAAAAAATAAATTTTGAAAAGAAATTTTTGAAAAGAAATTATCCTATCAAGATTTAATGACTCTATAATAATAAAAAATAAAAATAAAATATTCCTAATCTAAGAAATAAAATAAGCCTTCAATTGTCCAAACTCAATAATCCCCGGCAACGGCGCCAAAAACTTGGTGGACGAAATTGTGATTTCTATCTTTTGATCTTTAGTATGTACACAAAAACTATTGTATCTCTTTATGGAATATGATAATAGAGCCTGGTCCAAAATCAACTTCACAACTTCGTTCAACTAACCAGCAAGTGCACTGGGTCGTCCAAGTAATACCTTACGTGAGTAAGGGTCGATCCCACGGAGATTATTGGTTTGAAGCAATCAATGTTATTTTATTAATCTTAGTCAGGAGGCTAATAAAGTTATTTGGATTTATTTATAAGAAGCCAAAGTATTTAAAATTGTAAGTTAAAATAATAGGGAATAATAGCGTTACTTGTTGTGTAGTAGTGAGAAATATGTTGGAGTTTTGGAGATGCTTTGTCCTCTGAAATTCAACTCTTCCTTGAAATCCTTTCTCCACACGCAAAACCCATTCTATAGCAAGCTCTATGTAGGGTGTCACCGTTGTCAATGGCTACCTCCCATCCTCTCAGTGAAAACGTTCCTATGCTCTGTCACAGCACGGCTAATCATCTGTCGGTTCTCAATCAGGTTGGAATAGAATCCATTGATTCTTTTGCGTCTGTCACTAACGCCCAGCCTTCAGGAGTTTAAAGCTCGTCACAGTCATTCAATCCCAGAATCCTACTCGGAATACCACAGACAAGGTTTAGACTTTCCGGATTCTCATGAATGCCGCCATCAATCTGGCTTATACCACGAAGATTCTGATTAGGAATCTAAGAGATACTCATTCAATCTGATGTAGAACGGAGGTGGTTGTCAGACACACGTTCATGGATTGAGGAAGGTGATGAGTGTCACGGATCATCACCTTCTCCATAATTAAGCGCGAATGAACATCTTAGATACGAGTAAGCGTGTTTGAATGGAAAATAAAGGAATTGTATTAATTCATCGAGACGCTGCAGAACTCCTCACCCCCAACAATGGAGTTTAGAGACTCATGCCATCAAAAAGTATGTAATTCAGATCTGAAAATGTCATGAGGTACAAGAAATGTCTGTAAAAGTTGTTTAAATAGTAAACTAGTAACCTAGGTTTACAGAATATGAGTAAACTAAGATAATTGGTGCAGAAATCCACTTCTGGGGCCCACTTGGTGTGTGCTGGGGCTGAGACTAAAGCTTTTCACGTGTAAAGACCTTTCTTGGCGTCAAACTCCAGATTATAACGTGTTTTGGGCGTTCAACTCCGAATCATGACGTTTTTCTGGCGTTTAACTCCAGACAGCAGCATGAACTTGGCGTTTAACGCCAAGTTACGTCGTCTATCCTCGCGCAAAGTATAGACTATTATATATTGCTGGAAAGCCCCGGATGTCTACTTTCCAACGCCGTTGAGAGCGTGCCAATTGGACTTTTGTAGCTCCAGAAAATCCATTTCGAGTGCAAGGAGGTCAGGATCCAACAGCATCAGCAGTCCTTTTTCAGCCTAAGTCAGATTTTTGCTCAGCTCCCTCAATTTCAGCCAGAAAATACCTGAAATTACAGAAAAATACACACACTCATAGTAAAGTCCAGAAATATGATTTTTGCTTAAAAACTAATAAAATTCTATTAAAAACTAATTAAAACATACTAAAATCTACATGAAATTACCCCCAAAAAGCGTATAAAATATCCGCTCATCAATTCACTTCTGCTTTCTGAATCAAAATTAGAAACTCCACTGGATAGAAAGAAAATAAGAACACATTTCAGAACTAGCCCTAGTTGTGCGAAAAAAATGGAATCAGAATAAGGCGATCTACTAAATGAAGCAACTCAATCCAATAAACTTAAAATGCAACTAGGAGAAAAAAATTAATTATAACCTAAAACATAAGCTTATTTAGTTAGAAGAGTATTTTAGAAGCATCTAAAACAAAATTTCAAGGGGAAATTTTTGTTTAATTTACCACTGTGTCTGTTGCTTCTTGTGTAATCCCGTCGAGCATCATCTTCTTTGTCCAGTGGGCCACCCACGGTGGCGTGGCAGCATTAGGTCCATCCAAGAAACGAAACTTGGTTTCATAGAAATAAATGAGCATCAAAATAAAAATACAGCCGTCAACGGACTATTTCTTTTCTTTTCTCTTGTTTTTTATTCCCTTCCTCAAGAAGCTGAGCACATGATTTTCCCATCCCACTGTTGGATGTTGTCCACATGAAAGGCAGGCAGCTTATGGATCAGGGAGGCCATGGTTGTCGGTAGCAAAAAGCACTTCTGTACAAACACGACAAAAGTCCTCCAGAATTTTTGCCGGTTCTCCTCCCCTTCAATACTCATATCAAGGACAGACTTTGTCAAAGAAGCCAACGTAACACATTTGAGGCTGTCAAATATTGCCTTGTCTGTCTCATTCAGTCTGCCATACTCAATATTTTCAGGAAAATAATTTCCTACAATATTTTAATAGCAACAAATCAGCCAAAAAGGCTCAGTTTAATTTTCTGTACCCAATGAACCGAAATTAAAAGAAGAAATAAACTGAAAATAAGCAGAAAGTGGGAAGTGTATTACCACCGTGGTTTATGCCCAACGTATCTGCTATCTTGCCAGGTGTTATGTATATTTTGCCATGGAGAGTTTTTAGGCATCCATGATAGTCACCGTAGCAATCAATTAATTCTCTCAAGAGGGCATTGGTGGACGAAATTGTGATTCGTTCTCTTTGTATTTGCATGAGATTTAAATATTGGTTCTATCAAAAATACACCAAAGAGATCATGGTATGATGAATTGAGATCCTGGTAATGGCACACGTGATCACAACTCGTTCAACTTAACCAGCAAGTGTACTGGGCCATCCAAGTAATACCTTACGTGAGTAAGGGTCGATCCCACAGAGATTGTTGGTATGACGCAAGCTATGGTCACCTTGTAAATCTTAGTTAGGCAGATTAAATGGTTTATGATGAGTTTGAAAATAAATAATAAACAGAAAATAAAATAGTAAATAGTTACTCGTATAATTCCATGGTGGGAATTTCAGATAGGCGTGTGGAGATGCTAGAATCCTCTCGAATCTCTACTTTCTTATTACATTCATCCAATCCTTCTTACTCCTTTCCATGGCAAGCTGTATGTAGGGCATCACCGTCTTCAATGGATACTTTTCATCCTCTCGGGAAAATGGTCCTATGCGCTGTCACTGCATGGCTAATCGTCTGGAGGCATCACCCTTGTCGATGGCTACATCCCATCCTCTCAGTGAAAATGGTCCAAATGCTCTGTCACAGCACGGCTAATCATCTGTCGGTTCTCAATCAGGTTGGAATAGAATACCTTGATTCTTTTGCGTCTGTCACTAACGCCCAGCCTTCAGGAGTTTAAAGCTCGTCACAGTCATTCAATACCGGAATCCTACTCGGAATACCACAGACAAGGTTAGACTTTCCGGATCCCTATGAATGCCGCCATCTATCTAGCTTATACCACGAAGATTCTGTTGGGGAATCTAAGAGATATGTGCCCGGCCTAAGGTAGAACGGAAGTGGTTATCAGTCACACGCGTTCATAGGTGAGAATGATGATGAGTGTCACGGATCATCACATTCATCAAGTTGAAGTGCAACGTATATCTTGGAATAAGAATAAAAGAGAATTGAATAGAAAGTAATGGTAGTTTTATTGAAACTTGAGGTACAGCAGAGCTCCACACCCTTAATCTATGGTGTGCAGAAACTCCACCGTTGAAAATACATAAGTGAAGGGTTCAGGCATGGCCGAATGGCCAGCCCCCTAAAACGTGATCAATAGCCTCTTAAGATGAAGAATAAAACAAAACTAAGACCAAAGATGAAACGTGGTCAAAAGACGTCTAATACAATAGTTAAATGTCCTATATATACTAGACTAGCTACTAGGGTTTACATGAGTAAGTAATTGATGCATAAATCCACTTCCGGGGCCCACTTGGTATATGCTTGGGCTGAGCTTGATCTATCCACGAGCTGAGGCTTCTCTTGGAGTTGAACGCCGAGTTATAGCATGTTTCTGGCGTTCAACTCCGGGTTATGACGTGTTTCTGGCGTTTAACTCCAGACAGCAGCATGTACTTGGCGTTGAGCGCCACTTTACGTCGTCAATTCCCGAATAAAGTATGGACTATTATATATTGCTGGAAAGCTCTGGATGTCTACTTTCCAACGCCGTTGAGAGCGCGCCATTTGAGTTCTGTAGCTCCAGAAAATCTATTTTGAGTGCAGGGAGGTCAGAATCCAACAGCATCAGCAGTCCTTTTGTCAGCCTTTTTCAGAGTTTTGCTCAAGTCCCTCAATTTTAGCCAGAATTTACCTAAAATCACAGAAAAACACAAAAACTCATAGTAAAGTCCAGAAATGTGAATTTAACATAAAAACTAATGAAAACATCCCTAAAAGTAGCTTGAATTGTTGCTTGTCCCCAAGCAACTGAAAATCAAATAGGATAAAAAGAAGAGAATATACTATAAATTCAAAATATCAATGAATAATAGTTCTAATTAGATGAGCGGGACTTGTAGCTTTTTGCTTCTACACAGTTTTGGCATCTCACTTTTTCCCTTGAAGTTTAGAATGATTGGCTTCTCTAGGAACTTAGAATTTTGGATAGTGTTATTGATTTTCCTAGTTAAGCATGTTGATTCTTGAACACAGCTACTTATGAGTCTTGGCCGTGGCCCTAAGCACTTTGTTTTCCAGTATTACCACCGGATACATAAATGCCACAAACACATAACTGGGTGAACCTTTTCAGATTGTGACTCAGCTTTGCTAGAGTCCCCAGTTAGTGGTGTCCAGAGCTCTTAAGCACACTCTTTTGCTTTGGATCACGACTTTAACCACTCAGTCTCAAGCTTTTCACTTGGACCTGCATGACACAAGCACATGGTTAGGGACAGCTTGAATTAGCCGCTTAGGCCTGAATTTTATTTCCTTGGGCCCTCCTATCCATTGATGCTCAAAGCCTTGGATCCTTTTTACCCTTGCCTTTTGGTTTTAGGGGCTATTGGCTTTTTCTGCTTACTTTTTTCTTTTTCTTTCTATATATTTTTTTTTCGCAAGCCTTTGCTTTTTCATTGCTTTTTCTTGCTTCAAGAATCAATTTTCATGATTTTTCAGATCATCAATAACATTTTTCTTTGTTCATCATTCTTTCAAGAGCCAACAGTTTTAACATTCATAAACAACAAGATCAAAATTATGCACTGTTCAAGCATTCATTCAGAAAACAAAAAGTATTGTCACCACATCAATATAATTAAATTAAATTCAAGGATAAATTCGAAATTCATGTACTTCTTGTTCTTTTGAATTAAAAACATTTTTCTTTTAAGAGAGGTGAAGGATTAATGGATTTTATTCATAGCTTTAAGACATAGTTACTAAACACTAAATGATCATGAAGTAGAGACACAAAACATAAATAAACATAACATAGAAACCGAAAAACAGAAAGAAATAAGAACAAGGAATGAATCCACCTTAGTGGCGTCTTCTTCTTGAAGGACCAACAATGTCCTTAAGCTCTTCTATGTCCCTTCCTTGCCTTTGTTGCTCCTCCCTCATTGCTCTTTGATCTTCTCTTATTTCATGGAGAATGATGGAGTGCTCATGATGTTCCACCCTTAATTGTTCCACATTGTGGCTCAAATCTTCTAAGGAGGTGTTGACTTGTTCCCAAAAGTTTTTGGGAGGAAAGTGCATCCCTTAAGGCATCTCAGGGATTTCTTGATAATGAGCTTCCTCATGCATCTCTTGAGAACCGTGGAGGGTCTCTCTTGCTTGCTCCATCCTCTTCTTGGTGATGGGCTTATCCTCTTCAATGGAGATGTCTCCTTCTATGATAACTCCAGCTGAGTAACATAGATGGCAAATAAGGTGAGGAAAAGCTAGCCTTGCCATGGTGGAGGGCTTTTCGGCTATTTTGTAAAATTCATTGGAGATGACTTCATGAACTTCTACTTCCTCTCCAATCATGATGCTATGAATCATGATGGCCCGATCTACAGTAACTTCAGATCGGTTGCTAGTGGGAATGATGGAGCGTTGAATGAACTCCAACCATCCTCTAGCCACAGGCTTGAGGTCCAGTCTTCTTAGTTGGACTGGCTTGCCTTTGGAGTCTCTCTTCCATTGAGCTCCTTCCACACATATGTCCATAAGGACTTGGTCCAACCTTTGATTAAAGTTGACCCTTCTAGTGTAGGGACGTACATCTTCTTGCATCATGGGCAAGTGGAACGCCAACCTTACATTTTCCGGACTAAAATCTAAGTATTTCCCCCGAACCATTGTGAGATAATTCTTTGGACTCGGGTTCATACTTTGATCATGGTTCCTAGTGATCCATGCATTGGCATAGAACTCTTGAACCATTAAGATTCCGACTTGTTGCATGGGGTTGGTTAGGACTTCCCAACTTCTTCTTCGGATCTCATGTCGAATTTCCGGATACTCATTTTTCTTGAGCTTGAAAGGGACCTCAGGGATCACCTTCTTCTTTGCCACAACATCATAGAAGTGGTCTTGATGGATTTTGGAGATGAATCTTTCCATCTTCCATGACTCAGAGGTGGAAGCTTTTGTCTTCCCTTTTCCTTTTCTAGAGGATTCTCCGGCCTTAGGTGCCATTGATGGTAATGGAAAAACAAAAATCTTATGCTTTTACCACACCAAACTTAAAATATTGCTCGTCCTCGAGCAAGAGAAGAAAGAAGAGAAGAAGAAGAAGAAGAAAATATTGTGGAGAAGGGGGAGGGTGGGTTTCGGCCAAGGTATAGAAGAGGGTGTTGTGTTGTGTGAAAATGAAGTGGAATGGAAGGGTATATATAGGGAAAGGAGAGAGGGTAGGTTCGGCCATTTTAGGGTGGGTTTGGGTGGGAAAGTGTTTTTGAATTTTGAAGGTAGGTAGGGTTTATGGGGAAGAGTGGATGGATGTGAGTGGTGAAGAGATGATGGGGAAGAGAGATTGAGGTGATTGGTGAAGGGTTTTGGGAAAGAGTGTTTATTGGGAAGAGTGTAATAGGATTAGGAGGTAAGGTGGGAATATGTTAGGTGGGGATCCTGTGGGGTCCACAGATCCTTAGGTGATCATGTGGGGTCCACAGATCCTGAGGTGTCAAGGAATTCCATCCCTGCACCAAATAGGCCTGTAAAATGTCTTTGCATACCATTCTAGCGTTTAAACGCCGAGGTGATGCACATTCTGGCCGTTCAACGCCCATGTAAAGCATGTTCTGGGCGTTCAACGCCCATATGTAGCATGTTTCTGGCGTTGAACGCCAGTTTCATGCTTGTTACTGGCATTCAGCGCCAGCTTTTCTCAAGGCACATTCCTGGCATTCAAACGCCAGAATGTTGCTTGTTTCTGGTGTTCAGCGCCAGATTCATGCTCTGTTCTAGCGTTGAACGCTAGCCTGTCCTTCCTCCAAGGTGTGATTTTTCTTCTGCTGTTTTTGATTCTATTTTTAATTTTTATATTTTTTCGTGACTCCACATGATCATGTACCTAATAAAACACAAAATAACAATAGAATAAAATAAAATAAAAATTAGATAAATAAAATTGGGTTGCCTCCCAACAAGCGCTTCTTTAATGTCAATAACTTGACAGTGGGCTCTCATGGAGCCACAAGGTGATCAGGTCAATGTTGTATAGTCCCAACACCAAACTTAGAGTTTGGATATGGGGTCTTAACACCAAACTTAGAGTTTGGTTGTGGCCTCCCAACACCAAACTTAGAGTTTGACTGTGGGGGCTCTTCTTGACTCTGAACTGAGAGAAGCTCTTCATGCTTACTCTCTTTTGTCACAGAGGGATGCCCATATGCCTTAAACACAAGGTAGTCCCCATTCAATTGAAGGATTAATTCACCTCTGTTGACGTCTATCACAGCTCCTGCTGTAGCTAGGAAAGGTCTTCCAAGGATGATGCATTCATCCTCTTCCTTCCTAGTGTCTAAGATTATGAAATCAGCAGGGATGTAAAGGCCTTCAACCTTTACTAACACGTCCTCTACTATTCCATAAGCTTGTCTCAATGATTTGTCTGCCAATTGTAATGAGAACAAGGCAGGTTGTACCTCAATGATCCCCAGCTTCCCCATTACAGAGAGTGGCATAAGATTTATCCCTGACCCCAGATCACATAGAGCTTTTTCAAAGGTCATGGTGCCTATGGTACAAGGTATTAAGAACTTGCCAGGATCTTGTCTCTTTTGAGGTAAAATTTTCTGAATCCAGGTGTCTAGTTCCCCAATGAGCAAGGGAGGTTCATTTTCCCAAGTCTCATTACCAAACAACTTAGCATTCAGCTTCATGATAGCTCCTAAATATTGAGCAACTTGCTCTCCAGTCACATCTTCATCCTTTTCAGAGGAAGAATAGTCTTCAGAGCTCATGAATGGCAGAAGGAGATTTAATGGAATCTCTATGGTCTCTATATGAGCCTCAGATTTCTTTGGATCCTTAATAGGAAACTCCTTCTTGCTTGAGGGACGTCCCAGGAGGTCTTCCTCACTAGGATTTTCGTCCCTCTCCTCCCTTGTGCATTCGGCCATATTGATTACATCAATGGCCTTGCACTCTCCTTTTGGATTCTCTTCTGTATTGCTTGGGAGAATACTGGGAGGAGTTTCAATGACTTTCTTACTTAGCTGGCACACTTGTGCCTCCAGATTTCTGATGGAGGATCTTGTTTCACTCATGAGAATGAAAGTGGCCTTTGACAGATCAGAGACTAGATTGGCTAAATTAGAAGTGTTTTGTTCAGAATTCTCTGTCTGTTGCTGAGAAGGTGATGGAAAAGGCTTGCTATTGCTCAGCCTATTGCGTCCACCATTGTTAAAGCCTTGTTGAGGCTTCTGTTGATCCTTTCATGAGAAATTTGGATGATTTCTCCATGATGAATTATAGGAGTTTCCATAAGGTTCACCCATGTAATTAACCTCTGCCATTGCAGGGTTCTCAGGATCATAAGCTTCTTCAGAAGCTGCCTCTTTAGTACTGTTGGATGCATTTTGCCATCCATTTAGACTTTGAGAAATCATGTTGACTTGCTGAGTCAACACTTTGTTCTGAGCCAATATGGCATTCAGAGCATCAATTTCAAGAACTCCTTTCTTCTGAAGTATCCCATTATTCACGGAATTCCTCTCAGAAGTGTACATAAATTGGTTATTTGCAACCATGTCAATGAGTTCTTGAGCTTCTGCAGGTATTTTCTTTAGGTGAATTGATCCACCTGCAGAATGGTCCAATGACATTTTCAAAAATTCAGATAGGCCATAATAGAATATATCTAATATGGTCCATTCTGAAAACATGTCAGATGGACATCTTTTGGTCAGCTGCTTGTATCTTTCCCAAGCTTCATAGAGGGATTCACCATCTTTTTGTTTGAAGGTCTGAACATCCACTCTAAGCTTGCTCAGCTTTTGAGGAGGAAAGAATTTATCCAAGAAGGCTGTGACCAGCTTATCCCAAGAGTCTAGGCTATCCTTAGGTTGTGAATCCAACCATATTCTAGCTCTGTCTCTTACAGCAAAAGGGAAAAGCATGAGTCTGTAGACTTCAGGATCAACTCCATTCGTCTTAACAGTCTCACAAATCTGCAAGAACTCAGTTAAAAACTGGTAAGGATCTTCAGTGGAAGTCCATAAAACTTGCAGTTCTGTTGCATTAAAGCAACTAGTTGAGGCTTAAGCTCAAAATTATTGGCTCCAATGGTGGGAATGGAGATGCTTCTTCCATCAAATTTGGACGTTGGCTTTGTGAAGTCACCAAGCATTCTCCTTGCATTATTATTATTTTCGGCTGCCATCTCCTTCTCTTGCTCTAATATTTCTGAAAGGTTACCTTTAGATTGTTGTAACTTAGCTTCTCTTAATTTTCTCTTCAGAGTCCTTTCAGGTTCTGGATCAATTTCAACAAGAGTGCCTTTTTCCTTGTTCCTGCTCATATGAAAGAGAAGAAAACAAGAAAAGAAGAGGAATCCTCTATGTCACAGTATAGAGATTCCTTTATGTTAGTAGAAGAAGAAAGGGGAGAAGAATGTAGAAGAGTGGGTTTGGATATTTAGATGGAGAGAGGTGAAGAGAAGTGTTAGTAATTAAATAATTAAATAGAATAAGTGAAAAGGGATAGAAAATTCGAAAATAATTTTAAAAAGGGGTTAGTAATTTTTAAAAATTAAAGATAAGATATAATTAAAATTAAAATTTAGAACAAAAAGAATTTTTGAAAAAGAGGTGAGATATTTTCGAAAATTAGAGAGGGAAAAGTAGTTAGGTGGTTTTGAAAAAGATAAGAAACAAACAAAAAGTCAAATAGTTAGTTGTAAAAGATATTAAAATCAAATTTTAAAAAGATAAGATAAGAAGTTAGATAAGATATTTTAAAATCAAATTTTTTAAAAAGATAAAATTTTGAAAAGGATATGATAAAAAGATAAGATAAGAAGATGTGATAAAAAGATATGTTTGAAAAAGATTTAATTTTTAAAATTAAAATTAATTACTTAACTAACAAGTAACTACAAGATATGATTCTAGAATTTAAAGATTGAACCTTTCTTAACAAGAAAGTAACAAACTTCAAATTTTTGAATCAATCACATTAATTGTTAGCTAATTTTCGAAAATATGATATAAAGATAAGAAAAAAATTTTGAAATATTTTGAAAAAGAATTTTGAAATTTTCGAGAAATAGAAAAAAAATGAAAAAGATATCATTTTTGAAAAAGATTTTGAAAAGATAAGATTTTTAAAATTGAAAATTTGACTTGACTTGTAAGAAACACTTAATTTTGAAAATTTTTTACTAAGTCAACTCAAATTTTCGAAAATTATGAGAAAAATAAGGAAAAGATATATATTTTTTTATTTTTGAATTTTTAATTATGACAGAGAAAAACACAAACATGACCCAAAATTTAAAAATTTTGGATCAAAACACATGATACATGCAAGAACACTATGAATGTCAAGATGAACATCAAGAACACTTTGAAGATCATGATGAACATCAAGAACATATTTTTGAAAAAGTTTTGATGCAAAGAAAAAATGCAAGACACCAAACTTAGAAATCTTTAATGCATGGACTCTAACAAACAAAAAATGCATATGAAAAACAACAAACAACACAAAGTAAGAAAACATCAAGATCAAACAAGAAGACTTGTCAAGAACAACTTGAAGATCATGAAGAACACTATGAATGCATGGAATTTTCGAAAAAATAATGCATAGATTTTAAAAAATGCAATTGACACCAAACTTAAAAATTGACTCAAGACTCAAACAAGAAACACAAAATATTTTTGATTTTTATGATTTTATTAATTTTTTGGATTTTTATTAAATTTTTTTTTTTTGAAAATAAAGTTTGGAAAAACGAAAAATAAAAGAAAAATTTTGAAAAAGATTTTTGAAAAGAAAATTACCAAATCTGAGCAACAAGATGAACCGTCAGTTGTCCATACTCGAACAATCCCCGGCAACGGCGCCAAAAACTTGGTGGACGAAATTGTGATTCGTTCTCTTTGTATTTGCATGAGATTAAAATATTGGCTCTATCAAAAATACACCAAAGAGATCATGGTTTGATGAATTGAGATCCTGGTAATGGCACGCGTGATCACAACTCCGTTCAACTTAACCAGCAAGTGTACATGGTCATCCAAGTAATATCTTACGTGAGTAAGGGTCGATCCCACAGAGATTGTTGGTATGAAGCAAGCTATGGTCACCTTGTAAATCTCAGTTAGGCAGATTAAATGGTTTATGATGAGTTCGAAAATAAATAATAAACAAAAAATAAAATAGTAAATAGTTACTCATATAATTCCATGGTGGGAATTTCAGATAAGCGTGTTGAGATGCTAGAATCCTCTCGAATCTCTACTTTCTTATTACATTCATCCAATTCTTCTTACTCCTTTCCATGGCAAGCTATATGTAGGGCATCACCGTCTTCAATGGCTACTTTTCATCCTCTCGGGAAAATGGTCCTATGCGCTGTCACTGCATGGCTAATCGTCTGGAGGCATCACCCTTGTCGATGGCTACATCCCATCCTCTCAGTGAAAATGGTCCAAATGCTCTGTCACAGCACGGCTAATCATCTGTCGGTTCTCAATCAGGTTGGAATAGAATCCCTTGATTCTTTTGCGTCTGTCACTAACGCCCAGCCTTCAGGAGTTTGAAGCTCGTCACAGTCATTCAATACCGGAATCCTACTCGGAATACCACAGACAAGGTTAGACTTTCCGGATTCCCGGGATCCTACTCGGAATACCACAGACAAGGTTAGACTTTCCGGATCCCCATGAATGCCGCCATCTATCTAGCTTATACCACGAAGATTCTGTTGGGGAATCTAAGAGATATGCGCCCGGCCTAAGGTAGAACGGAAGTGGTTGTCAGTCACGCGCGTTCATAGGTGAGAATGATGATGAGTGTCACGGATCATCACATTCATCAAGTTGAAGTGCAACGTATATCTTGGAATAAGAATAAAAGAGAATTGAATAGAAAGTAATGGTAATTGTATTGAAACTTGAGGTACAGCAGAGCTCCACACCCTTAATCTATGGTGTGCAGAAACTCCACCGTTGAAAATACATAAGTGAAGGGTTCAGGCATGGCCGAATGGCCAGCCCCCTAAAACGTGATCAATAGCCTCTTAAGATGAAGAATAAAACAAAACTGAGACCAAAGATGAAACGTGGTCAAAAGACGTCTAATACAATAGTTAAATGTCCTATATATACTAGACTAGCTACTAGGGTTTACATGAGTAAGTAATTGATGCATAAATCCACTTCCGGGGCCCACTTGGTGTATGCTTGGGCTGAGCTTGATCTATCCACGAGCTGAGGCTTCTCTTGGAGTTGAACGCCGAGTTATAGCGTGTTTCTGGCGTTCAACTCCGGGTTATAACGTGTTTCTGGCGTTTAACTCCAGACAGCAGCATGTACTTGGCGTTGAGCGCCACTTTACGTCGTAAATTCTTGAATAAAGTATAGACTATTATATATTGTTGGAAAGCTCTAGATGTCTACTCTCCAACGCCGTTGAGAGCGCACCATTTGGAGTTCTGTAGCTCCAGAAAATTTATTTCGAGTGCAAGGAGGTCAGAATCCAACAGCATGAGCAGTCCTTTTGTCAGCCTTTTTCAGAGTTTTGCTCAAGTCCCTCAATTTCAGCCAGAATTTACCTGAAATCACAGAAAAACACACAAACTCATAGTAAAGTCCAGAAATGTGAATTTAACATAAAAACTAATGAAAACATCCCTAAAAGTAGCTTGAACTTACTAAAAACTACCTAAAAACAATGCCAAAAAGCGTATAAATTATCCGCTCATCAGGCATCAGACGCGTTCATTTCCGGGACATGTGCTAGCGCACCAAATCCCATTTCTTTAACTATATCTTTCTTTTTCGGATTTAAATTCTTGAACATTGTTGCTATTGCCTTTTTCTGGCATTTGCAATCGTGAGTTTTCTACAAGATTTCGAAATAGAATGTCACGATATATTTATAATACAAAATAGATTTTATTTGAATCAAAGTGGATAAATATGTTTAATGTGGTTACGTTATAGCGCAGGTTCTCCTTGTTTGTCGCCATTGTCTTCTTCATTTTTGCTGTAAGGACAAAAAAATTTGGTCAATACTTCACTCAATACACCGACAAGCACAAGCATGCATATCTTAATCAAGTGAATGAAAATGTCCCAGCCCACTGAACCAAACTCACTTGATGCACTGAATAAAACATGATGAATAATGAAACATCTAGAAAAGCATTTCTGTATGCAAAAGAAGCTAGATGAACATACTAACAATCAAGTGAATCAAAATTAGCAACCTCACTAAACTGAACACAATTCATGTTTTGAATAAAAAGTGATAAACATTGAGTCAGCAAGAAAATCATTTTTGCATGCAAAATGACCCAACTGAACACACTAACAATAAAGTGAATGAAAATGGCCAACTCCACTAGACCAAATGCCATTCATATGCTGAATAAAATGTAAAAGACATTCAATCATCAAGAAAGACATTTATGCATGCAACAGGATTGTACTGAACACACTAACAATCAAGTCAATGAAAATGATGAATCGCATTGAACAGAACACCATTCATGTTGTGAATAAAACGTGATAAACATTCAATCAACAACAAAAGCATTCTGAATGCAAAAGGAGCCAAATGAACATACTAACACTGAAGTGAATAAAAATGGCCAACACTACTGAACCGAACACCATTCATGTGTGGAATAAAATGTAATAGACATTCAATCATCAAGAAAGATATTTATACATGCAAAAGGACTAAACTGAACACACTAACTATCAAGTGAATGAAAATCATCAAGCCCACTGAACAGAACACTGTTCATGTGCTGAATAAATCGTTATAAACATTCAATCATCAAAAATAGTATTTTTGCATGCAAAAGAAGTCAACTGAATAGACTAACAATCAAGTGAATCAAAATTAGCAACTCCACTGAATTGAATGAAAATAAGAACACATTTCATTCCAAGCCCAAGTTACATTGTAAAAATGGAATTAGAATACGTCGATCTACTAAACAAAGAAACTCAATCCTGTAAACCCCACTGAACTGAACACAATTCATGTTTTGAATAAAAGTGATAAACATTAAATCAGCAAGAAAATCATTTTCGCATGCAAAAGGACCCAACTGAATACACTAACAATCAAGTGAATGAAAATGGCCAACCCCGCTGAACCAAATGCCATCATGTGCTGAATAAAATATAAAAGAAATTTAATCCTCAAGAAAGACATTTATGCATTCAAAAGGACTAAACTAAACACACCAACAATCAAGTGAATGAAAATGACGAAGCACAATAAACAAAACACCATTCATGTTGTGAATAAAACGTGATAAATATTCAATCAGCAACAAAAGCATTTCTAAATGCAAAAGGAGCCAACTGAACATACTAACAATGGAGTGAATGAAAATGGCCAACACCACTAAACCAAATGTCATTCATGTGCTGAATAAAATATAATAGACATTCAATCATAAAGAAAGACATTTATGCATCCAAAAGGACTGAATTGAACACACTAACTATCAAGTGAATGAAAATCACCAAGCCCACTGAACAAAACACCATTCATGTGCTGAATAAATCATTATAAACATTCAATCATCAAGAATGGTATTTCTCTATGCAAAAGCAGTCAACTGAACAAACTAACAATCAAGTGAATCAAAATTAGCAACTCCATTGAACTGAATGAAAATAAGAACACATTTCATTCCAAGCCCTAGTTACTCTGTAAAAATAGAATCAGAATACGTCGATCTACTAAACGAAGCAACTTAATCTAGTAAACCTAAAATGAAACTAGGAAAAATGTGAGATTGTAAGATTTTAAATGAACAGTAGTTTTTCTCATACCTTTCGTAGTTTGTTGCTGTTTTCGTTCGTTTTTTCTTCTTTCTTGCGAAATCTTTTCACGATTCTTCTCCAGTAGTGGTTTCTGCAGAGAACGTGACTAACGTTTGAGTGATTTTGAGAGAGATTCGAAGAGTAGTAGTGGTTCCATGCGTATTAAAGAAGAAGGAACGTTTTTTCATAATGAAGCGCGAATCAATATTAACGCTTTGGGGGATTTGGGGTGCGTGTTATACACGCTCATTCAATGGTATTGGGTTTTTTTTATGTTGGGCCAGCTTGGATGGACTTTGATACAAAATTACATAGATGTGCAGCATGACTGTAATGAATAATTAGCTTTGCCCATAATAGTGTCCCAACTCCGATTTTTTAAATTACCGACTTTATAAAAAATAGCCGCGTTTAATGGATCAGGGCTAATTAATTTTTGCACCTTTATTTTCAGGCGCCAAATAATTAAAAGTCTTAAAAACTTTTTAGTTTCTTTTTAAATAGTTATCAGCCTTGGTTTTGAACCGTCATGAGCTTTAATAATATCTCATTTCCATCAATTAATTCAACAGCACTTACCAATAAAACCCATAGTTTTTATTTAATTTTATCTCTCTTTAAAAATACCTCATCGAATTCCTTCGTTTCTCCAAACAAAACTTCTCATTCTTCTTCTTCCATTTCTAGGTAGTAGAACCATTTTTTCCTACCTTCTTCAAGTTTTTGCATAGATTTCTTCATCATTCCCAAGTAAAAACTTTACTTATTATTTTTATAGTTTTCCATACATTTATGCATTTACAATGTTCTCCCATAGAATAAACCATTATTCTGGATTTTCTATTTTTTATTGCTCTTAAGACATGGATATAGTTTTTTGGGTTCTACTTTTTTCTTTCAATAACTTTGCCTTCACTCAGATATCAGATACCACTACTTAGCTTTTCCTGCTTGAATAGTATTTTCCCATGTTTTCGGAAGAAGTTACAAAAATAGAGAAAAAATTTCTGTAACATAGTAGTGGTGCTCCCGTAAGTTTTCTAGAGAGGGTGAAAAGAAAGGTAATTAGCAATCGCAAAAGTGTGAGCACATCTAAACAAGCTGGTCCCGGTCTGCTCCAAGACTATGAAATAGATTTTTATTCCTGGATTCCTGAGGAATTGAAGTTTACTCCTTCCAGCATTACTCATGAAAGATTAGATGAGTTCCGAGAATCTGGAGTAACTTTTAGTTCAGACATCGGCAACCTCTATATTATGCCTGTTTCTAGTCCCGATGATCAACTTTGTCATATCAATCACAAGCCGGAACCCAACCTGAC
This sequence comes from Arachis stenosperma, assembly GCF_014773155.1. Taxonomy (NCBI): domain Eukaryota; kingdom Viridiplantae; phylum Streptophyta; class Magnoliopsida; order Fabales; family Fabaceae; genus Arachis; species Arachis stenosperma. The sequence continues at coordinate 110,636,426 of NC_080385.1, read as the reverse complement.
TGGTTATGGATATATGGAATCTTTTTTACTAGGCTGGGAGTTCGGATTCCTTTTCTTGAATTTCAAGAGAATGTTCTTAGTTATTGTGGATGTTCTCCCTCCTAACTTCATTCAAATAGTTGGGCCATAATTTGTAGCTTTGAACTCCTCTACGCCTTTCTAGGACTTCCTGCTTCTATGAGAGTGTTTCTATATTTTTTGTAATTTAACAATGACATTTAGTACTCGAAGTCGCGAGTTTATTTCATTCTGAGATAACCCTAACAGAAGAATCTTCAATTTTTTTGAAAAGTCTTAAAGAAAAATATTTTGAGATTGAATGGGTTGCGGGTAGAACACCTTTCTTCAAGACCTTAAAAGATAAAAAAAATGTTTAATCCTTGCAGGAATTTTCATGTAGCTTCCCCTAAGATTGAGTTGCAATGTGTGAGCCCTTATAAGCGTGTGAATATTCACATGCTTTTAGAGTTATGGAATGAACGACCTCTCGGCTTAAGGATAATACTTACCGATGAACATGCTTCTCAAAATGCTATTGATAATATTTTATTTTTGTTTATTTATTTTGTTATGCTGACAATAATTTGACTTCCTATCTTTGATTTCTTGTTTAAGTTGACATGGCTGGTAGGCTAGAAGTTATTGTTGCTATCATGAGGAGGATGACTTCATGATCCGTTCCACCGATCGATGCTAAAGGAGGGGATAGGATTTTCCCCTCCACCACTTTGAATAATCTTCCTCCTCCTGGTCCTCAGAAGTCAGTCCCCAAGGTTGAGATACTAGGCGCACAGTCTCCAACCAACTCTCTAAAGAAGAAAAAAACAAGAAATCAAGGGAAAAGGTCACACCCAATCTAAACTGAGCTTAAGTCATGGCCTGGTTCCTTTGGTTGTATCCTTCAAAAAGAATTCCAATCTTCTGAATTTGTTAACAAATTCCTGATCTCGGAAGAGACCAAATCAGGCTTAACTAAGATGCCTGTTGAATTCAGCAAATGCTCATTTGTTGAGCTGCATTTGTAAGAGATGTGAAAATGGAGATTCCAAACATCCATACCGCAGTGATGGAAAAAAAAAGGAGGTGGAAAATTATTCTCAGATCCAGAGTTTAAATGCCACCCTAGTATCCTTACAAGAAGAGAACAAAGCACTACAAAGTCAGGGGAACTCGTTGGAGGAGGCAAAGAAATTTCAGACTCCAAAACTAAGGATCTGAACAAATAAGTTGCTGAGTGATGCCTAGGCATCTTAGGCTAGTTTCACAAGACTATTTCATTAGTTTTCATTTGGTTTCATGCACTTTCTTAGGCAATAAGTAAGCATTTGGATGAGATTAATGCAAGAATTGCTTGATGCTATGAATGATGCATGTCTTTATTCAATCAAACATTGTTATTTATGAGCATTTTCATGAGATTAATGCAAGAATTGCTTGATGCTATGAATGATGCATTATCTTATGATTATGGCAAGGCTTTGATGTATTTTGTTTGGTTGATGATAGGTAAGAAGAAGCAAAGGAAGAGCAGAGAAGAAGCAGAGGCCATAGCGTTAATGGCCAAAGTTAATGCACTAACGCTATGGCTAACGTTGGCTCAAGGAAGGGTAAGCAACGTTGGTGGCCAAAGTTGGCTCACCAACGTTGCCTATCAACGTTGCCCATAAATGTTGGCAGAGGAAGAGAAGGCAACGTTGGTGGCCAAAGTTGGCTCACCAACGTTGCCCATCAACATTGGCATTAGAAAGGGGAAGCAACATTGGTGGTCAAAGATGGCTCACTAACATTGCCTATCAACGTTCCAAGGAAGAGAGTGAGCAACGTTAGTGGTCAAAGTTGGCTCACTAACGTTGCCCACTAACGCTCCAAGCATAACAAGCAACGTTGATGGCCCAAAGTTGGCTCACCAACGTTACTAGCAAAGAAAATGGTGCCAACGTCAGTGTGCTACCGTTACCTAAAGTTAGCACACTAACGTCTTCGATAGATTTTCAAGTTTGAACTAGGAAATTTGTAAGGGACGTGTACACGTGGACGATGCGTACGCGTGACTAAAAGAACATTGGTAGCAACGTTAGTGAACTAACGCTAGTGGCAACGTTCCTAAGGGATTTTGAAGGTAACGTTGGCCATTGTTAGTGTACCAAGGTTGGTGACCAACGCCAATGGCAATGCTCAAAGTGGTTTATGCATGCAACGTTAGTGCCACCGTTAGTGCACTAACGTTGGTGACTAACGCCAAGGCCAATTCCAGTTTCAACGGCACCCATGCAAGCTTGTGAACGTTAGTGAACTAACGCCCATGTCAACATCACAAAGAGCCACTCCTAACTGCTTCAAACAAAGGCCAAAGCCTACATCCAAAGACTTGAAGATTGATCTGAAAAGTGTATAAATAGGATAGATTTTGAGGTTAAAAAGAAGGCTGGGAAGCAGGGACCCTAATTGGGAAACCCTGAATCATTTACTTTGTACTTTCTTTTACTTTCATGTACTTTTCTTTTCCCTTTGATTTTGCTGAGCAATGATGAACTAAACCCCTCCCCCCAATCATTAGCGGGAGGAGCTCTATTGTAATTCACATGATTGAATAAAATTCTTCTTCTTATCAATCTGCTTGTTGTAGCTAAGAGATAACTTCTATTTTCATTTTGATCAATTCACTCCGGAAGGAGGTTTTAGATCCATGAATTTCTATGTGAGCCTCGGAAGGAAAATCATGGAAATTAGATTGAAGCTCTATCTCTCACAAATCTCTTGATCAACACCATTCGGGGGGAATTGAGATCTTGAGAGTTTGTGTAGCTCATGGATAAGAGAATGCACTTAACCTCTTCTCATGACAATTAGATCAAAGAATTGGCAAATTGATTGTGTTTAGAGAAATTGGCTCATATGATTGAGAATGAAGTTGAGACCCATTGATTCATGGAGGATTATGATATCTCCAATCCCTAATGAATATTTCTCTTTGATATTCTTCATTTTAATTGCCTTGAATTTACTTTAATTCCTTTGAATTTACTGCTTCCTTTGATTTTCAACACCCAAGTCCCTTTTACAATTCATGCAATTTACTTTCCATTGTCATTTACATTTGTGCCCTCTACTTTCTTGCAATTTAAGATTCAGCTCATTTACATTTCTTGCCATTAAGGTTTCCGTCCTTTACCTTTTAGCACTTAAATATTCTAGTCCTCTACATTCTGTGCCATTTAAGTTTCCGTACTTTACCTTCTGGCATTTAAATTTCTAGTACTCAACATTTTGTTGTTTTACTTTCTTGCAATTGATATTCTGTCCATTAAAGTTCACCAAAACCTTTCAATACTCGCTTGACTAGACATATTACCTCACTAAAGTTGCTTGATACATCAATTCCCTATGGGATCGACCTGACTCTTGTGAGTCTTACTACTTGATGCGACCCGGGATACTTGCCGGTAGTTATGAGGATTGAATTTTTCCGTCATCATTGAGTTGGAAGAAAAGATCAACATTCTTTCCAAGATAGTCATGGATGCTGAACGAGCTGCTGTCTATGGGGTTTTTGATGCAGAAAGGAACATGGTGGATCAAATTAAGCTTCTTTCTCCCGAGTTGGACACCTCCTCTGTGAACACCTTCAAGAAGGTTAGTGATAACCAACTGGTTGATATTATGTAATAGATTTTCTAAGTGTTTTCTGAAATTTTTCAAAGTTATTTTGCATAGTTTAGACAACTACTTCCTCTTTATCTGGTACTACTATTTATAAGACTTAAAGCTTATTTTCTTATACTTAGAACTTTTTATCTTTATTGGATCTCTATTCTTAAGTATTATAATTGTGCTTCTTTAATTGTCAACCATCTTTTTTATATAGGCACTTCGCATTTACTACATTAATGTAATCATCAAAACATTCAAAACAATAATATAAAGATAATAGGGTAAAATGAAAATAAATCTAGTACTTAATAACAAATACCGTTTCAAATGGCCTCATTAAAAACCTATTAAATAGGAAAAGAGTGCCTTTATTCTTACATTAATAATGCTTAAGAGCAATACCTCTTCAAATGAGTTGCATTCCATGTCCTCAACACTTCAGTTCCATCAAGATTTTCTATCTTATAAGCCCCTTTTCCCAATTTTTTTTTACCCTAAAAGGTCCCTTCCAAGTGGAGTTTAACTTCCCTTGATTAGACAAAGTAACAGCATCTAGCCTACATCAGAACCAAGTCCCTAGCTTGGAAACTTGTAGGTCTAACCTTGCTATTATACATTTTGGCTACCCCCTGTTTCAATGCTTGTTCAGTTAAATTTTTCATTGACCTAACTTCATTAATGAGATCATGAGCCAAATGACTATCTGTGCTTCCAAGCAGCATCCTTGGACTAGGTTCTCCAATTTCTAGTGGAATAACAACCTTTTTCACAATAAGTGAGCCTGAATGGTGTTTCGCTAGTAAAAGATTACGACATTGTGTGATACCATCATGACATTGACCAGAACGCGCTAGCCCATAAGCCCTTAGCTTCATCTAACCTGTTTCTTAATCCTTTTAAGATTATTTTATTCGCAGCTTCTGCTTGAATATTAGCTTATGAATGCTTTACCGATGCAAACACTTGCCGAATTTTCAATCCAGCCAAAAATTCTCAAAATTTAGCAACAGTGAGCTATGTCCCGTTGTCAGTGACTATGATCTCAAAAATTCCAAACCTCGTTAGGATTTCTCTCCACACAAACTTCCGACATTGAAAGAGGTAATACTTGATAATGGTATAAGATTCAATCCATTTTGTAAAATAATATATCACCACAATCAAGAATTTAACTAGTCCAAGCCCTTGAGAAAATGGTCCCAAAAGATCCATACTCCATTTTGAAAATGCTTTTGCCGAAATAACGGAAACGAGTTCATGAGGTAGTTCTTGGTGAAGGTTAGCATGAAGCTGGAATTTTTCATATTTCTTCAGATACTGAATCTTTGATGATAGTAGGCCAGTAGTAACCAGCCCTGATGATCTTTTGAGCTAATGCTTTCCCACCTAAATGATGTCCACAACATCCTTCATGAATTTCGTATAAGACATACATTGTTTGTTGAGGTTTCAAACATTTAAGTCATGGTTGTGACAATCCTCTTTTATACAATTGTGCATTTATAATGGTATAGTTTGTTGCTTTTAATTGCAACTTTTTATCTTCTTTTGAATCATCAGACAAAAGGCCATGTTCCAAATACATGAAAATTGGGTCCATCCAAGTGCTAATAGTACTAGAATGGAAATTCGTTATGTCATTGATACTAATAGAAAACTTTGATAACACTTCTTATATCAAGCTTCGATTTCTATTTCCAGGTTTCGTACTAGCTAACTTGGATAGTACATCTGCTCGTGTATTTTGTTCCCAAAGTACGTGCTTAATGTAGAAAGAATCAAAACTTTATACCTCATTGATGAGCGGATATTTTATACGCTTTTTGGCATTGTTTTTAGGTAGTTTTTAGTAAGTTCAAGCTACTTTTAGGGATGTTTTCATTAGTTTTTATGTTAAATTCACATTTCTGGACTTTACTATGAGTTTGTGTGTTTTTCTGTGATTTCAGGTAAATTCTGGCTGAAATAGAGGGACTTGAGCAAAACTCTGAAAAAGGCCGACAAAAGGACTGCTGATGCTGATGGAATCTGACCTCCCTGCACTCAAAATGGATTTTCTGGAGCTACAGAACTCAAAATGGTGCGCTCTCAACGGCGTTGGAAAGTAGACATCCAGGGCTTTCCAGCAATACATACTAGTCCATACTTTATTCGGAAATTGATGACGTAACTTGGCGTTGAACGCCAAGTATATGCTGCAGTCTGGAGTTAAACGCCAGAAAAATGTCATGATCCGGAGTTGAACGCCCAAAACACGTCGTAACTCGGAGTTCAACTCCAAGAGAAGCCTCAGCTCGTGGATTGATCAAGCTCAGCCCAAGCATACACCAAGTGGGCCCCGGAAGTGGATTTATGTATCAATTACTTACTCATGTAAACCCTAGGAGCTAGTTTATTATAAATAGAACATTTAACTATTGTATTAGACATCTTTGGTCTCAGTTTTGTTTTATTCTTCATCCTAAGAGGCTATTGATCACGTTTTAGGTGGCTGGCCATTCGGCCATGCCTGAACCCTTCACTTATGTATTTTCAACGGTGGAGTTTCTGCACACCATAGATTAAGGGTGTGGAGCTCTGCTGTACCTCAAGTTTCAATACAATTACTATTACTTTTCATTCAATTCTCTCTTATTCTTACTCCAAGATATTCATTCGCACCCAAGAACATGATGAATGTGATGATTATGTGACGCTCATCATCATTCTCACCTATGAACGCGCGTGATTGACAACCACCTCCGTTCTACATGCAACCGAGCTTGAATGTGTATCTCTTAGATTCTCCAACAGAATCTTCGTGGTATAAGCTAGATAGATGGCGGCATTTATGAGGATCCGGAAAGTCTCACCTTGTCTGTGGTATTCCGAGTAGGATCCTGGGAATCCGAAAAGTCTAACCTTGTCTGTGGTATTCCGAGTAGGATTCCGATAATGAATGACTGTGACGTGCTTCAGACTCGCAAGTGCTGGGCGTTAGTGACAGACGCAAAAGAATCAAGGGATTCTATTCCAGTAGGAGCGGGAACCAACCAGTGATTAGCCGTGCTGTGACAGAGCGCGTGAGCGTAGTTTTCACTGCGAGGATGGGATGTAGCCTTCGGCCAGTGTGATGCCTCCAGACGATTAGCCATGCGAGTGACAGCCGCAGAGGACCATTTTCCAGAGAGGATACAAAGTAGCCATCGTCGAACGGTGAACCCCTATACACAGCTTGCCATGGAAAGGAGTAAGAAGGATTGAATTGAAGCAATAGGAAAGTAGGCGTTCTTGAGCCATACAGTATCTCCATTCGCTTATCTGAAATTCCCACCAATGAATCTGCATAAGTATCCCTTTTATTGTTTCTTTTCATTATTAATTTTCGAAACCATAAACCAATTTAATCTGCCTAACTGAAATTTACAAGGTGACCATAGCTTGCTTCATACCAACAATCTCTGTGGGATCGACCCTTACTCGCGTAAGGTTTATTACTTGGACGACCCAGTACACTTGCTGGTTAGTTGAACGGAGTTGTGAATTCAACTGGTGTCATAATAATGATTTCATACAAATATAAAAGAATATGGATCACAATTTCGTCCACCAAGTTTTTGGCGCCATTGCCGGGGATTGTTCGAGTATGGACAACTGACGGTTCATCTTGTTGCTCAGATTAGGTAATTTTCTTTTCAAAAAAATCTTTTTCAAAATTTTTCTTTTATTTTTCGTTTTTCTAAACTTGTTTTCGAAAAAAAAAATTATTACTAAAAATATAAAAAAAATTAAAAAATCATAAAATCATAAAAACCAAAAATATTTTGTGTTCTTGTTTGAGTCTTGAGTCAATTTTTAAGTTTGGTGTCAATTGCATGCTTTAAAAATTTTTTCTTGCATTTTTCGAAAATCCCATGCATTCCTAGTGTTCTTCATGATCTTCAAGTTGTTCTTGATAAATCCTCTTGTTTGATCTTGATGATTTCTTGTTTTGTGTTGTTTGTTGTTTTTCATATGCATTTTTTGTTTGTTAGAGTCCATGCATTAAAGATTTCTAAGTTTAGTGTCTTGCATGTTTTCTTTGCATCAAAAATTTTTCAAAAATATGTTCTTGATGTTCATCATGATCTTCAAAGTGTTCTTGGTGTTCATCTTGACATTCATAGTGTTCTTGCATGCATTCATTGTTTTGATCTAAAAATTTCATGCATTGAGTATTTTTGTTGTTTTTCTCTCTCATAATTAAAAATTCAAAATTCAAAAAATATCTTTTCCTTATTTCCCTCCAAATTTTCGAAATTTTGGGTTGACTTGGTCAAAAATTTTCAAAATTAGTTGTTTCTTACAAGTCAAGTCAAAATTTCAATTTTAAAAATCTTATCTTTTCAAAATCTTTTTCAAAAATCATATCTTTTTCATTTTTTTTATTATTTTTGAAAATTTTAAAAATTATTTTTCAAAAATCTTTTTCTTAGCTTTTATATCTAATTTTCGAAAATTAGCTAACAATTAATGTGATTGGTTCAAAAATTTGAAGTTTGTTACTTTCTTGTTAAGAAAGGTTCAATCTTTAAATTCTAGAATCCTATCTTGTAGTTTCTTGTTAGTTAAGTCATTTTAAAAATTTAAATCTTTTTCAAAATATCTTTTTCTTAAAATCTTATCTTTTATCTTATCCTTCTCAAAATTTTATCTTTTTCAAAATTTAATTTCAAAATATCTTATTTAACTTCTTATCTTCTTATCTTTTTAAAATTTGACTTCAAAATCTTTTTCAATCAACTAACTAACTTTTTGTTTGTTTCTTATCTTTTTCAAAACCACCTAACTACTTTTCTCTCTCTAATTTTCGAAAATATCTCACCCCTTTTTCAAAAATTCTTTTTAATTAACTAATTGTTTCATGTTTTAATTTTAATTACATTTTATCTCTAATTTTTGAAAATTACTAACCCCTTTTTCAAAATTATTTTCGAAATTTTCCCTCTCTTTTCTTATTCTATTTAATTATTTAATTACTAACACTTCTCTCCACCTCTCTTCATCCATAAATCCGAATCCATCCTTCTTCATTCTTCTACCCCCTTCTTCTTCTACTAACATAAAGGAATCTCTATACTGTGACATAGAGGATTCCTCTTTCTTTTCTTGTTTTCTTCTCTTTCATATGAGCAGGAACAGGGATAAAGGCACTCTTGTTGAAATTGATCCAGAACCTGAAAGGACTTTGAAGAGAAAATTAAGAGAAGCTAAATTACAACAATCCAGAAACAACCTTTCAGAAATTTTCGAACAAGAGAAGGAGATGGCAGCCGAAAATAATAATAATGCAAGGAGAATGCTTGGTGACTTCACAAAGCCCACGTCCAAGTTTGATGGAAGAAGCATCTCCATTCCTGCCATTGGAGCCAATAACTTTGAGCTGAAACCTCAGCTAGTTGCCTTAATGCAACAAAACTGCAAGTTTTATGGACTTCCATCTGAAGATCCCTATCAGTTTTTAACTGAGTTCTTGCAGATCTGTGAGACTGTAAAGACGAATGGGGTTGATCCTGAAGTCTACAGACTCATGTTTTTCCCTTTTGCTGTAAGAGACAGAGCTAGAGTATGGTTGGATTCACAACCCAAGGATAGCCTGGACTCATGGGATAAGCTGGTCACTGCCTTCTTGGATAAATTCTTTCCTCCTCAAAAGCTGAGTAAGCTGAGAGTGGATGTTCAAACCTTCAAATAAAAAGATGGTGAATCCCTCTATGAAGCTTGGGAAAGATACAAGCAGCTGACCAAAAGATGTCCATCTGACATGTTTTCAGAATGGACCATTTTAGATATATTCTATTATGGTCTCTCTGAATTTTCGAAAATGTCATTGGACCATTCTGCAGGTGGATCTATTCACCTGAAGAAAATGCCTAAAGAGGCTCAAGAACTCATTGACATGGTTGCAAACAACCAATTCATGTACACTTCTGAGAGGAATTCCGTGAATAATGGGATACCTCAAAAGAAAGGAGTTCTTGAAATTGATACTCTGAATGCCATATTGGCTCAGAACAAAGTGTTGACTCAACAGGTCAACATAATCTCTCAAAATCTGAATGGATGGCAACATGCATCCAACAGTACTAGAGAGGCAGCTTCTGAAGAAGCTTATGATCCTGAGAACCCTGCCATGGCAGAGGTTAATTACATGGGTGAACCTTATAGAAACACCTATAACTCATCATGGAGAAATCATCCAAATTTCTCATGGAAGGATCAACAAAAGCCTCAACAAGGCTTTAACAATGGTGGACGCAACAGGCTGGGCAATAGCAAGCCATATCCATCATCTTCTCAGCAACAGATAGAGAATTCTGAACAAAACACTTCTAATTTAGCCAATGTAGTCTCTGATCTGTCAAAAGCCACTTTCAGTTTCATGAGTGAAACAAGATCCTCCATCAGAAATCTAGAGGCACAAGTGGGCCAGCTGAGTAAGAAAGTCATTGAAACTCCTCCCAGTACTCTCCCAAGCAATACAGAAGAGAATCCAAAAGGAGAGTGCAAAGCCATTGACATAGTCAATATGGCCGAATGCACAAGGGAGGAGGAGGACAAAAATCCTAGTGAGGAAGACCTCCTGGGACGTTCCTCAAGCAAGAAGGAGTTTCCTATTAAGGATCCAAAGGAAATTGAGGCTCATACAGAGACCATAGAGATTCTATTGAATCTCCTTCTGCCATTCATGAGCTCTGAAGACTATTCATCCTCTGAAGAGGATGAAGATGTAACTGGAGAGCAAGTTGCTCAATATTTAGGAGCTATCATGAAGCTGAATGCCAAGTTGTTTGGTAATGAGACTTGGGAAAGTGAACCTCCCTTTCTCATTAATGAACTGGATACTTGGATTCAGAAAATTCTACCTCAAAAGAAACAAGATCTTGGCAAGTTCTTAATACCTTGTATCATAGGCACCATGATCTTTGAAAAAGCTCTGTGTGATCTGGGGTCAGGGATAAATCTTATGCCACTTTCTGTAATGGAGAAGCTGGGGATCATTGAGGTACAACCTGCCTGGTTCTCATTACAACTGGCAGACAAGTCATTGAGACAAGCTTATGGAATAGTAAAGGACGTGTTAGTAAAGGTTGAAGGCCTTTACATCCCTGCTGATTTCATAATCTTAGACACTAGGCAGGAAGAGGATGATTGCATCATCCTTGGAAGACCTTTCCTAGCCACAGCAGGAGCTGTGATAGATGTCAACAGAGGTGAATTAGTGTAACGACCCAACTTCCAGAACGTCATGATCGTACTGAAAGTAAGGCGTTACCAACCTGCTTTCCTTTATTAACTATTTACTATTGAGCCTCTAGTTCGATATCGCAATCCAGTTTTAGTAATAATACCAGAAAATTTTGTTTTTATTTGTCAAAATCATATAGTAAGCATCACCAAGTAATAATAATCACATAATTATTATTAATAATATCTGTCATACAAAAGATTTCAAATAAAACTCACATACAAATCCTATCCCTCTTTATAAAATAAAAATCAAAGTAACAAGGGCGAGGGAAATTCTATGAAAATAACTCAAGTCATAAACTTAACTCATAAATAAGGTCTAGAAATCGCCCCAGCTTCACACTGTGTCTTCAAACCTGTGTCACTGAAAGGGTGGAAGATTTTGGGGTGAGAACAAACCACACGTTCTCAGTAGGGAATGGGAATGCCGTAAAAGTAATGATTAACATGCAAATAATTAACTTTACTTAATAAACCATCTTTGTCAAACCCTTTGAAATACTTTTTAATCTTACCTTAGATAAATAATTACTTTCTTTAAATTCCAAAACCCAAAACAGATCTCAATCGTAAAACTTGTCATATTAAATATCTATCAGCCATATAATTGATTCTCAGTCATAACAACATATAGTAATCATCTTCATCCATTCACAAACTACTAGCACAAGCAAGAAACTCAATTCATCACACAAACAAATCACAGCAAGGCAAACAGCACAATCACAGGGAAGTACAACGAGCAAACCCAATCAAATGCAAATGCACACACAAGGATGATGCATGTCTAGCCCTAGTGCAGGTAATGAGCTCATTTGTCGGTTACATACCCGCTCTCGACGTTACCCGGAGTCCTCTGACCAGGTAAGGCTTCCCTGTTGGCAACGCCCCTCGCAAGAGTCCTTTGACTTGTGAGGCAAACCACTGCAAGAGTCCTTCGACTTGCAGGGCGGCACTAGCAACCCACTGCAAGAGTCCTTTAACTTGCATGGCGGAGCTAGTTAACTTATATCTGCCCAACACACTCACTGTAAGAGTCCTTTGACTTACAGGAGCACACACACTCTCACTGTAAGAGTCCTTTGACTTACAGGAGTATATGCTAGTTGTGTTTTCTCGATACCTCTGTAAGAGTCCTCTGACTTACAGAACAGCATTATAGCTAAGTATCCCAGGGAAGCGCTCTTAGTGGTCGTACCACCATCTATCTGACTGCCTTCACGCAGCAGATCATCACATAAACATCTCAGGAGTTGCCATAATGCAACAAATGAATAAACACATCTCTTGGGTTGCCTCAAGCAACAAATGACCTTTCAACAGGTCCTCTGCTTTTTATTCTCTTTTATAATCATAAATACGCAAGCGGGACAAAACCCACGTCCTTGCCAACAATCTCATAAACTAAATACCTTTCCTCAAAAGAATCTGTGTAATTATCATCATAAGTTATCATTCTCATTATTCAGCCCATACATAATACTTTAATCAATAGATAAAACTTAAATAACATAACTTTCCAAATTCAAGCCTTCTAAAATAACTTTTTCAAGTAGAACCTCAGATTTTATAAAATTCCGGCAATACCTCCCCTAAAACTCGGACTTAGCCACCCTTACGGGTTCCCTCTTTCTCAACAAATCACAGCCCTTTTTCAGCAGTTGCCACAATATATATTCTCAACAACATTTGATAATAGTATAGAAAATCTATTTCTTAAATTCCAACACAACTTGGCAGCCTGATTTCCATTTTGTTTTTAAAATATCAAATGAATTCGGAATCACGCAAACTTTATATCCATGCGACCGTCTCAAATTAAACTTTCTATTAAATCAAAATTCATAATTTTTTTCGCTGACTCTAGCTTCAGGAATATAAGCAAAACCGTGACTGCTCTGCAGTGTTTTAAAACCAGAAAACAGCAGCAGCATACAACATTCGAAATTTCATATAAAATCCAAATTAAATCCAACTACCTTCAAAATTAATGTGGTTAAACATAACTCATCCAAATTTCTTTCTCAATTGGTTCCAGGGTCATACCATTTTTAATGAAGGAGTTACGTAGCTTGAAAGTTAGGTAATTTTCTGCAGAATTCTGTTTTACAAATCATTGAACACAACCTCTTCCAAGTCCCATAACTCACTTATTAAAACATGGAAAATCCTAAAATTTAAATCACATATACTAAACATACTTAATTTTCACCTCCAATTGGTTGCATCTCAATATCTATCCAGGATCAAAAGTTATAAACTTCCAAAGTTACTAATTTAAGAAAACCGAATCTGGCTTTTTCTGCATAACGCATCACCCTTCAAAAATTCATATCTTTAACACTACAAGTCCAATTGTTCTAAAATTTTACGGCATTTAAATAATAGGAATAAAGTTTTATTTAAAATTGGTTCCATATCAAAATTCAAACTACAGAATTTTCAATAGAGGAATCAAGTTGCTGCTGTGTTCAGCGTTCTGCAGAAAACCAGATTTGACACCCATGACTCAAAAATTCACCATAAATCATAAACTTAGTGAAAAAGCCTCAAATTCGGCAGTTCGGTTCCCTATATTCCCAAGCTCAATCCGGACTTGGTCTCACACAATTCCGATAATCACAGAAATAATTATAGCTTTTCAAAGTGTCCGGCTTCTTTTAAGCATAATGCAGAAAATCAAGTTTTACACTTTAACTTTGAAAAATCATAACTAGTTCTATAATTAATTCAAACTTCTCAAAATTGAATCCTAACAACAACTTTTATCAGTAGTTATCACAACAGAAGCTCAATAATCATCTCATCATTTCATATTTACTTTTCACTTATCATAAAATCCTTTCAACATTAAACACAATCAACTAGTAATCCCAAACCAAACACAAATCCAACTCAGTTCATCAAATTTCAATACGACAACCTTTCAACAGTCAACTCATCAAATTTCAATTTAACCAGTATTGTCAAATGAATCACTATTCACAACCACATTTCACCCAATTCAGCAATATCACACAAGTTCAGAATTTCCAACAAAACTATCAAAATTAGAACACCAACATCAATTACAGCTTCAAACACTCACAACAACAAAACCCAAAGAACATTCACAGCAGCAATCCCAACTCAATTCATCAGTTATCCATACGGCCGCTTTTCAATAATTAATTCAGCATATTTCAGTTTAATAAGTTACACTAAATTAATCATTATTTACAACGACATCTAAGTTCAATCACAGCTCAGAATAATCACAACGATTAACTAATTTCAAATGCATTTCAAGTCATTCATGTCAATTAAGAAATTCTTAACTATTGTTAACCATTTGCACTTATCCAATAACTTGGTAGGCATTCTAAATTAAAAACGTTAAATCCCCTACCTCAATTAGTCGAAACCGTCGAATTTAAACGCAACGATCCCTTTCTTTTTCCCAGTTTACAACAGCCAATGCGGCCGGAACAGCAGCAGCAGCCTCACTTTTTCTGGAGCAGCAACAACAATGACAATCGCGCCTATCCCAATCATCTCTATAGCGGTGACATCAGTGGTTCCGGATAAGGACGATAATACTAAACAGAGACATTAACATATACTATTGTAATCAAAACAAAATATGGTAGAGAAATAGATTCGGAAACAGAGCATGAGCAAGAGTTTTACAGTTTCAGGAATGGAATTGGGAACAAAGGGGAAACTACTGTCGGGAAATAGCAATGGCGCTTCCCTTCAGGCTTGATGGTGGTAGAAGCTGATTTCAGTGCTGGTGATGCTGGATAGAACGACGAAGGGAACAGAAGGCATGAACAGCGGCACTGGAACGACGGCGGCGGAACCCTCGCGGTGGTGGCTCCTCGTGGTGGTCGCTCTCCTCCTTTCGGCGACGTCAGCAGCGATGACAGAGCCTTGAAGCGGCAGCGGTAGAATGCGAATGAACAATGGCGACGCGGGCTTGGGCTCTATGGACGGGACGGCGCTGCGAAGCAGCTCGATGGCGAGCTCCTCGCGGCTCCACAACGACGACGATGACTCTGATGATGACAGAACGCGCGGCAGCGCGAGCGGAGTTGAACGGTGGCAGTGCGACGGTCACGGCGACGGCGGGGCAAGAGCTCCTCCCTCTCTCTTTTCTCTGCTCTTCGTGCTCTCTCTCTCTCTGCGTTTCTTTCTTCTTTTGTGTGTGTGGTGTTTAGGAAGAAAAGGGGGTAGAGGCTGCGTTCAGTGGCTGAGGAAAGGGAAACCTTAGGGTTAGGGTTTCTCAATTTGGGAAATTAGGGTTTCTGATTCAATTTGGGAATTTAGGTTTAAGAATTAGGATTTTATAAAAGAATATGGATAGATATGAATAGATATTTTGATAAAATTGGAGGATAGGATTATTTTAAAATCAAATGTACTCTATTAAAAATATTTAGAAACATTATTTATCAACATATTGCTAAGTTAAATCAATTATTTCTAATTTATATTATAAAATGAACAAGTTAATTATATTTTGTAAAGTATAATTTAAATTCAAATATCAATTTTCTAGATTAAATCATACAAATCTCTATTATTTTTCTATCTCTGAAACTTTAATTTCAACTTATAAAGTAATTAATCATAATAAAAATTGTACATAAATATTAATTGACTTAATCTTAAAGTATTTATAAATATCAATCTAATCATTTCTAATAAAATAATTTCTAGGAGTTCAAATTAATAACATAATTCATTCAAAATAGGATTTATTTAAATTAAATTATACCATGCTTTCTTATTTTTCAATTACCAAAATTATAATTTCAATTATACCAAATATCTAATAAAATTTATATAAAAATTCTAATTAATTTAAACTCCAATTATCATGAAACTCCATTTAATTACCTTTAGCAAAATAATTTTCTTAAAATAAATCACAAATAACTAATTATTTGATTTTCAAAAACTAGGGTTGTTACATTCTACCCTCCTTAGAAAAATTTTTGCCCTCGAAAATTGCTAGAATAAAATAAGTTCAAACTAAAATCAAAGAAAACAGAATATACGAACCGAAGTATAGGCATTGTCAAGGATGGATATTCAAAGATATTCAAAAAGTTACGTAAGCAATCAGATTCATAGGTAGGCAAAGGTATACAAGAATGACAAAGTATGGTTGGGAAACAAGCAAATCACATTCTAAGGAGAAAATTCAAACCAGAGAATTCCAATGAAAGCAACTAAGAAAAACATGGCACGAGTTCACATGGCACGAGTAGAGATTATACGTCGAATCGAAACTAACTTCATGAATTCTAACGCTCCCAAACCCCGTGAATCGCATTACCTATTCTTCTATTTCGTCTATGATAACCCATTAGTGTTCCCATACACATAAATCATTAGTATTAAGTTGGCCAGACCTAATACCATGAGGCATGCAATGGTAAACCAACAGTGTTAATCATCAGACAGTCATGCAAATAAAACACAAACTCTTGTTATCAGAACAAGTCACAAAGCATGACAGACACTCAGAGTATGCAGTAAAGCATAGTCAGTCCATTCCTAAGGCTCTAACAGGAACGAACTGCTCTGATACCATTTGTAACGACCCAACTTCCAGAACGTCATGATCGTACTGAAAGTAAGGCGTTACCAACCTGCTTTCCTTTATTAACTATTTACTATTGAGCCTCTAGTTCGATATCGCAATCCAGTTTTAGTAATAATACCAGAAAATTTTGTTTTTATTTGTCAAAATCATATAGTAAGCATCACCAAGTAATAATAATCACATAATTATTATTAATAATATCTGTCATACAAAAGATTTCAAATAAAACTCACATACAAATCCTATCCCTCTTTATAAAATAAAAATCAAAGTAACAAGGGCGAGGGAAATTCTATGAAAATAACTCAAGTCATAAACTTAACTCATAAATAAGGTCTAGAAATCGCCCCAGCTTCACACTGTGTCTTCAAACCTGTGTCACTGAAAGGGTGGAAGATTTTGGGGTGAGAACAAACCACACGTTCTCAGTAGGGAATGGGAATGCCGTAAAAGTAATAATTAACATGCAAATAATTAACTTTACTTAATAAACCATCTTTGTCAAACCCTTTGAAATACTTTTTAATCTTACCTTAGATAAATAATTACTTTCTTTAAATTCCAAAACCCAAAACAGATCTCAATCGTAAAACTTGTCATATTAAATATCTATCAGCCATATAATTGATTCTCAGTCATAACAACATATAGTAATCATCTTCATCCATTCACAAACTACTAGCACAAGCAAGAAACTCAATTCATCACACAAACAAATCACAGCAAGGCAAACAGCACAATCACAGGGAAGTACAATGAGCAAACCCAATCAAATGCAAATGCACACACAAGGATGATGCATGTCTAGCCCTAGTGCAGGTAATGAGCTCATTTGTCGGTTACATACCCGCTCCCGACGTTACCCGGAGTCCTCTGACCAGGTAAGGCTTCCCTGTTGGCAACGCCCCTCGCAAGAGTCCTTTGACTTGTGAGGCAAACCACTGCAAGAGTCCTTCGACTTGCAGGGCGGCACTAGCAACCCACTGCAAGAGTCCTTTAACTTGCATGGCGGAGCTAGTTAACTTATATCTGCCCAACACACTCACTGTAAGAGTCCTTTGACTTACAGGAGCACACACACACTCTCACTGTAAGAGTCCTTTGACTTACAGGAGTATATGCTAGTTGTGTTTTCTCGATACCTCTGTAAGAGTCCTCTGACTTACAGAACAGCATTATAGCTAAGTATCCCAGGGAAGCACTCTTAGTGGTCGTACCACCATCTATCTGACTGCCTTCACGCAGCAGATCATCACATAAACATCTCAGGAGTTGCCATAATGCAACAAATGAATAAACACATCTCTTGGGTTGCCTCAAGCAACAAATGACCTTTCAACAGGTCCTCTGCTTTTTATTCTCTTTTATAATCATAAATACGCAAGCGGGACAAAACCCACGTCCTTGCCAACAATCTCATAAACTAAATACCTTTCCTCAAAAGAATCTGTGTAATTATCATCATAAGTTATCATTCTCATTATTCAGCCCATACATAATACTTTAATCAATAGATAAAACTTAAATAACATAACTTTCCAAATTCAAGCCTTCTAAAATAACTTTTTCAAGTAGAACCTCAGATTTTATAAAATTCCGGCAATACCTCCCCTAAAACTCGGACTTAGCCACCCTTACGGGTTCCCTCTTTCTCAACAAATCACAGCCCTTTTTCAGCAGTTGCCACAATAATATATATTCTCAACAACATTTGATAATAGTATAGAAAATCTATTTCTTAAATTCCAACACAACTTGGCAGCCTGATTTCCATTTTGTTTTTAAAATATCAAATGAATTCGGAATCACGCAAACTTTATATCCATGCGACCGTCTCAAATTAAACTTTCTATTAAATCAAAATTCATAATTTTTTTCGCTGACTCTAGCTTCAGGAATATAAGCAAAACCGTGACTGCTCTGCAGTGTTTTAAAACCAGAAAACAGCAGCAGCATACAACATTCGAAATTTCATATAAAATCCAAATTAAATCCAACTACCTTCAAAATTAATGTGGTTAAACATAACTCATCCAAATTTCTTTCTCAATTGGTTCCAGGGTCATACCATTTTTAATGAAGGAGTTACGTAGCTTGAAAGTTAGGTAATTTTCTGCAGAATTCTGTTTTACAAATCATTGAACACAACCTCTTCCAAGTCCCATAACTCACTTATTAAAACATGGAAAATCCTAAAATTTAAATCACATATACTAAACATACTTAATTTTCACCTCCAATTGGTTGCATCTCAATATCTATCCAGGATCAAAAGTTATAAACTTCCAAAGTTACTAATTTAAGAAAACCGAATCTGGCTTTTTCTGCATAACGCATCACCCTTCAAAAATTCATATCTTTAACACTACAAGTCCAATTGTTCTAAAATTTTACGGCATTTAAATAATAGGAATAAAGTTTTATTTAAAATTGGTTCCATATCAAAATTCAAACTACAGAATTTTCAATAGAGGAATCAAGTTGCTGCTGTGTTCAGCGTTCTGCAGAAAACCAGATTTGACACCCATGACTCAAAAATTCACCATAAATCATAAACTTAGTGAAAAAGCCTCAAATTCGGCAGTTCGGTTCCCTATATTCCCAAGCTCAATCCGGACTTGGTCTCACACAATTCCGATAATCACAGAAATAATTATAGCTTTTCAAAGTGTCCGGCTTCTTTTAAGCATAATGCAGAAAATCAAGTTTTACACTTTAACTTTGAAAAATCATAACTAGTTCTATAATTAATTCAAACTTCTCAAAATTGAATCCTAACAACAACTTTTATCAGTAGTTATCACAACAGAAGCTCAATAATCATCTCATCATTTCATATTTACTTTTCACTTATCATAAAATCCTTTCAACATTAAACACAATCAACTAGTAATCCCAAACCAAACACAAATCCAACTCAGTTCATCAAATTTCAATACGACAACCTTTCAACAGTCAACTCATCAAATTTCAATTTAACCAGTATTGTCAAATGAATCACTATTCACAACCACATTTCACCCAATTCAGCAATATCACACAAGTTCAGAATTTCCAACAAAACTATCAAA
The DNA here is from genome assembly GCF_014773155.1 of Arachis stenosperma. Classification (NCBI taxonomy): domain Eukaryota; kingdom Viridiplantae; phylum Streptophyta; class Magnoliopsida; order Fabales; family Fabaceae; genus Arachis; species Arachis stenosperma. The sequence continues at coordinate 110,616,842 of NC_080385.1, read as the reverse complement.
ATTAGAACACCAACATCAATTACAGCTTCAAACACTCACAACAACAAACCCAAAGAACATTCACAGCAGCAATCCCAACTCAATTCATCAGTTATCCATACGGCCGCTTTTCAATAATTAATTCAGCATATTTCAGTTTAATAAGTTACACTAAATTAATCATTATTTACAACGACATCTAAGTTCAATCACAGCTCAGAATAATCACAACGATTAACTAATTTCAAATGCATTTCAAGTCATTCATGTCAATTAAGAAATTCTTAACTATTGTTAACCATTTGCACTTATCCAATAACTTGGTAGGCATTCTAAATTAAAAACGTTAAATCCCCTACCTCAATTAGTCGAAACCGTCGAATTTAAACGCAACGATCCCTTTCTTTTTCCCAGTTTACAACAGCCAATGCGGCCGGAACAGCAGCAGCAGCCTCACTTTTTCTGGAGCAGCAACAACAATGACAATCGCGCCTATCCCAATCATCTCTATAGCGGTGACATCAGTGGTTCCGGATAAGGACGATAATACTAAACAGAGACATTAACATATACTATTGTAATCAAAACAAAATATGGTAGAGAAATAGATTCGGAAACAGAGCATGAGCAAGAGTTTTACAGTTTCAGGAATGGAATTGGGAACAAAGGGGAAACTACTGTCGGGCAATAGCAATGGCGCTTCCCTTCAGGCTTGATGGTGGTAGAAGCTGATTTCAGTGCTGGTGATGCTGGATAGAACGACGAAGGGAACAGAAGGCATGAACAGCGGCACTGGAACGACGGCGGCGGAACCCTCGCGGTGGTGGCTCCTCGTGGTGGTCGCTCTCCTCCTTTCGGCGACGTCAGCAGCGATGACAGAGCCTTGAAGCGGCAGCGGTAGAATGCGAATGAACAATGGCGACGCGGGCTTGGGCTCTATGGACGGGACGGCGCTGCGAAGCAGCTCGATGGCGAGCTCCTCGCGGCTCCACAAACGACGACGATGACTCTGATGATGACAGAACGCGCGGCAGCGCGAGCGGAGTTGAACGGTGGCAGTGCGACGGTCACGGCGACGGCGGGGCAAGAGCTCCTCCCTCTCTCTTTTCTCTGCTCTTCGTGCTCTCTCTCTCTCTGCGTTTCTTTCTTCTTTTGTGTGTGTGTGGTGTTTAGGAAGAAAAGGGGGTAGAGGCTGCGTTCAGTGGCTGAGGAAAGGGAAACCTTAGGGTTAGGGTTTCTCAATTTGGGAAATTAGGGTTTCTGATTCAATTTGGGAATTTAGGTTTAAGAATTAGGATTTTATAAAAGAATATGGATAGATATGAATAGATATTTTGATAAAATTGGAGGATAGGATTATTTTAAAATCAAATGTACTCTATTAAAAATATTTAGAAACATTATTTATCAACATATTGCTAAGTTAAATCAATTATTTCTAATTTATATTATAAAATGAACAAGTTAATTATATTTTGTAAAGTATAATTTAAATTCAAATATCAATTTTCTAGATTAAATCATACAAATCTCTATTATTTTTCTATCTCTGAAACTTTAATTTCAACTTATAAAGTAATTAATCATAATAAAAATTGTACATAAATATTAATTGACTTAATCTTAAAGTATTTATAAATATCAATCTAATCATTTCTAATAAAATAATTTCTAGGAGTTCAAATTAATAACATAATTCATTCAAAATAGGATTTATTTAAATTAAATTATACCATGCTTTCTTATTTTTCAATTACCAAAATTATAATTTCAATTATACCAAATATCTAATAAAATTTATATAAAAATTCTAATTAATTTAAACTCCAATTATCATGAAACTCCATTTAATTACCTTTAGCAAAATAATTTTCTTAAAATAAATCACAAATAACTAATTATTTGATTTTCAAAAACTAGGGTTGTTACAATTAGTCCTTCAATTGAATGGGGACTACCTTGTGTTTAAGGCACATGGCCATCCCTCTGTGACAGAAGAGAGTAAGCATGAAGAGCTTCTCTCAGTTCAGAGTCAAGAAAAGCCCACACAGTCAAACTCTAAGTTTGGTGTTGTAAGGCCACAACCAAATTCTAAGTTTGGTGTTAAGACCCCATATCCAAACTCTAAGTTTGGTGTTGGCAACTATACAACATTGACCTGATCACCTTGTGGCTCCATGAGAGCCACTGTCAAGCTATTGACATTAAAGAAGCGCTTGTTGGGAGGCAACCCAACTTTATTTATCTAATTTTATTTTATTCTATTTTATTGTTATTTTGTGTTTTATTAGGTACATGATCATGAGGAGTCACGAAAAAATCATAAACATTAAAAACAGAATCAAAAACAGCAGAAGAAAAAATTCACACCCTGGAGGACGCACAGGCTGGCGTTCAACGCCAGCAAGATGCATCTGGCTGGCGTTCAACGCCAGAACAGAGCACCATTCTGGTGCTGAACGCCAGAAACAAGCAACTTTCTGGCGCTGAACGCCAGGAATGTGCCCAGAGAGGAAAAACTGGCGCTGAACGCCAGTAACAAGCATGAAACTGGCGTTCAACGCCAGAAACATGCTTTACATGGGCGTTGAACGCCCAGAATGTGCACCAATGGGCGTTTAAACGCCAGAATGGTGTGCAAAGGCATTTTACATGCCTATTTGGTGCAGGGATGGAATTCCTTGACACCTCAGGATCTGTGGATCCCACAGGATCACGTCAGGATCTGTGAACCTCACAGGATCCCCACCTACCTCGCCCTCTCTCTCTCCATTCATGGTCATCCCTTCTGTTTTTCATTCACCACCTACATTTATCCACTCTTCCCCATACACCCCACCTACCTTTACAATTCATATTCTCCTTCCCACCCAATCCCACCCATATAGCCGAATCCATCTCCCCTCACTCTCCTCCATTTTCTTCTTCTTCTTCTTCTTCTCTTCTTTCTTCTCTTGCTCGAGGGCGAGCAATATTTTAAGTTTGGTGTGGTAACAGCATAGCTTTTTGCTTTTCCATTACCATTAATGGCACCCAAGGCCAGAGAAACCTCAAAGGGAAGACAAAAGCTTCCACCTCTGAGTTATGGGAGATGGAAAGACTCATATAAAGCCGTCATAGCTCAGTGGTAGAACATGTGACTGCAAATCAAGAGATCCCTGAGATACCTCAGGGGATAAGTTGTCCTCCACACAAATATTGGAAGCAACTAAGGGTAGGAACACCAAAATTACTAGGAATCATTCAACAGAAGCAAGGAAGAGACATAGAGGAGCTCAAAGAGCACCATTGGACCTTCAAGAAGGCGCCACCCTCACTCAGGTGGATTCATTCCTTGTTCTTTATTTCTTTCTGTTTTTCGATTTTTAATGTTGTGTTTATCTATGTTTTGTGTCTCTACTTCATGATCATTAGTATGTAACCATGCCTTAAAGCTATGAATAAAATCCATTAATCCTTCACCTCTCTTAAATGAAAAATGTTTTAATTCAAAAGAACAAGAAGTACATGAATTTCGAATTTATCCTTGAATTTAATTTAATTCTATTGATGTGGTGACAATACTTTTGTTTTCTGAATGAATGCTTGAAAAGTGCATATGTCTTTTGATCTTGTTGTTTATGAATGTTAAAATTGTTGGCTCTTGAAAGAATGATGAACAAAGAGAAATGTTATTGATGATCTGAAAAATTATGAAATTGATTCTTGAAGCAAGAAAAAGCAGTAAAAAAAAAAAGAAAGCTTGCGAAAAAAAAAAGGAGCAGTAGAAAAAGCCAATAGCCCTTAAAACCAAAAAGGCAAGGGTAAAAAGGATCCAAGGCTTTGAGCATCAATGGATAGGAGGGCCCAAGGAAATAAAATCCAGGCCTAAGCGGCTAAACCAAGCTGTCCCTAACCATGTGCTTGTGTCATGAAGGTCCAAGTGAAAAGCTTGAGACTGAGTGGTTAAAGTCGTGATCCAAAGCAAAAAGAGTGTGCTTAAGAGCTCTGGACACCTCTAATTGGGGACTCTAGCAAAGCTGAGTCACAATCTGAAAAGGTTCACCCAGTTATGTGTCTGTGGCATTTATGTATCCGGTGGTAATACTGGAAAACAAAATGCTTAGGGCCACAGCCAAGACTCATAAGTAGCTGTGTTCAAGAATCAACATGCTTAACTAGGAAAATCAATAACACCATCCGAAATTCTAAGTTCCTAGAGAAGCCAATCATTCTGAACTTCAAAGGAAAAAGTGAGATGCCAAAACTGTTCAGAAGCAAAAAGCTACAAGTCCCGCTCATCTAATTATAATTAATATTCATTGATATTCTGGAATCTATAGTATATTCTCTTCTTTTTATCCTAATTGATTTTCAGTTGCTTGGGGACAAGCAACAATTTAAGTTTGGTGTTGTGATGAGCGGATATTTTATACGCTTTTTGGCATTGTTTTTAGGTAGTTTTTAGTAAGTTCAAGCTACTTTTAGGGATGTTTTCATTAGTTTTTATGTTAAATTCATATTTCTAGACTTTACTATGAGTTTGTGTGTTTTTCTGTGATTTCAGGTAAATTCTGGCTGAAATTGAGGGACTTGAGCAAAACTCTGAAAAAGGCCGACAAAAGGACTGCTGATGCTGTTGGAATCTGACCTCCCTGCACTCAAAATGGATTTTCTGGAGCTACAGAACTCCAAATGGCGCGCTCTCAACGGCTTTGGAAAGTAGACATCCAGGACTTTCCAGAAATATATAATAGTCCATACTTTATTCGGAAATTGACGACGTAACTTGGCGTTGAACGCCAAGTACATGCTGCAGTCTGGAGTTAAACGCCAGAAAAACGTCATGATCCGGAGTTGAACGCCCAAAACACGTCGTAACTCGGAGTTCAACTCCAAGAGAAGCCTCAGCTCGTGGATTGATCAAGCTCAGCCCAAGCATACACCAAGTGGGCCCCGGAAGTGGATTTATGCATCAATTACTTACTCATGTAAACCCTAGGAGCTAGTTTATTATAAATAGAACATTTAACTATTGTATTAGACATCTTTGGTCTCAGTTTTGTTTTATTCTTCATCCTAAGAGGCTATTGATCACATTTTAGGGGGCTGGCCATTCGGCCATGCCTGAACCTTTCACTTATGTATTTTCAACGGTGGAGTTTCTGCACACCATAGATTAAGGGTGTGGAGCTCTGCTGTACCTCAAGTTTCAATACAATTACTATTACTTTTCATTCAATTCTCTCTTATTCTTATTCCAAGATATTCATTCGCACCCAAGAACATGATGAATGTGATGATTATGTGACGCTCATCATCATTCTCACCTATGAACGCGCGTGATTGACAACCACCTCCGTTCTACATGCAACCGAGCTTGAATGTGTATCTCTTAGATTCCCCAACAGAATCTTCGTGGTATAAGCTAGATAGATGGCAGCATTTATGAGGATCCGGAAAGTCTCACCTTGTCTGTGGTATTCCGAGTAGGATCCTGGGAATCCGGAAAATCTAACCTTGTCTGTGGTAATGAATGACTGTGACGTGCTTCAGACTCGCAAGTGCTGGGCGTTAGTGACAGACGCAAAAGAATCAAGGGATTCTATTCCAGTAGGAGCGGGAACCAACCAGTGATTAGCCGTGCTGTAACAGAGCGCGTGAGCGTAGTTTTTACTGCGAGGATGGGATGTAGCCTTCGGCCAGTGTGATGCCTCCAGACGATTAGCCATGCGAGTGACAGCCGCAGAGGACCATTTTCCAGAGAGGATACAAAGTAGCCATCGTCGAACGGTGAACCCCTATACACAGCTTGCCATAGAAAGGAGTAAGAAGGATTGAATTGAAGCAATAGGAAAGTAGGCGTTCTTGAGCCATACAGTATCTCCATTCGCTTATCTGAAATTCCCACCAATGAATCTGCATAAGTATCCCTTTTATTGTTTCTTTTCATTATTAATTTTTGAAACCATAAACCAATTTAATCTGCCTAACTGAAATTTACAAGGTGACCATAGCTTGCTTCATACCAACAATCTCTGTGGGATCGACCCTTACTCGCGTAAGGTTTATTACTTGGACGACCCAGTACACTTGCTGGTTAGTTGAACGGAGTTGTGAATTCAACTGGTGCCATAATAATGATTTCATACAAATATAAAAGAATATGGATCACAATTTCGTCCACCACTCATCTTGTACTTTCTTCAAGTATAATTGCAATAAAGGATACCTAGCCTGATATTCTCCATTGACTTGTGAAGTCACAATCTGAAAATTACTAAAGATAGTGATATCATTTACTCCGATTCCACGAGCTAAAGCTAACTTTACAGGTAAAGCTTTAGACTCAACTTGATTGTTTGAAATAAGGAAGTCAAAATTAACAAAGGCTTTAATCACAGTGTCTTTTCCTTTAGTTAAGATAAGACCAGCTCCTCCATTTTTAACATTTGAAACCCCATCCACATAGACTTCCCATCTTACCACATCGGTAATTAGGTGTGTCATTTCAACCAGAAAATTCACTATCGCATGAATCTTAATAGAAGAGCGAGGTTCACAATAAATACAAAATTGGAAAAGTTCAATAGACCAACTTACCATCCGACTTGCCAAATTTGGCTTTTGCGATACCTTCTCAATCGGTTGGTCAATTTCCACAATAATTAAGTAACTTTGGAAATATTCCTGCAACCGACTTACCGACATGAATATTGCAAACACCATTTTTTCTAATTTGGAGTATTTCATTTTAGATCCTTGAAGTACTTTACTAATGAAATAAATAGGTCATTGTTGTTTACTTTCGTCTTCTAAACCAAAGCAGAAGCTACTATTTCTTCAGTTACTGACAAATAAAGATACAAAGACTTCCTTAGAACTAGTTTTGCGAGGACAGGAAGAGCTGATAACACATTTTTAAAATACTGTGAACCTTTAAACCACTTTGATATTGTGAGGACTTGATGATGAACGAAATTTTGTATGTCGATATAGAATTTAACAGTGAATACAATCGTGAGTATATCTAATCGACACTCAAATCTCGTACCAAACAATTCTACAATCTACAATCAAGAGTATTAATCTCCCGAGTCATCCTCCCTTGGAATTACTATAGAATTCATGTTATTGATTAGGAAGCTTTTGTTGTGGATTTTGAAGATTGATGTACTAGTTCAAGCTACCAAAAATGGATAACAAACAATCAATATTAAAGGACTTGGCCAAGGGTTAACATTGGAAGTTCTATCACTATAGTTTCCTTCAATGATGATAACAATTAAGTCTTGCTTCACTTAGTTGACCTCTAATTATAGAGGAGATTCAAGTGAGAGTGACTAGCTTGAGTCACAAGTCCTAGCTTCACCCTAAGGGAGTCTAGCTTTAGTGCACTCCAAACTAATTAGCAATTCTTAATTCTCAATATACAATTGACATCCACTAGTTCAAGTTTTTCTAATTGTTCAAACCCTAAGCCAAGTGAAAGACTTTTACTCCATAACTAGTGTTGGCATTTTATCAAACATTTGGTGAGCATTCATAAGAGGCATTATGAAATTGAAATGAAGAATTGAATTTAAGAGATCCAAATCACACAATCATCAACAATTGAACAATTACAAGTAATGGATATGAAAGTACCTCAAGTCACTAGTTCCAAATCCAAGTAACAAAGTCAAAGCTAGATCCAAAGTGAGAGGATCAAAGAACACAAATTGTGAATAGGAGAAGAGTAGATCTACTAATTGCATCAAAATAAAAGTGTATTACAATGGATCTTACCAAGAAAATCAAAGGAGAATTGCAATGGAGAATGAAATCCTAGAGAGAGGTTGGAGGTTCTCTCTCTACCCAAAAGGTAACCAACTCTAGGAAAATATCTAAGAAAGTGTCCAAAATGAGTGAATCCCCCAAACCCCTCAATCCTTGGCCTTCTTAAGCTTTTTCCCGCCAAAACTCTTCCCCAAAATAGGGTTTCTAACTGCCTCCACGCGCTGGTCACGCGCCTCTTAAAAAATCACGTGTGGCAATCGGCGCGTACGCACACAGCACGCGTACGCGTCCCTGGGACATTTGCAATCCGCGCGCAGGCGTAATGTGCGCGGGCGCATCCATGAGGATCATGTCTTAGGCGCTAAATGTGCCAGATCATAGCTTGGCTCCTGGCTTTGGCTCTGATGGTGCAAATCTGTGCGGACACGCCATGTGCACGCGCGTGACGCTGCTTAAGTTTCCAAAGCTCAATTTTCCATGCTCCTTTCCTTTATGCATGCTCCCATTCTCTCCTCCAAGTTATTCGTGCCCTATAAACTCTGAAACCACTTAACACACAGGTCACTGGTGGACGAAATTGTGATCACATTAATGTAGTACTCTTTGTTATTGTATGGAATCATTATTATGGCTCTTTGCTATGTGTGGACACAACTCTGTTCAACTTAACCAGCAAGTGTACTGGGTCATCCAAGTAATACCTTACATGAGTAAGGGTCGATCCCATAGAGATTGTTGGTATGAAGCAAGCTATGGTCACCTTGTATTTGTCAGTTAGGCAGATTAAATTGGTTTATGATGAGTTCGAAAATTAATAATAAACAGAAAATAAAATAGGATAGAAATACTTGTGTAAATTAATGGTGGGAATTTCAGATAGGCGTGTGGAGATGCTAGAATCCTCTCGAATCTCTACTTTCTTATTACATTCATCCAATCCTTCTTACTCCTTTTCATGGCAAGCTGTATGTAGGGCATCACCGTCTTCAATGGCTACTTTTCATCCTCTCGGGAAAATGGTCCTATGCACTGTCACTGCATGGCTAATCGTCTGGAGGCATCACCCTTGTTGATGGCTACATCCCATCCTCTCAGTGAAAATGGTCCAAATGCTCTGTCACATCATAGCTAATCATCTGTCGGTTCTCAATCAGGTTGGAATAGAATCCCTTGATTCTTTTGCGTCTGTCACTAACGCCCAGCCTTCAGGAGTTTGAAGCTCGTCACAGTCATTCAATACCGGAATCCTACTCGGAATACCACAGACAAGGTTAGACTTTTCGGATTCCCGGGATCCTACTCGGAATACCATAGACAAGGTTAGACTTTCCGGATCCCCATGAATGCCGCCATCTATCTAGCTTATACCACGAAGATTCTGTTGGGAAATCTAAGAGATATGCGTCCGGCCTAAAGTAGAACGGAAGTGGTTGTCAGTCACACGCGTTCATAGGTGAGAATGATGATGAGTGTCACGGATCATCACATTCATCAATTTGAGGTGCAACGTATATCTTGGAATAAGAATAAAAGAGAATTGAACATAAGGTAATGGTAATTGTATTGAAACTTGAGGTACAGCAGAGCTCCACACCCTTAATCTATGGTGTGCAGAAACTCCACCGTTGAAAATACATAAGTGAGAGGTTCAGGCATGGCCGAATGGCCAGCCCCCATGATCTGAGAACTAATCATCCCCAGATGTTCCTTAGATCTAAAGTGATCAAAAGATGTCTAATACAATAGTTAAAAGTCCTATATAGACTAGACTAGCTACTAGGGTTTACATGAGTAAGTAATTGATGCATAAATCCACTTTCGGGGCCCACTTGGCGTATGCTTGGCCTGAGCTTGATCTATCCACGAGCTGAGGCTTTTCTTGGAGTTGAACGCCAAGTTATAGCGTGTTTCTGGCGTTCAACTCCGGGTTATGACGTGTTTCTGGCGTTTAACTCCAGACAGCAGCATGTACTTGGCGTTGAGCGCCACTTTACGTCGTCAATTTCCGAATAAAGTATGGACTATTATATATTGCTGGAAAGCTCTGGATGTCTACTTTTTAACGCCGTTGAGAGCGCGTCATTTGGAGTTCTTTAGCTCCAGAAAATCTATTTCGAGTGCAGGGAGGTCAGAATCCAACAGCATCAGCAGTCCTTTTGTCAGCCTTTTTTTAGAGTTTTGCTCAAGTCCCTCAATTTTAGCCAGAAATTACCTGAAATCACAGAAAAAACACAAACTCATAGTAAAGTCCAGAAATGTGAATTTAATATAAAAACTAATGAAAACATCCCTAAAAGTAGCTTGAACTTACTAAAAACTACCTAAAAACAATGCCAAAAAGCGTATAAATTATCCGCTCATCAGTCACGGTATCGAATGGTACTAGAGGAGGATTAAGAATATATCTAATTTAGTGCAAAAGAAGCATGTTTTCATCCATGAGGCAAAATTGGGAAAGAAACACAAAATCATGTATTTTCATATGAATAAGTGCGTAGGATCATTGATAAAACCCTCAAAATCAATACAAGATAAATCCTAAAAATGGGGTTTATCAACCTCCCCACACTTAGATTATAGCATGTCCTCATGCTTAGAGAAAAGCAAAAGACCAACGGATCACAAAGGCATGAGATTCATGAGGTGCAATCTACTTATATGAATGCAACTAAGATTGGTGCTACTATCCACTTGGTTGAGAGCAAATCGATCTTCCTAAGATATATTCAAGCACATAGGGCAAGATGGTAGGCAATGCATAAAACTTACCAATTTTAATCATCAAAGTGAGATATGCGCAACTTGCATGAAGAATGCTCGTGAGAGCCGGGAACAAGGATTTGAGCTTCGAACCCTCACCGGAAGTGTTTGCACTCTATCCGCTTGGTGTATCGGGTTAATCACTCAATTCTCCCCTATTTCATACTTTTCCAAAATTTGTTCTTCCTCTAATCAATCAACAATTGTTACATGCATGCGCACATGTATCATGAGGTCTTTCCTAGGTTGTAATGGGGCTAGGGTCAAGGTGGGGTTATATATTTGGCTAAGTGGGCTAAAAATTGGATCTTTTGATTAACCTAAACTTCCCACTTAACCTATATAACATCCTATACAATTATACACTAGTCTAGCTACCATTCCTCACTTTTTCACATACTCATGCATTTCCTTTTCATTTCACAACACTTATGCATTGATTCTTTATTGAGCTTTACTTTGGGGCATTTTGTCCTCTTTTATTGCTTTCTTTTTCTTCTTTTTCTTTCTTTTCTATTTTTTCTCTCTTTTTTCTTTTTCTTTTATTTTTCTTATTTTTTTCTTTCATTCTTTCAAGACTATCAATGCATACGGTCTTACATTTAATTAACGCACGAGTATGTACCTGATTCCCAAATATAGAAATATAAAACAAAAACATCCTCTTTTTTTCTCTCAACCAATGTCCCACCTTGTTTCCCCACACTTGAATGACACACATGCACTAGTTTAAGCCAATCAAAGATCCACATGGTGACATTCATGGTTTTTCGTTTCTTGGCTTGTAATGTGCTAGAATTAGGAATGAGTAGGTTAAGCGTAGGCTCAAAGTTGGTTACAAGGGTTGTTCATATGGTAAGGCTATTTGGGTAGTGGCTAAGTGAATTGATGGCCTCAGTCATATACATGCATTTACACATACAACAATGGACATATAGAGTCAAACAAAGTAAGGATCACAATCATAGAGAGAGAACAATGCACACAAGAAGGAAGATAAATGACTATAAGATGTAGCCACGCAACAAGGCTCAAAACTCACTTGCTTGTGTTCTTAACTCAAAATCCATATTCCAAAGTACAATCTTCGAGCAAGCTTAGCATCAAAAGTTTTTTCATTTTTTCAAATTGGTAAGGTTGCCCAAAAATCTTATTTTCCTATGAGAGAATTCATTACTCCAACCAAGTAGACTTATCATGCAAATGGTGTCAAAGAAAACCTAATCATGTAACCTATCCTAACTAACAAAGAGATTCAAAAGTTTATTTGGGTGTTACCTACGGAGATCGGTCGGTCGACCTCCCCACACTTAAAACTTAGCACGGTCCTCCATGCTATAAGTGATGCATAGTGGGTGGCCGGATCCGGTATGTCCTTCATCTCCTTCATCAGTGCTATCTCCGCTTGAGGTTGTGGTGGACGTGGAGATATCTGGTTCCTCCATAGGTGGGGTGACAATACTTAGAAGCTTCTTCACGTAAGCATATCGGCATTGGTTTCGCCACTCATAACGGTCCAACTTCCTGTGAAGGTCTTCAAGGCGTCGGTTGGACGATTTCGGTGGTACGGATGAAGTAGTGGGGTTGCAAGTGGGAATGGCCATGCCAAGGTCTTCGGTAACCACCGGGGGTTTGAGGCACCCCTTGATCGAAACAGTATCACCTTCGACTAGGATTAAGGTCCTCCGGTCCTTGGTCTTGCGGTGCACACTAGCCGATGCGACTAATTCGGTTACCATAGCGGGAAAGGGCAAGTTTTCCTTAACATGAATACGCCCCATAGCTTGTCAGATGGCATGCGGGATGTCGACCGGTTTCTCGGTTAGGATGCACCAAACCAATAAGGCAAGCTCGGCGATAATGGATGACCCATGGATGCTTGGAAGCACGTAGTGAGCTAGAATTTGGGCCCATGCCGCGGCTTCTTGAGTGAGGAAACGTGTATCGATGCCTTTAGGCCTTTGCCTCATACTCCCTCGAATCCAAGAGGCTTCGGGTATGGCTATTACTCAGAGAATCGCATCCCTATCGAACCCATGTTCGCAGCATGCTGACAAAACTTCTTGATAGGCGTCATACCCGTCTGCTAATGGCCCGGTCTTAAGCACTCCTTGGATGGCTTCCACCGTGATCGGGACTTACTTTCGGCGCATAAAAATTAATGTGAGAAGGGGTGAGTAGTAGTTGGAGTAAAACTCCACCACCCAGGATAAGTTGGCCTCCTTTGGTTGTCTCATTAAAAACCCCCATTGCCTCCGCTCAATGCGGGGCATCACCATCGGAGCGATGTGAGCCGGAAGGACTAGAAGGGGCTCTAGTTGATAGTTTCGCTCAGTCATTATGGGGTAGACAAGTTCACAGTAGCGGTTAGGAAACTTGCTTAAGTCCCTTGGAGGATTGTCCTTCTCTAATGCATCAATGTTGGCGGTGCTCCTTTCCTTCTTGAGGAGGGGCTTGGCCTTAGGTTCTTGGCGCGCTCTGTTGGCGGTTGGTTTCTTCGGGGCTTTTCTCTTGTCCTTCTTAGTGACCATCCTGTAAAATTAGAAAGGGGAGAAACATCAAACCCAAAAGAACACCAATAAATGGGAAGCATGCGAGTGAGAGATTATGCCAAAAAGGAATAAGCGTCTTTACTACATGACAGCTGCAACATGTAACCAAGACAATATTTGTAAGCAAGGCAAGTCACTAGCATGTGATGTAGGGGAGGTATAAGCATGCCAGTAAGAGGCATGAGAAGCGTACACCCAAACATCAATAATGGACAGCAAGTCATAATGAGGTGGGCAAGTAAAAAATGTTAAATGTGAAAAGTGGCATGCCCGATGCACAAAGGAAAACCCAAGTTAGTGGAGAAGAACACTAATTGGAAAGCAATGAGTCAAAATGAGCTCAAAAGGTCATGTGTGCTCTTCATCAAACACTTGGTGTGCATCCTTTTTGCAATGAGCAAGTGAAGGGGGTGGGGCAATGTAACATCCCACAAAGCAACATTAGTCATCATAGTGCACCACAATTGCGATGAAATCAAGCATATAACAACTAATCTACCAATGCAAAAGAAGTTATGACCCACAACACCCATAAGAAGTAGAAAAGTAAAAACAAAGACAAACAAGCAATGAAGAGCTAAAAGGGAGAGACGCTACTTAAAAGAAAACAAAATCAACTAACTAATGAAGGGAAAAGAGATAAGCAAAACAAGAGGGAAAGTAGGTAAGAGCACCTTGGGAGAGAAAGAGAGATAATGGAGGTATAGGTGAGAGAAAGGAGAAGAAGAGAGGTGAAGAAATAGAGGAGAGAGAAAATATGGGGGCCACCGGAGGTAGTGCCGCCGGTGGGGGCTGAGAGGTGGTGGAGTGGTATAGAGGAGAAGATGGAAGAAAGAGGATGGAGAATGTTATAAGAGGTGAGAAAGTGAAATATAGGTGCGCTGGTTTATGTTTCACGTCGCAAGATCGACACATGCGCACTCGCGCAGGTGGCAGTGGCAGGAAGGACGCACGCGCGCCAGGTGCGCGCACGCGTGAAAATGGTCATGCCAGTAGCACGATGTTAGCCCAGGAGTTGCGCAACTCTCTGGACCTTGTACTAGAAGTTGGCTGCAGAAGTGGTGGCGCGCGCGCACACACAAGGTAATCCAACTCTCTGAATCAGATTTTTGCTCAGGACCCTCAATTTCAGCCAGAAAATACCTGAAATCACAGAAAAACACACAAACTCATAGTAAAGTCCAGAAAAGTGAATTTTAACTAAAAACTAATAAAAATATACTAAAAACTCAACTCAAACTACTAAAAACATACTAAAAATAATGCCAAAAAGCGTACAAATTATCCGCTCATCACTAAGGTATTGAGAACAAGATTTTCAATAAAGATAAGAGTTTTTAAGAAGAGTTGGCCACCAAAATCCACAATCAAGGACGTTTCTTGCCGTCCTTTGAGGTCCATAATGTCCACCTCCCTCGGAGGAATGGCAAGCGTCCAAGATTTCTTGGAATTCGGTTTGGGGGATGCACCTTCGGACTACTTGGTCCGCTTCACGTCTCCAAAGGTAAGGATCGTCCCATACATAATATTTGGATTCGCTTTTTAGCTTATCCTTTTGATGTTTGGAGAGGTTAGGAGGAAAGGTGCGTGAAACCAAGTAGTTTGCCATTGGAGCATACCAAGGAATAACTTTCGAGATTGAATGCAAGCCCTCAAGGGGAAAAGAATCATTGATAGGAGCGGCATCACCGTTGGTATGTTCAAGGCGACTTAAGTGATCCGCCACTAGGTTTTGCGAACCACTCCTATCTTTGATTTCCAAATCAAATTCTTGCAACAATAAAACCCATCTAATCAATCTCGGTTTGGATTCCTTCTTAGCCAACAAATATTTTAACGACGCATGATCCGAGTACACTACTAACTTAGAACCAAGAAGATAGGCTCAGAATTTATCCAAAGAAAAAATAATAGCCAAGAGTTCCTTCTCGGTAGTAGTGTAATTGGATTGGGCTCCATCTAGTGTTTTTGATGCATAGCCTATGACATATGGATTCTTACCCTCGCGTTGTGCTAACACGACTCCCACCGCATATTTTGAAGCATCGTACATTATTTCGAACGGCCGACTCCAATCTGACCCTCTTACGATAGGAGCTTGTGTCAATGCTACTTTAAGCTTGTCGAAAGCTTCCATGCACTCCTTGCTTAGATCAAACTCAATGTCCTTTTGCAATAGTCGTGATAGAGGCAATGCTACCTTGCTAAAGTCCTTGATAAATCTCCGGTAAAATCCTGCATGTCCAAGGAATGAACAGACTTCCCTCTCGGAGGAGGGGTAAGGCAAGCTAGTGATAACATTGATTTTTGCCGGATCTACGGAAATACCTTCTTTGGAAACAATATGTCCTAAAACAATGCCTTGCCTAACCATGAAATGTCACTTTTCAAAATTTAAGACAAGATTTGATTTAGTGCATCTTTCCAAAACTTTTTCAAGATTATCCAAGCAATGATCAAAAGAATCACCATACACGTTGAAATCATCCATGAAAACTTCCATGCATTGCTCTAGAAAATCCGCAAATATGCTCATCATGCACCTTTGAAAAGTTGCCGGTGCATTGCATAAGCCGAATGGCATACGCTTATAGGCATAGGTTCCAAAGGGGCAAGTAAATGTTGTTTTTTCTTGGTCTTCTAAATCAATATGTATTTGGAAGTACCCCGAATAACCATCTAGAAAATAATAATGAGATTTACCGGCTAATCGATCAAGCATTTGGTCGATGAACGCTAGTGGGAAATGATCTTTTCTAGTGGCCGTATTCAACCTTCGGTAGTCGATGCACACCCTCCAAGAGTTTTGCACCCTTGTTGCTATAAGTTTCCCGCTCTCATTCTTGATTGTGGTCACCCCAAATTTCTTTGGCACAACTTGGACCGGGCTCACCCATTCACTATCCGAAATAGGGTAGATGATGTCCGCTTCTAGTAGCCGGGTGACCTCTTTTTTCACAACCTCTAGAATGGTAGGGTTGAGTCACCTTTGAGGTTGTCGAACGGGTCTAGCTCCTTCTTCGAGGAATATTCGGTGCTCGCATACTTGGGGGCTTATTCCCACTAGATCCGCCAAGCTCCACCCTATGGCCCTTTTGTTCTTCCTCAAGATACATAGCAACTTTTCTTCTTGTTGAGGATTTAGTTCCCTTGCAATAATCACAGGGAGCTTGTGGGCTTCATCAAGATATGAGTACTTTAGGTGGGGTGGTAGTTGCTTTAATTCTACCTTTTGGTCTTGACTTGAGGTTTGAACTTCCGGATGATCCGGATGGGGTAATGCGTTCGCTTCACTTGGATTTTCACTTGTGTCTTCAATCATATGCTTTTCCTCTAACTTTGCAAGATGCACTTCGGCCACAATGTTGTCAATTGGGTCACACCGGAATAGAGAATGATTCTCCGGTGGGTGTTTCATTGCTTCTTCTAGGCTAAAACTCACGACTCTCCCATCTATTTCAAACGAGTAGGTTCCCGAGTAGGCATCTAACTTGAATCTAGAAGTCCTCAAAAATGGTCTCCCGAGTAGGATAGATGATGCCCTCTCGGACTCGCTTGATGGCATCTCAAGAACGTAAAAATCAATTGGAAACACCAACCCTTTTATATTCACCAATACATCTTCCGCAACACTCGTCACGGTTATTATGCTCTTGTCTGCCAAAACAAATCTTGCCGTCGACCTCTTCAATGGTGGTAGTCTCAATATACGATAGATGGAAAGAGGCATAATGCTAACGCATGCACCGAGATCACACATACAATCTAGAAATTGAACTCCATCTACGGTGCAAGTGACCGTGCACGGACCCGGATCATCATACTTCTCGGGTAATGCTCCCATTAAAGCGGAAATAGAACTCCCTAATGGAATAGTTTCTAACTCAAGAATTCTATCCTTGTTCATGCATAAATCCTTAAGGAGTTTTGCATATTTAGGTACTTGATGGATAGCATCAAAAAGGGGGATGGTTACCTCAACTTTCTTGAACATCTCTACCATTTTGGGGTCAAGTTTCATACGCTTCCTAGCTTTCTTTGCAAGTGTAGGAAATGGGATTGGTTGAGCAATTTCTTCTTCCACGGCTCTCTTATTCTTAGGGACCACACTTGATGGTTAAGCCTCTTCATCCTCAACTATGACTTGTGCTTCCTCCTCCTCTTCTATTTCTTCTATCTCGATTCCCTCCTTCTCTTGAGTGATTATGATCGGACTTGGGTCCTTTACCTTCTTCTCTTTCAATTGAGTCCCGGATCTCAAGGTAATGGCATTAATGCCACCTTTGGGATTGGGTTGAAGTTGAGAGGGAATGGCACTAGAATTTGGGGCTTGAGGAGCGGAAGTGGAGGGTGGGTCCATGCGTGCAAGAAGAGCTTGTAGAGTGGATGTAAGACCGGTGAGGCCGGAAGCAAGTATGGTTTGAAGCTCTTTTTGGCTTTGGAGAATGGTCCAGAGTGTATCATCTTGAGAAGTGGAAGGGTATGTGATTTGAGGGGCTTGTGGTTGGTTGGGTTGAGGTGGTAGTCGTTGATGTGGTGGTTGATAAGTTTGGTAGTTTCTTCCTTGGTTTTGTTGGGTGTATGGTTGGCTTTGGGAGTATGGTCGGTTTTGTGAGTTGTTGTTGTTCCATCTTTGATTGCCTCCATTGTTGCTGTTGTCCCTACCTCCTTGTTGGTAATTATCCCTCCATTGGTTGGAGTTGTCTCTCCAATTTTGATTAGAATTGCCACCCCCTTTATTGTAGTTTCCTCCTTGTTGAGGATACCCTTGGTTGAAATTGCCACCTTGTTGGTAGTATCCTTGATTCGGGTGGTTATAAAAGTTGTGGGTAGTCACCAAGGTGTTGTCTTCTTGAAAACTTGGGCACTCGTCCGTGTAGTGGGAATAGCAAGAACAAATGCCACACACTTTTTGGGGGACCAATTGTTGACTATATTGTTGAGGAAGTGGTGGAGGGTGTTGTTTATGGGATTGTTATTGACCCAATTGGAGTTGCTTTAGGATGTTTGTCATCTCGCCCAAGGATTTGGCAAGAGCGGTGGCCTCGTGATGAGCGGATAATTTATACGCATTTTGGCATTGTTTTTAGTATGTTTTAGTTAGTTTTTAGTATATTTTTATTAGTTTTTAGTTAAAATTTACTTTTCTGGACTTTGCTATGAGTTTGTGTGTTTTTCTGTGATTTCAGGTATTTTCTGGCTAAAATTGAGGGACCTGAGCAAAAATCTGATTCAGAGGCTGAAAAGGACTGCAGATACTGTTGGATTCTGACCTCCCTGCACTCGAAGTGGATTTTCTGGAGCTACAGAAACCCAATTGGCGCGCTCTCAATGGCGTTGGAAAGTAGACATCCTGGGCTTTCCAGAAATGTATAATAGTCTATACTTTTCCCGAGATTTGATGGCCCAAACCGGCGTTCCAAATCAGCTCAAAACTGCCCGGCGTTAAACGCCGGAACTGGCACAAGAATGGGAGTTAAACGCCCAAACTGGCACAAAAGCTGGCGTTTAACTCCAAGAAAAGTCTCTACACATAGAAGCTTCAAAGGTCAGCCCAAGCACACACCAAGTGGGCCTGGAAGTGGATTTTTATGTCATTTACTCATTTCTGTAAACCCTAGGCTACTAGTTCTCTACATATAGGACCTTTTACTATTGTATTCTCATCTTGGTTCTTCTGGTTCCCTCTCTGGGACCGAGGCCAATGATCACTTTTGTTCTTATGTATTTTCAATGGTGGAGTTTCTACACACCATAGATTAAGGTGTGGAGCTCTGCTGTACCTCGAGTATTAATGCAATTACTATTGTTCTTCTATTCAATTCAGCTTATTCTTATTCTAAGATATTCATTTGCACCCAAGAACTTGATGAATGTGATGATTATGTGACGCTCATCATCATTCTCACTTATGAACACGTGCCTGACAACCACTCCCGTTCTACAAGCAAACAAGGCTTGAGTGTTTATCTCTTGGATTCCTTAATCGGAATCTTCGTGGTATAAGCTAGAATTGATGGCGGCATTCAAGAGAATCCGGAAGGTCTAAACCTTGTCTGTGGTATTCTGAGTAGGATTCAATGATTGAATGACTGTGACGAGCTTCAAACTCCTGAAGGCTGGGCATTAGTGACAGACGCAAAAAAATCAATGGATTCTATTCCAACCTGATTGAGAACCGACAGATGATTAGCCGTGCCGTGACAGGGTGCGTTGAACATTTTCACTGAGAGGACAGGACTGTAGCCACTGACAACGATGATGCCCAACATACAGCTTGCCATGGAAAGGAGTAAGAAGGATTGGATGAAGACAGTAGGAAAGCAGAGAGACGGAAGGGACAAAGCATCTCCATTCGCTTATCTGAAATTCTCACCAATGAATTACATAAGTATCTCTATCTTTATGCTTTATTCATATATCATTCATAACCATTTGAATCTGCCTGACTAAGATTTACAAGGTGACCATAGCATGCTTCATACCAACAATCTCCGTGGGATTGACCCTTACTCGCGTAAGGATTATTACTTGGACGACCCAGTGCACTTGCTGGTTAGTTGTGCGAAGTTGTGATAAAGAGTTGAGATTGCAATTGAGCATACCATGTTGATGGCGTCATTGATGATCACAATTTCGTGCACCAAGTTTTTGGCGCCGTTGTCGGGGATTGTTTCGAGTTTGGACAACTGACGGTTCATCTTGTTGCTTAGATTAGGTATTTTTCAGAGTTCTTAAGAATGAATTCTAGTGTTTCAAGGTGATGTTATTATCATCACCAAAGTTGATTGATTCTCATCAATTTAGCTCTTGAATGTAATTTCCTGCTGAAGCTTGGCTAGCCATGTCTAATTCCTTTAGACTAAAGCTTTAGACTAACATTGCATGATTCCTGGAATTCTCATTAAGAATTTTGATACCTTTATTTTCTTTTCCACTTAATTTTCGAAAAATCCAAAAAATATTACAAAATCATAAAAACCAAAAATATTTCTTGTTTGAGTCTAGTGTCTCATTTTAAGTTTGGTGTCAATTGCATGTTTCTGTTCTTCTTGCATTTTTCGAATTCATGCATGTGTCTTCATTAATCTTCAAGTTGTTCTTGATGATTTCCTTGTTCTGATCTTTAAATTCTCTTGTCATGAGTGTTTTGTTGTTTGTCATATGCATTCTCATTTTGTTAGTGTCAGTAGTATACAAACTGCTAAGTTTGGTGTCTTGCATGCATTGTTATTTGATTTTAGTTGCATTTTGATTATTCCTCATTATTAAAAATCCAAAAAAAATTTTAATTTGTGTCTTTTCAAGTCAATAATACAGAGAATTGAAGATTCAGAACATGCAGCAGAGGAATTATACAGAAAAAGCTGGGCGTTCAAAACGCCCAGTGAGGAAGGCAAACTGGCATTTAAACGCCAGCCAGGGTGCCTTGTTGGGCGTTTAACGCCCAAAAGGGTAGTGTTTTAGGCGTTAAACGCCAGAATTTGCACCATTCTAGGCGTTTAACACCAGGATGGCATAAGAGGGAAGATTTTGTTTCAAATCAAATTTTTTTTCAAATTTTTTTTTTCAAAATCAAATCTTTTTCAAATCATATCTTTTCAATCAAATCTTTTTCAAAACCAATTTCTTTCCATTTTCAAAAATACTTGCTATCAATTAATGATTTGATTCAACATTTCAAGTATGTTGCGTTTTCTGTTGAGAAAGGTTTAATGTTTGAATCATATCTTTTCTTGTTAGCCAAGTCATTAATTTTCAAAATCAAAATCTTTTTAAATTGTTTTTCAAATCATATCTTCTCATCACATCTTTTTAAAACCATAACTTTTCAATCATATCTTCTAATCACATCTTTTTCAAAATAGTTTTCAATCATATCTTTTTTATTTCTAATTTCAAAATCTTTTTCAAAAATCACTTGATCTTTTAGTTTTCGAAAATCATCAATCATTTTTTCAAAATGTTTTTAAAATGTTTTTAATTTATTTTCAAAAATTTCTTACCCTCTTCTCACATCCTTCTATTTATGGACTAACACTACTCCTCAATGCACAATTCGAACTCCATCCTTCCTTGATAAGTTCGAATTTTCTACCTCTTCCTTCTATTTTTTTTTCCACTGACACCTCAAGGAATCTCTATACTGTGACATAGAGGATTCCATATTTTCTTGTTCTCTTCTCTTTCATATGAGCAGGAGCAAAGACAAAAGCATTCTTGTTGAGGCTGACCCTGAACCTGAAAGGACCTTGAAGCGAAAGCTAAGAGAAGCTAAGGCACAACTCTCTATAGAGGATCTAACAGAAATCTTCAAAGAAGAAGACATGGCAGCCGAAAACAACAATAATGCCAACAACGCAAGGAAGGTGCTGGGTGACTTTACTGCACCTACTCCTGACTTCTATGGGAGAAGCATCTCTATCCCTGCCATTGGAGCAAACAACTTTGAGCTTAAGCCTCAATTAGTTTCTCTAATGCAACAGAATTGTAAGTTCCATGGACTTCCATTGGAAGATCCTCATCAGTTTTTAGCTGAATTCTTGCAAATCTGTGACACTGTCAAGACTAATGGGGTTGACCCTGAGGTCTACACACTTATGCTATTCTCTTTTGCTGTAAGAGATAGAGCTAGGATATGGTTGGATTCACAACCTAAAGAAAGCCTGAACTCTTGGGAAAAGCTAGTCAATGCCTTCTTGGCAAAGTTCTTTCCACCTCAAAAATTGAGTAAGCTTAGAGTGGAAGTCCAAACCTTCAGACAGAAGGAAGGAGAATCCCTCTATGAAGCTTGGGAAAGATACAAACAATTGATCAGAAAGTGTCCCTCTGACATGCTTTCTGAATGGAGCATCATAGGTATTTTCTATGATGGTCTGTCTGAACTGTCCAAGATGTCTTTGGATAGCTTTGCTGGAGCATCTCTTCATCTGAAGAAGACGCCTACAGAAGCTCAAGAACTAATTGAAATGGTTGCAAATAACCAATTCATGTACACTTCTGAAAGGAATCCTGTGAACAATGGGATGAATCATAAGAAAGGAGTTCTTGAGATTGATACTCTGAATGCCATATTGGCTCAGAACAAAATATTGACTCAGCAAGTCAATATGATTTCTCAAAGTCTGTCTGAAATGCAAGCTGCACCAGGCAGTACTAAGGATGCTTCATCTGAAGAAGAAGCTTATGATCCTGAGAATCCTTTAATGGAAGAGGTGAATTACATGGGAGAACCCTATGGAAACACCTATAATTCTTCATGGAGAAATCATCCAAATCTCTCATGGAAGGATCAACAGAGACCTCAACAAGGTTTCAACAACAATAATGGTCTAAGAAACAGGTTTAGCAATGGCAAGCCTTTTCCATCATCTTCTCAGCAACAGACAGAGAATTCTAAGCAGAACCATTCTGACTTAGCAACCATGGTCTCTAATCTAATCAAAACCACTCAAAGTTTCATGACTGAAACAAGGTCCTCCATTAGGAACTTGGAGGCACAAGTGGGACAGCTGAGTAAGAAAGTTACTGAAGTCCCTTCTAGTACTCTTCCAAGCAATACAGAAGAGAACATAAAAGGAGAATGCAAGGCCATTAACATGATCCACATGGCCGAACTAGGAGAGGAGGAAGAGGCAGTGAACGCCACTGAGGAAGACCTCAATGGACGTCCACTGGCCTCCAATGAGTTCCCCAATGAGGAACCATGGGAATCTGAGGCTCACACTGAGACCATAGAGATTTCATTAGATTTACTTCTGCCATTCATGAGCTCTGATGAGTATTCTTCCTCTGAAGAGGATGAGTATGTCACTAAAGATCAAGTTGCTAAATACCTTGGAGCAATCATGAAGCTAAATGGCAAGTTATTTGGTAATGAGACATGGGAGGATGAACCCCTTTTGCTCACCAAGGAACTGGATGACTTGTCTAGGCAGAAATTACCTCAAAAAAGACAAGACCCTGGAAAGTTTTCAATACATTGTACCATAGGCACCATGACCTTTAAGGAGGCTCTGTGTGACCTAGGGTCAAGTGTAAACCTCATGCCTCTCTCTGTAATGGAGAAGCTAGGGATCTTTGAGGTACAAGCTGCAAGAATCTCACTAGAGATGGCAGACAATTCAAGAAAACAAGCTTATGGACTTGTAGAGGATGTTCTAGTAAAGATTGAAGACAATTACATCCCTGCTGATTTCATAGTCCTAGAGACTGGGAAGTGCATGGATGAATCCATCATCCTTGGCAGACCCTTCCTAGCCACAGCAAAGGCTGTGATTGATGTGGACAGAGGAGAATTGATCATTCAAGTGAATGAAGAATCCTTTGTGTTTAAGGCTCAAGGATATCCCTCTGTCACCATGGAGAGGAAGCATGAAGAGCTTCTCTCAAAACAGAGCCAAACAGAGCCCCCACAGTCAAACTCTAAGTTTGGTGTTAGGAAGCCACAACCAAATTCTAAGTTTGGTGTTGAACCCCCACATTCAAACTCTAAGTTTGGTGTTGGGAGGTTCCAACATTGCTCTGAGTATCTGTGAGGCTCCATGAGAGCCCACTGTCAAGCTATTGACATTAAAGAAGCGCTTGTTGGGAGGTAACCCAATGTTATATTTATCTATTTTCCTTTGTTATTTTATGTTTTCTGTAGGTTGATGATCATGAGAAGTCACAAAATCAATTGAAAAAGCAAAAACAGAATGAAAAACAGAAAGAAAAATAGCACACCCTAGAGGAAGACCTTGCTGGCATTTAAACGCCAGTAAGGGCAGCAAATGGGCGTTTAACGCCCAGTCTGGCACCATTCTAGGCGTTTAACGCCAGAAAGGGGCACCAGACTGGCGTTAAACGCCAGGAAAGGGTAAGAAGCTGGCGTTAAACGCCAGAAATGGGCACCAGCCCGGCGTTTAACGCCAGAATTGGCATAGAGAGCATTTTTGCTCGCCACTTGGTGCAGGGATGAATTTTCCTTGACACCTCAGGATTTGTGGACCCCACAGGATCCCCACCTACCCCACCACCCTCTCTCTTCTTCTTCACCCATTCACCAATCACCTCAACCACTCTTCCCCAAAAACCCCTCACCTATCAAATCCCACTATTCTCTTCACCCCTTCATTTTCACACAACCTAAACACTACTTCTCCCCCTTTGGCCGAACCACAAAGCCATCTCATTCTGCTCTATTCCTTCTTCTTCTACTCTCTTCTTTCTTCTTTTACTCGAGGATGAGCAAACCTTTTAAGTTTGGTGTAGTAAAAGCATTGCTTTTTGTTTTTCCATACCATTTATGGCATCCAAGGCCGGAGAAACCTCTAGAAAGAGGAAAGGGAAGGCAAAAGCTTTCACCTCCGAGTCATGGGAGATGGAGAGATTCATCTCAAGGGTGCATCAAGACCACTTCTATGAAGTTGTGGCCAAGAAGAAGGTGATTCAAGAGGTCCCTTTCAAACTCAAAAGGGGTCAACTTTGATCAAAGGTTAGACCAAGTCCTCATAGACATTTGTGAAGAGGGCGCTCAATGGAAGAGAGATTCAAGAGGGAAGCCGGTTCAACTGAGAAGGCATGACCTCAAGCCCGTGGCTAGGGGATGGTTGGAGTTTATCCAACGCTCAATCATTCCCACTAGCAACCGGTCCGAAGTTACTATAGACCGGCTATCATGATTCATAGCATCATGATTGGAGAGGAAGTAGAAGTTCATGAGGTTATAGCCCAAGAACTTTATAAGGTGGCGGACAAGTCCTCTACCTTGGCAAGGTTAGCCTTTCCTCATCTTATTTGTCACCTCTGTTATTCAGTTGGAGTTGACATAGAGGGAAACATCCCCATTGATGAGGACAAGCCCATCACTAAGAAAAGGATGGAGCAAACAAGAGATCCCACTCATCATGAAATCCCTGAGATGCCTCAAGGGATGCACTTGCCTCCACAAAACTATTGGGAGCAAATCAACACCTCCCTAGGAGAATTGAGTTCCAACATGGGACAACTAAGGGTGGAGCACCAAGAACATTCCATCCTCCTCCATGAAATTAGAGAAGATCAAAGAATCATGAGAGAGGAGCAACAAAGGCAAGGAAGAGACATTGAGGAGCTCAAGCACTCCATAAGATCTTCAAGAGGAAGAACAAGCCGCCATCACTAAGATGGACCCGTTCTTTAATTTTCTTGTTCTTTATTTTCTTGTTTTTCGAATTTTCATGCTTATGTTTATCTATGTTTGTGTCTCATGATCATTAGTGTCTTAGTGTCTATGCCTTAAAGTTATGAATGTCCTATGAATCCATCACCTTTCTTAAATGAAAAATGTTCTTAATTGAAAAAGAGAAGAATTGCATGAATTCTGAATTATATAACAGATTAATTATTTTGATGTGGTGGCAATATTTTTGTTTTCTGAATGTATGCTTAAACAGTGCATATGTCTTTTGAATTTGTTGTTCATGAATGTTGGCTCTTGAAAGAATGATGAAAAGGAGACATGTTACTGAGGATCTGAAAAATCATAAAAATGATTCTTGAAGTAAGAAAAAGCAATGAATATTCAAAAAAAAAAAGAAAAAAAAGAGAAAAATGAAAGAAAAAAAGGAGAAAAGAAAAAGTAAAAAAAAATGAAGTTGTGATCCAAGGCAAAAAGAGTGTGCTTAAGAACCCTGGACACCTCTAATTGGGGACTCTAGCAAAGCTGAGTCACAATCTGAAAAGGTTCACCCAATTATGTGTCTGTGGCATGTATGTATCCGGTGGTAATACTGGAAGACAGAGTGCTTTGGGCCACGGCCAAGACTCATAAAATAGCTGTGTTCAAGAATCATCATACTTAACTAGGAGAATCAATAACACTATCTGGATTCTGAGTTCCTATAGAAGCCAATCATTCTGAATTTCAAAGAATAAAGTGAGATGCCAAAACTGTTCAGAGGCAAAAAGCTAAAAGCCCCGCTCATCTAATTAATACTGATCTTCATAGATGTTTTTGGAATTTATTGCATATTCTCTTCTCTTTATCTTATTTGATTTTCAGTTGCTTGGGGACAAGCAACAATTTAAGTTTGGTGTTGTGATGAGCGGATAATTTATACGCTTTTTGGCATTATTTTTAGTATGTTTTTAGTATGTTTTAGTTAGTTTTTAGTATATTTTTATTAGTTTTTAGTTAAAATTTACTTTTCTAGACTTTACTATGAGTTTTTGTGTTTTTCTGTGATTTCAGGTATTTTCTGGCTGAAATTGAGGGATGGTGGACGAAATTGTGATTCTTTATTTATTCTTTTCACTTCAACAATCCAAGGTAATGGCTCCAAAGATTTGGTGCTCAGAACCTGGTCCAAAATCAACTTCACAGTTTGTTTCACAACTCCGTTCAACTAACCAGCAAGTGTACTGGGTCGTCCAAGTAATAAACCTTACGTGAGTAAGGGTCGATCCCACAGAGATTGTTGGTATGAAGCAAGCTATGGTCACCTTGTAAATCTCAGTTAGGCAGATTAAATTTGTTTATGGGTTTTCGAAAATAGAAATAATAAAATAGAAATAATAAAAGGGATAGAATACTTATGCAGATTTATTGGTGGGAATTTCAGATAAGCGAATGGAGATACTGTATGCTCAAGGACGCCTGCTATTCTCCTGCTTCAACTCAATCCTTCTTAATCCTTTCCATGGCAAGCTTTGTATAGGGGTTCACCATCAGCGGTGGCTACTTTCAATCCTCTCGGGAAAATGATCCTATGCGGTTGTCAATCGCACGGCTAATCGTCTGGAGGCATCACCCATGGTTGATGGCTACATCCCATCCTCGCAGTGAAAACTAATGCTCACGCACTCTGTCACAGCACGGCTAATCACTGGTTGGTTCTTACTCATACTGGAATAGAATCCCTTGATTCTTTTGCGTTTGTCACTAACGCCCAGCACTTGCAAGTCTGAAGCACGTCACAGTCATTCATTACCGGAATCCTACTCGAAATACCACAGACAAGGTTAGACTTTCCGGATTCCCAGGATCCTACTCGGAATACCACAGACAAGGTGAGACTTTCCGGATCCTCATAAATGCCGCCATCTATCTAGCTTATACCACGAAGATTCTGTTGGGGAATCTAAGAGATACACATTCAAGCTCTGTTGCATGTAGAACGGAAGTGGTTGTCAATCACGCGCATTCATAAGTGAGAATGATAATGAGGGTTATCTAATCATCACATTCATCATGTTCTTGGGTACGAATGAATATCTTGGAATAAGAATAAGAGAGAATTGAATAAAAGAAAATAGAATTGCATTAATACTTGAGGTACAGCAGAGCTCCACACCCTTAATCTATGGTGTGCAGAAACTCCACCGTTGAAAATACATAAGTGAAAGAGGTTCAGGCATGGCCGAATGGCCAGCCCTCTCCATGATCAAGTGACCGACTATTCAAAGAGATTAAACTGTCAAAAGATGTCTAATACAATAGATAAATGTCCTATATATACTAGACTAGCTACTAGGGTTTACATGAGTAAGTAATTGATGCATAAATCCACTTCCGGGGCCCACTTGGTGTATGTTTGGGCTGAGCTTGATCTATCCACGAGCTGAGGCTTCTCTTGGAGTTGAACTTCGAGTTATGACGTGTTTTGGGCGTTCAACTCCGGATCATGACGTTTTTCTGGCGTTTAACTTCAGACAGCAGCATGTACTTGGCGTTCAACGCCAAGTTACGTCGTCATTTTTCGAATAAAGTATGGACTATTATATATTGCTGGAAAGCCCTGGATGTCTACTTTCCAACGCCGTTGAGAGCGCGCCAATTGGAGTTCTGTAGCTCCAGAAAATCCATTTTGAGTGCAGGGAGGTCAGATTCCAACAGCATCAGCAGTCCTTTTGTCAGCCTTTTTCAGAGTTTTGCTCAAGTCCCTCAATTTCAGTCAGAATTTACCTGAAATCACAGAAAAACACACAAACTCATAGTAAAGTCCAGAAATGTGAATTTAACATAAAAACTAAGGAAAACATCCCTAAAAGTAGCTTGAACTTACTAAAAACTACCTAAAAACAATGCCAAAAAGCGTATAAATTATCCGCTCATCACAACACCAAACTTAAATTGTTGCTTGTCCCCAAGCAACTAAAAATCAAATAGGATAAAAAGAAGAGAATATACTATAAATTCAGAAATATCAATGAATATTAATTATAATTAAATGAGCGGGACTTGTAGCTTTTTGCTTCTGAACAGTTTTGGCATCTCACTTTTTCCTTTGTAGTTTAGAGGGATTGGCGTCTCTGGAGAACTTAGAATTTGGGATAGTGTTATTGACTTTCTTAGTTAAGCATGTTGATTCTTGAACACAGCTACTTATGAGTCTTGGCCGTGGCCCTAAGCACTTTGTTTTCCAGTATTACCACCGGATACATAAATGCCACAGACACATAACTGGGTGAACCTTTTCAGATTGTGACTTAGCTTTGCTAAAGTCCCCAGTTAGTGGTGTCCAGAGCTCTTAAGCACACTCTTTTGCCTTGGATCACGACTTTAACCACTCAGTCTCAAGCTTTTCACTTGGACCTTCATGACACAAGCACATGGTTAGGGACAGCTTGATTTAGCCGCTTAGGCCTGGATTTAATTTCCTTGGGCCCTCCTATCCATTGATGCTCAAAGCCTTGGATCCTTTTTACCCTTGCCTTTTGGTTTTAAGGGCTATTGGCTTTTTCTACTGCTCCTTCTTTTTCTATATACTCTTTTTAGCCATTTTTTTTTTCACTGCTTTTTCTTGCTTCAAGAATCAATTACATGATTTTTCAGATCATCAATAACATTTCTCTTTGTTCATCATTCTTTCAAGAGCCAACAATTTTAACACTCATAAACAACAATATCAAAAGACATATGCACTGTTCAATCATTCATTCAGAAAACAAAAAGTATTGTCACCACATCAATATAATTAAATTAAATTCAATAATAAATTCGAAATTTATGTACTTCTTGTTCTTTTGAATTAAAACATTTTTCTTTTAAGAGAGGTGAAGGATTCATGGATTTTATTCATAGCTTTAAGGCATGGTTACATACTAATGATCATGAAATAAAGACACAAAACATAGATAAACACAATAATTAAAAACCGAAAACAGAAAGAAATAAAGAACAAGGAATGAATCCACCTTTAGTGGCGTCTTCTTCTTGAAGGACCAATGATGTTCTTAAGCTCTTCTATGTCCCTTCCTTGCCTTTGTTGTTCCTCCCTCATTGCTCTTTGATCTTCTCTTATTTCTTGGAGAATGATGGAGTGTTCATGATGTTCCACCCTTAGTTGTTCAACATTATGGCTCAAATCTTCTAAGGAGGTGTTGAGTTGCTCCCAATAGTTGTTGGGAGGAAAGTGCATTCCTTGAGGCATTGTTGATGATGAACTTCCTCATGTTCTTCTTGAGGGCCGTGAGGAACTTCTCTTGTTTGCTCCATCCTTTTCTTGGTGATGGGCTTGTCTTCTTCAATGGAGACATCTCCATCTATGATGACTCCAGCTGAGTAACATAGATGGCATATAAGGTGGGGGAAGGCTAGCCGTGCCATGTGTGAAGGCTTGTCGGCTATTTTGTAGAGTTCATTGGAGATGACTTCATGAACTTCTACTTCTTCTCCAATCATGATGCTATGGATCATGATGGCCCGATCCACAGTAACTTCAGATCGGTTGCTTGTAGGGATGATGGATCTTTGGATGAACTCCAACCATCCTCTAGCTACAGGCTTGAGGTCCAGTCTTCTTAGTTGGACTGGCTTGCCTTTGGAGTCTATTCTCCATTGGGCGCCTTCCACACATATGTCCATTAGGACTTGGTCCAACCTTTGATTAAAGTTGACCCTTCTTGTGTAGGGGCGTTCATCACCTTGCATCATGGGTAAGTGAAACGCCAACCTCACATTTTCCGGACTGAAATCCAAGTATTTCCCCCTAACCATTGTGAGATAATTCTTTGGGCTTGGGTTCATACCTTGGTCATGGTTCCTAGTGATCCATGCATTGGCATAGAACTCTTGAACCATTAATATTCCGACTTGTTGCATGGGGTTGGTTATGACTTCCCACCCTCTTCTTTGGATCTCATGTCGGATTTCCGGATACTCATTCTTTTTGAGCTTGAAAGGGACCTCAGGGATCACCTTCTTCTTTGCCACAACATCATAGAAGTGGTCTTGATGGCTCTTGGAAATGAATCTTTCCATCTCCCATGACTCGGAGGTGGAAGCTTTTGCTTTCCCTTTCCCTTTTCTTGAGGAAACTCCGGCCTTAGGTGCCATTGGTAATGGAAAAACAAAAAAAAGCTTATGCTTTTACCACACCAAACTTAAAATTTGCTCGTCCTCGAGCAAGAAAGAAAAGAAGAGTAGAAGAAGAAGAAGAGAATATGGTAGAGAGGGAGAGAAGTAGGTTCGGTTATATGGGAGAAGAAGGGGATTGTGTTGTGTGAAAATGAAGAAGAATGGAAGGTTATTTATAGGGAGAGAGAGGTTGGGAGTTCGGCCATTTTAGGTGGGAATGGGTGGGAAATTGAATTTGAATTTTATGAGGGTAGGTGGGGTGTATGGGGAAGAGGAGGTTGATGTGAATGGTGAATGGGGAAGAATGAGATTTGGATTAGGAGAGTGTGATTAGGATTAAAAGGAATTTGGTAGGTGGGGATCTTGTGGGGTCCACAGATCCTGAGGTGAGGATCCTGTGGGGTCCACAGATCCTGAGGTGAAAACAAATACCATTCCTTCACCATATAGGCATGTAGAATGCCTTCATGCATCATTCTGGCGTTCAAACGCCCATTGGTGCATGTTCTGGGCGTTCAACGCCCATGTAATGCATGTTTCTGGCGTTGAACACCAGTTTCATGCTTGTTTCTGGCGTTCAGCGCCAGAATGGTGCTCTGTTCTGGCGTTGAACGCCAGCCAGATGCACCTTACTGGCGTTGAACGCCAGCTTGCGCTACCTCCAGGGTGAAAATTTTTTTTTTTCTGTTTTTGACTCTGTTTTTAATTTTTTTGATTTTTTCGTGACTCCTCATGATCATGTACCTAATAAAACACAAAAATAACAAAGAAACAAAATAAAATAAAATTAGATAAATAAAATTGGGTTGCCTCCCAACAAGCACTTTTTTAATGTCAATAGCTTGACAGTGGCTCTCATGGAGCCACAAGGTGATCAGGTCAGTTTAAGTGTGGTCCCAACACCAAACTTAGAGTTTGGATATGGGGTTTGAACACCAAACTTAGAGTTTGGTTATGGTCTCACAACACCAAACTTAGAGTTTGACTGTGTGGGCTCTTCTTGACCTTGAACTGAGAGAAGCTCTTCATGCTTACTCTCTTCTGTCACAGAGGGATGGCCATGTGCCTTAAACACAAGGTAGTCCCCATTCAATTGAAGGACTAACTCACCTCTGTTGACATCTATCACAGCTCCTGCTGTGGCTAGGAAAGGTCTTCCTAGGATGATGCATTCATCATCTTCCTTCCTAGTGTCTAGGATTATGAAATCAGTAGGGATGTAAAGGCCTTCAACCCTTACTAGCACGTCCTCCACTATTCCATAAGCTTGTCTTATGGACTTATCTGCCAATTGTAATGAGAACAGGGCAGGTTGTACCTCAATGATCCCCAGCTTCTCCATTACAGAGAGTGGCATAAGATTTATCCCTGACCCAAGGTCACATAGAGCTTTTTCAAAGCTCATGGTGCCAATGGTGCAAGGTATTAAGAACTTGCCAGGATCTTGTTTCTTTTGAGGTAGAGTTTTCTAAATCCAAGTATCTAGTTCACTAATGAGCAAGGGAGGTTCACTTTCCCAAGTCTCATTACCAAACAACTTGGCATTCAGTTTCATGATAGCTCCTAAGTATTAAGCAACTTGCTCTCCAGTTACATCTTCATCCTCTTCAGAGGATGAATAGTCTTCAGAGCTCATGAATGGCAGAAGGAGATTTAATGGAATCTCTATGGTCTCTATATGAGCCTCAGATTCCTTTGGATCCTTAATAGGAAACTCCTTCTTGCTTGAGGGACGTCCCAGGAGGTCTTCCTCACTAGGATTTTCGTCCTCCTCCTCCTTTGTGCATTCGGCCATATTGACTATGTCAATGGCTTTGCACTCTCCTTTTAGATTCTCTTCTGTATTGCTTGGGAGAATACTGGGAGGAGTTTCAATGACTTTCTTACTCAGCTGGCCCACTTGTGCCTCCAGATTTCTAATGGAGGATCTTGTTTCATTCATGAAACTGAAAGTGGCCTTTGACAGATCAGAGACTATATTGGCTAACTTAGAATTGTTTTGTTCAGAGTTCTCTGTCTGTTGCTGAGAAGATGATGGATATGGCTTTCTATTGTTCAGCCTATTGCGTCCATCATTGTTAAAGCCCTGTTGAGGCTTTTGCTGATCCTTCCAGGAGAAATTTGGATGATTTCTCCATGATGAGTTATAGGTGTTTCCATAAGGTTCACC
The DNA here is from genome assembly GCF_014773155.1 of Arachis stenosperma. Classification (NCBI taxonomy): domain Eukaryota; kingdom Viridiplantae; phylum Streptophyta; class Magnoliopsida; order Fabales; family Fabaceae; genus Arachis; species Arachis stenosperma. The sequence goes on along the minus strand of NC_080385.1, from coordinate 110,584,303 downwards.
CATGTAATTAACCTCTGCCATGGCAGGGTTCTCAGGATCATAAGCTTCTTCAGAAGCTGCCTCTCTAGTACTGTTGGATGCATGTTGCAATCCATTCAGATTTTGAGAGATTATGTTGACCTGTTGAGTCAACATTTTGTTCTGAGCCAATATGGCATTCAGAGCATCAATTTCAAGAACTCCTTTCTTTTGAGGTACCCCATTGTTCACGGAATTCCTCTCAGAAGTGTACATGAACTGGTTATTTGCAACCATGTCAATGAGTTCTTGGGCCTCTCCAGATGTTTTCTTCAGGTGAATAGATCCACCTGCAGAGTGGTCCAATGACATTTTCGAAAATTCAGAGAGACCATAATAGAATATATCTAATATGGTCCATTCTGAAAACATGTCAGATGGACACCTTTTGGTCAGCTGCTTGTATCTTTCCCAAGCTTCATAGAGGGATTCACCATCTTTTTGTTTGAAGGTTTGAACATCCACTCTCAGCTTGCTCAGCTTTTGAGGAGGAAAGAATTTATCCAAGAATGCAGTGACAAGCTTATCCCATGAGTCCAGGCTATCCTTGGGTTGTGAATCCAACCATACTCTAGCTCTGTCTCTTACAGCAAAAGGGAAAAGCATGAGTCTGTAGACTTCAGGATCAACTCCATTCGTCTTTACAGTCTCACAAATCTGCAAGAATTCAGTTAAAAACTGATAAGGATCTTCAGATGGAAGTCCATAAAACTTGCAGTTTTGTTGAATTAAAGCAACTAGCTGAGGTTTCAGCTCAAAGTTATTGGCTCCAATGGCAGGAATGGAGATGCTTCTTCCATCACACTTGGACGTTGGCTTTGTGAAGTCACCAAGCATTCTCCTTGCATTATTATTATCATTTTCGTTTGCCATCTCTTTCTCTTGTTCAAAATTTTCTAAAAGGTTACTTCTGGATTGTTGTAACTTAGCTTCTCTTAATTTTCTCTTCAGAGTCCTTTCAGGTTCTGGATCAATTTCAACAAGAGTGCCTTTATCCCTGTTCCTGCTCATATGAAAGAGAAGAAAACAAGAAAAGAAAGAGGAATCCTCTATGTCACAGTATAGAGATTCCTTTATGTTAGTAGAAAAAGAAGGGGTAGAAGAATGAAGAATGGATTCGGATTTATGGATGAGGAGAGGTGGAGAGAAGTATTAGTAATTAAATAATTAAATAGAATAAGAAGAGAGAAGAGAGAATTCGAAAATAAGTTTGAAAAGGAGTTAGTGATTTTCGAAAATTAGAGATAAATTGTAATTAAAAATTAAAACATGAAACAATTAATTAATTAAAAAGAATGTTTGAAAAAGGGATGAGATATTTTCGAATATTAGAGAGGGAAAAGTAGTTAGGTGGTTTTGAAAAAGATAAGAAACAAACAACAAGTTAGTTAGTTGATTGAAAAAGATTTGAAATCAAAATTGAAAAAGATAAGAAGATAGTAAGTTAGATAAGATATTTTGAAATCAAATTTTGAAAAAGATAAAATTTTAGAAAAAGATAAAATAAAAGATAAAAAGATTTAATTCAAAAATTTTTGAAATTATTTACTTCACTAACAAGAAACTACAAGATAAGATTCTAGAACTTAAAGATTGAACCTTTCTTAACAAGAAAGTAACAAACTTCAAATTTTTTGAACCAATCACATTAATTATTAGTGAATTTTCGAAAATATGATGTAAAGATAAGAAAAAGATTTTGAAAATATTTTGAAAAATAATTTTGGAATTTTCGAAAAAAAATAAAAAAAAGAAAAAGATATGATTTTTGAAAAAGATTTTGAAAAGATAAGATTTTTTAAAATTGAAATTTTGACTTGACTTGTAAGAAACAACTAATTTTGAAAATTTTTGACCAAGTCAACCCAAAATTTCGAAAATTTGGAGGGAAATAAGGAAAAGATATTTTTTTGATTTTTGAATTTTTAATTATGAAAGAGAAAAACAACAAAAATATTTTATGCATGAAATTTTTAGATCAAAACCATGAATGCATGCAAGAATGCTATGAATGTCAAGATGAACACCAAGAACACTTTGAAGATCATGATGAACATCAAGAACATAATTTTGAAAAATTTTTGATGCAAAGAAAACATGCAAGACACCAAACTTAGAAATCTTTAATGCATGGAAAATATGAATGCAAAAATGCACATGAAAAACAACAAACAACACAAAACAAGAAAACATCAAGATCAAACAAGAGGACTTATCAAGAACAACTTGAAGATCATGAAGAACACTATGAATGCATGGATTTTCGAAAAATGCAAGAAAAAATTTTTAAAGCATGCAATTGACACCAAACTTAAAAATTGACTCAAGACTCAAACAAGAAACACAATATATTTTTTTTTATTTTTATGATTTTATGAATTTTTTTGAATTTTTATTAATTTTTTCGAAAATAAAGTGAAGAAAAACGAAAAATAAAAGAAAAATTTTGAAAAAGATTTTTGAAAAGAAAATTACCTAATCTGAGCAACAAGATGAACCGTCAGTTGTCCATACTCGAACAATCCCCGGCAACGGCGCCAAAAACTTGGTGGACAAAATTGTGATTCTTTATTTATTCTTTTCACTTCAACAATCCAAGGTAATGGCTCCAAAGATTTGGTGCTCAGAACCTGGTCCAAAATCAACTTCACAGTTTGTTTCACAACTCCGTTCAACTAACCAGCAAGTGTACTGGGTCGTCCAAGTAATAAACCTTACGTGAGTAAGGGTCGATCCCACAGAGATTGTTGGTATGAAGCAAGCTATGGTCACCTTGTAAATCTCAGTTAGGCAGATTAAATTTGTTTATGGGTTTTCGAAAATAGAAATAATAAAATAGAAATAATAAAAGGGATAGAATACTTATGCAGATTCATTGGTGGGAATTTCAGATAAGCGAATGGAGATACTGTATGCTCAAGGACGCCTGCTATTCTCCTGCTTCAACTCAATCCTTCTTAATCCTTTCCATGGCAAGCTTTGTATAGGGGTTCACCATCAGCGGTGGCTACTTTCAATCCTCTCGGGAAAATGATCCTATGCGGTTGTCAATCGCACGGCTAATCGTCTGGAGGCATCACCCATGGTTGATGGCTACATCCCATCCTCGCAGTGAAAACTAATGCTCACGCACTCTGTCACAGCACGGCTAATCACTGGTTGGTTCTTACTCATACTGGAATAGAATCCCTTGATTCTTTTGCGTTTGTCACTAACGCCCAGCACTTGCAAGTCTGAAGCACGTCACAGTCATTCATTACCGGAATCCTACTCGGAATACCACAGACAAGGTTAGACTTTCCGGATTCCCAGGATCCTACTCGGAATACCACAGACAAGGTGAGACTTTCCGGATCCTCATAAATGCCGCCATCTATCTAGCTTATACCACGAAGATTCTGTTGGGGAATCTAAGAGATACACATTCAAGCTCTGTTGCATGTAGAACGGAAGTGGTTGTCAATCACGCGCATTCATAAGTGAGAATGATAATGAGGGTTATCTAATCATCACATTCATCATGTTCTTGGGTACGAATGAATATCTTGGAATAAGAATAAGAGAGAATTGAATAAAAGAAAATAGAATTGCATTAATACTTGAGGTACAGCAGAGCTCCACATCCTTAATCTATGGTGTGCAGAAACTCCACCGTTGAAAATACATAAGTGAAAGAGGTTCAGGCATGGCCGAATGGCCAGCCCTCTCCATGATCAAGTGACCGACTATTCAAAGAGATTAAACTGTCAAAAGATGTCTAATACAATAGATAAATGTCCTATATATACTAGACTAGCTACTAGGGTTTACATGAGTAAGTAATTGATGCATAAATCCACTTCCGGGGCCCACTTGGTGTATGTTTGGGCTGAGCTTGATCTATCCACGAGCTGAGGCTTCTCTTGGAGTTGAACTTCGAGTTATGACGTGTTTTGGGCGTTCAACTCCGGATCATGACGTTTTTCTGGCGTTTAACTTCAGACAGCAGCATGTACTTGGCGTTCAACGCCAAGTTACATCGTCATTCTTCGAATAAAGTATGGACTATTATATATTGCTGGAAAGCCCTGGATGTCTACTTTCCAACGCCGTTGAGAGCGCGCCAATTGGAGTTCTGTAGCTCCAGAAAATCCATTTTGAGTGCAGGGAGGTCAGATTCCAACAGCATCAGCAGTCCTTTTGTCAGCCTTTTTCAGAGTTTTGCTCAAGTCCCTCAATTTCAGTCAGAATTTACCTGAAATCACAGAAAAACACACAAACTCATAGTAAAGTCCAGAAATGTGAATTTAACATAAAAACTAAGGAAAACATCCCTAAAAGTAGCTTGAACTTACTAAAAACTACCTAAAAACAATGCCAAAAAGCGTATAAATTATCCGCTCATCAAGGGACCTGAGCAAAAATCTGATTCAGAGGCTGAAAAGGACTGCAGATGCTGTTGGATTCTGACCTCCCTGCACTCGAAGTGGATTTTCTGGAGCTACAAAAGCCCACTTGGCGCGTTCTCAACGGCGTTGGAAAGTAGACATCCTGGGCTTTCCAGCAATGTATAAAAGTCCATACTTTGCCCGAGATTTGATGGCCCAAACCGGCGTTCCAAATCAGCTCAAAACTGCCCGGCGTTAAACGCCGGAACTGGCACAAGAATGGGAGTTAAAAGCCTAAACTGGCACAAAAGCTGGCGTTTAACTCCAAGAAAAGTCTCTACACATAGAAGCTTCAATGCTCAGCCCAAGCACACACCAAGTGGGCCCGGAAGTGGATTTTTATGTCATTTACTCATTTCTGTAAACCCTAGGCTACTAGTTCTCTACATATAGGACCTTTTACTATTGTATTCTCATATTGGTTCTTCTGGTTCCCTCTCTGGGACCGAGGCCAATGATCACTTTTGTTCTTATGTATTTTCAACGGTGGAGTTTCTACACACCATAGATTAAGGTGTGGAGCTCTGCTGTACCTCGAGTATTAATGCAATTACTATTGTTCTTCTATTCAATTCAGCTTATTCTTATTCTAAGATATTCATTTGCACCCAAGAACTTGATGAATGTGATGATTATGTGACGCTCATCATCATTCTCACTTATGAACACGTGCCTAACAACCACTCCCGTTCTACAAGCAAACAAGGCTTGAATGTTTATCTCTTGGATTCCTTAATCGGAATCTTCGTGGTATAAGCTAGAATTGATGGCGGCATTCAAGAGAATCCGGAAGGTCTAAACCTTGTCTGTGGTATTCTGAGTAGGATTCAATGATTGAATGACTGTGATGAGCTTCAAACTCCTGAAGGCTGGGCGTTAGTGACAGACGCAAAAGAATCAATGGATTCTATTCCAACCTGATTGAGAACCGACAGATGATTAGCCGTGCCGTGACAGGGTGCGTTGAACATTTTCACTGAGAGGACAGGACTGTAGCCACTGACAACGGTGATGCCCAACATACAGCTTGCCATGGAAAGGAGTAAGAAGGATTGGATGAAGACAGTAGGAAAGCAGAGAGACGGAAGGGACAAAGCATCTCCATTCGCTTATCTGAAATTCTCACCAATGAATTACATAAGTATCTCTATCTTTATGCTTTATTCATATATCATTCATAACCATTTGAATCTGCCTGACTAAGATTTACAAGGTGACCATAGCTTGCTTCATACCAACAATCTCCGTGGGATCGACCCTTACTCGCGTAAGGTTTATTACTTGGACGACCCAGTGCACTTGCTGGTTAGTTGTGCGAAGTTGTGATAAAGAGTTGAGATTGCAATTGAGCGTACCATGTTGATGGCGCCATTGATGATCACAATTTCGTGCACCACCTCGCTACTAGAGGATACTTCATTCACGGTCTTTGGGCGGTTGACTCTCCGTCTAGCATGTTGGTTGGACTCGGCCAAGTCGCCAATGAGTTGCCATGCTTCCTCCGCCGTCTTATATTTAGACAAAGAACCATTTCTAGAGGAATCCAAAAGAGTCCTATCTTGTTCTCGCATCCCTTGGCATATGTAGCCGAACAACACTTGAGTGTCAATCATGTGGTTGGGGCATGCGTCAAGAAGTTTGCGAAACCTCTCCCAATACTCGCATAGGGGTTCCGTTTCGCCTTGCACAATGCATGAGATCTCCTTCCTTAGCTTGTCCATCCTTTCTGGGGGCAAGAATTTTTCTAAGAACCCTCTTCTTAGCAAGTCCCAATTGGAAATAACATCACTCGGTAGAGTGTAAAACCACTCTTTAGCTTTATCCTCAAGAGAGAATGGGAAAGCAAACAACCATATAACAACTTCATCGGATCCCTCCCATCTAGTTGTTGAGCATATACTATGAAAATCCTTGAGGTGTCGAATAGGATCTTGTGCAGAAAGTCCATCGAACTTAGGTAGGAGTGAATCAAAGCGGTCTTGAGTTCAAAATTCGCGTTCAAGTTTGGATGAAGCACATGAACGGGTTGAAGAATATAATCCGGTGCACCCTCTTCCTTGAGAGTAACTCTCCTCGGAGCGGCCATGGTGTCGGCACCTAGATCAAAAGAAGAATTGTTAGTAGTATTAACGGAAGGATAGCTAGTGCCTTCTTCGAATGACGGTCCGGAATTCACTTCGGGTAAGGTTGGTGAATTGGTAGGAACCTTTTCACCTTCCCCAAAGGTCAACTGCCTCCGAGCTTGCCTAATGTGGAGCAAAGTTCGTTCAATTTCCGGATCAAATGGGGCTAAGCTCGGATTCGGTTGTGAACGCATCATGCAATGAAGGGAGTGTAAAGCTCATGGCAACAAGTGGAATTAGACAAAGATTAATTCTATGTCAATCAAACAAAGAAGCAATCAAGAAAAATGCTATGTACATATTTACACTAAACAATAACATGGCACACAAAAGCAATTCCCCGGCAACGGCGCCATTTTGATGAACGAAATTTTGTATGTCGATATAGAATTTAATAGTGAATACAATCGTGAGTATAGTCTAATCGACACTCAAATCTCGCACCAAACAATTCTACAATCTACAATCGAGAGTATTAATCTCCCGAGTCGTCCTCCCTTGGAATTACTATAGAATGCATGTTATTGATTAGGAAGCTTTTGTTGTGGTTTTTGAAGATTGATGTACCAGTTCAAGCTAGCAAAAGTGGATAAAAAACAATCAATATTAAAGGACTTGGCCAAGGGTTAACATTGGAAGTTCTATCACTATAGTTTCCTTCAATGATGATAACAATTAAGTCTTGCTTCACTTAGTTGACCTCTAATTATAGAGGATATTCAAGTGAAAGTGACCAGCTTGAGTCACAAGTCCTAGCTTCACCCTAAGGGAGTCTAGCTTTAGTGCACTCCAAACTAATTAGCAATTCTTAATTCTCAATCAACAATTGACATTCACTATTCAAGTTTTTCTAATGGTTCAAACCCTAAGCCAAGTGAAAGACTTTTACTCCATAACTAGTGTTGACATTTTATCAAACATTTGGTGAGCATTCATAAGAGGCATTATGAAATTGAAATGAAGAATTGAATTTAAGAGATCTAAATCACACAATCATCAACAATTGAACAATTACAAATAATGGATATGAAAGTACCTCAAGTCACTAGTTCCAAATCCAAGTAACAAAGTCAAAGCTAGATTCAAAGTGAGAGGATCAAAGAACACAAATTGAGAATAGGAGAAGAGTAGTTCTACTAATTGCATCAAAATAAAAGTATATTACAATGGATCTCACCAAGAAAATCAAAGGAGAATTGCAATGGAGAATGAAATCCTAGAGAGAGGTTGGAGGTTCTCTCTCTACCCAAAAGGTAACCAACTCTAGGAAAATATCTAAGAAAGTGTCTAAAATGAGTGAATCCCCCAAACCCCTCAATCCTTGGCCTTCTTAAGCTTTTTCTCGCCAAAACTCTTTCCCAAAACAGGGTTTCTAACTCCCTCCACGCGCTGGTCACATGCCTCTTAAAAAATCATGTGTGGCAATCGGCGCGTACGCACACAGCACGTGTACGCGTCCCTGGGGCATTTGCGATCCGCTCGCAGGCGTAATGTGCACGGGCGCGTCCATGAGGATCATGTCTTAGCCGCTAAACGCGCCGGCTTGTAGCTTGGCTCCTGGCTTTGGCGCTGATGGTGCAAATCTGCGCGGACGCGCAATATGCGCGCGCACGCCACTGATGAAGTTTCCAAAGCTCAATTTTCCATGCTCCTCTCCTTTATGCATGCTCCCATTCTCTCCTCCAAGTCATCCGTGCTCTATAAACTCTGAAACCACTTAACACATGGGTCACGGTATCGAATGGTACTAGAGGAGGATTAAGAATATATCTAATTTAGTGCAAAAGAAGCATGTTTTCATCCATGAGGCAAAATTGGGAAAGGAACACAAAATCATGTATTTTCATATGAATAAGTGCGTAGGATCATTGTTAAAACCCTCGAAATCAATACAAGATAAATCCTAAAAATGGGGTTTATCACTTGACATGTCTAGTATAGCCTGACATTTTTCAAGATTAGCTTCAATACCTATTTGAGTTATCATAAAGCCAAGAAACTGACCTCCCCAAACCCCAAAAGCGCATTTATCTCGGTTTAGTCTCATTTGGTAAAGTCGGAGGCACTCAAAGATCTCTTCCAAATCAGTGATCAAGTCGAAATCTTTGCTAAACTTTATCATCATATCATCGATGTAGACTTCCATATTCCTTCTTATCTTCCGCTTAAACACTTTGGCCATCAATCTTTGATAAGTGGTCCCTGTATTTTTCAAACCAAATGGCATTACAATATAACAATATATCCCTTCCAAAGTAATGAAAGCAATTTTATCCTCATCTAGTGGATGCATTGGTAGTTGATTATAACCACTGTAAGTATCTAGGAAGCTTAGTATCTGATATCCCGAGGCAAAATCAATCATGTTATCAATGTTAGATAATGGAAAACAATCATTAGGATTGGATTTATTTAAATCCATATAATCTAGACATATTCGCCATTTTTTCATTGGATTTCTTTACCATTACGACATTTGATAACTATGTTGAATAAGTCAGTTCTCTAATAAATCCAGTATCAAATAGCCTTTGGACTTGCTTCTTGACCTTGATAGCTCATTCTAGGAATATCTTTCGACATATTTGCACTACCAGTTTAACCGTAGATCAATAGCAAGCTGATGGGATATAAATGAAAGATCTATACCTGGCATATCAGATGGTACCAATGCAAACATATCTACGTCACCTCTCAAGAAGTTCTGCAATTTTGACTTCAAAGGGAAAGAGAGGATACAATTAATCATGGTGTACTTATCAACATTATCTCTAATAAGGAACTTCCCCAAATTTCCATTGGGTTTTGATCTCAGGTTCTCTTGAATTCGGGACTCCAAATCCACCAGGAAGACTCTAGTGGCTTTCTTAGCTTTATCTCTCAAGGTCAAACTCATCTTATACAATTCAAAGTAGATTCCTTGTCTCCTCTGATAGTAGCAACTCGACCTTCTGTTGTAAAAAATTTCATTACTGTAAATTTTGTTGAAATAAAACCACATAGATCATTAATGTTCTTCCTTTTTAAGATCACATTATATGTCGTAGTCTTTAAGAACTACAAACTCAGCCTGGACGAACAAAAGCACCTTTCCCTGTTGTGAGAAAAAGATCAACCACCCCATTCAACTTGATAACATGATCATCTAAACCAACTAATCCTGAGAGATGTGGCTTTAGGTGCTGATCTTTTAAGCCCAAAGCATCCTAAGCATTTCGAAAAAGTAGATTTGAATCTGTTCCAATGTCAATCAAAATCCTCTTAACAATTCTATTTTCCAACTTTTTTATGATCAGTAATGGCCCATCATCATGTGGCGTATTGAAAATCTTCAGCTGTGAACTGCACAATGAAAAAGTTTTCCACTATGAGGATTTTCAAGCTGATGGCCTTAATATCTTTCTTGACTACGTTCCTAGACTTTGCTAAGCCATTTTTCCCCACAACCATATTCACCACGACCTAAGCAGTCTCATCTTGAGGTTTTGGGGTCTGGCCATTATAACATGTTCACGAGAATCCCTATGCCTTTTAGAACTTTCACTCCTTAATAGAGTTCTCCTCCTTTTAGACTGGCCAAACGTGATTCAGTTCGTGATCTCCTTTCGGTTTCACGACGGCTCTCTTCAGGCTGAGGAGACACACTTTTGTCCGTTCGAGGTGAGTAGGAACGGTGACAATCATCCTTTTGATGTCGCCCATAGCCTTGGTCAAGAGTTCTTCTTTCGTGACTATCTCAATGGCCTCTCGTTGATGACTTGGGGATCGTGATTGTCCAGACCACTTCGCAAGTTAGGGCACATCTCTTGCATATCATGGTCTTCTCTTAATCCAACAAAATGACAACCATGTGTTTTGGCTTTAATGTCAACCAAACCCAGAAGGACTTTGATCTTGATGTTCCCTATCCTTGGGATCAGAAGTAACGTCAGCATATCCATCCTCTCCAACTTTCTTTTCCTTGTTGGATGTTATTGGTTGAATGGTTAATTGTAGTTTGACATCACAATCAGTCATGGTCCCAACATGTTAGGATCTTCAGACTGCGCCAAATGTTTAGGCTAGTAGTAGTGATTTCGTGTTCTAAAGTTGGTAGGGATCCCAATCTAAATCACGTTGGTAACTAGGTTGAGAGGACAACATGCAAAACACTTCAATACCTTAGTCAGTAAGACTTCTCAGGTGATAGTTAATAACGTACATCATTTTCTCGTGTTGCCATTTTACTCTATAAAGTTTGGAGAAGCTATCATGTAGCCGTTTTCCAACTTTAATTCCATGATTCAGTAATGTCTTGGGTTATTGCCTTTTGTGACTTTTATTATTCTTCCATTAAGGTTTGCTAAACTTATAACTTCGTATACTCGGTTATTCGATAATAATGAATGATTAGCCTTGTCTATAACAATATCAATAGTTGTTGGTCTGTTAGAAATCCACTCAAACATTCCCATTTTGAAATAGGCCACAACCAATATCAACCTCAAATACTCCATATCCATTTTTTCTTTTTCTTTTTTTTTTTTTCTTTTTTTCCTGTTTGGACTACAGACACCTACTTATTCATCTCTAAAAAATTAGCATGGTACACTCCAGCAACTCAATGGACTTTTGACAACAAGGTATATGAAAAACTGAAAATAACAAATAAGTACATGGCACTGCCAATTGCCATCAAGGACAACGCAATTTCTCTGGGTCATCAAAACTAAGATCCCTGTCCATAACTCTTTCCTCATATCTGCAGGTTCTAAATGAAAGAAAAAAACATTACTGAACCTGAGATTGGGGATCCAGTTTCTCATCTTATTTGTGACTCTTTAATTGTCTATCCTTCTTTCCACTTTATCCCTTAAGGAACTTGAACTGGCTAAGGTGGTCAATATGCTGATCGCTGAATCGTGCAGCCTCCAGTAAAGGACCAAAGATCAAATACCTGCATTGAGCGCTTTATGCAATTAGAATTTTTATTATTCTAGTTCTGTTTAAATGTAAATCACAAGAACTGGATATTTTGTCTATTTAAAGAGAATTACACAGTAAAACTAAAAAAAAAGCGAGGGGGAGGTCGGACTGGCCATATCGATTAGATGACAGTATAGTGTGTTATAAAAGAATGTACAGAGACAAAAAAAAAAAACACAAGTATCAACCACATCAACATTCATAAACTAGCTAGTGTAAGCAAGAGTTTAGTTGTATAATTGGGCCAATCATGAAGGACAAGAATGTAATGTAACAAACATAAGAGAGATTGTGTGCCACAACAGCTATCATTTGCAAGTTGCAGCAGGTAAACTAACTAAATGCACATATGGAACAAATTAACGAAAGGAAATTAAGACTTTGTGACTTCCGTCTTTTCTCTAATCCCCCACCCCCAAAAATCTATCCATTTTTATTGTGTTCCGGGTGAAACAGGAGAACAGTGTGGCAGTGCTATATCTAAAATCTGCGAAGAACTGCAATCTTCGTATAAAAAAGAAGCATGCTAACTATCTAGAATCAATAGACTGAGTAATCAGGCAATGGTGCAGAGAGAAACCTTTCTCATCTAAGCTACTTGTTTGCATTGTAAGCTGGAATATATGACTCCAGCATTATTTGTGCTTGAGAAGGTGCTCTAATTTCGACAATCAAATACGTGAACTTCCATTCTTTATCCACTGTATCTTTGAACATCTCAGCAAAGACTTTTCCATGTCCATTTGGACCCCGGATATAGAAATTAACCTGTAACCCAATAGAAAATATTTGTGTGAGAACTGAGGATCATATTACGGATAAAATATATGGTGCTAAATAAGTATCTTGATATCTTCCAATTTTTCTCTCCTTTTCTTTTCATCTTTATGTCCCTCTCCACCATAATTTTTTTAATGAGTTATTGATTCCAGAGATCTATGCAAATAGCCCTCATAAAGTTTTGCAGTCATCTAGAAATTTTAGAAATAAATTTACCAAATGCCAATAACTTTACCTCTACATGCTCAGCACCTTCTTCATCAGTCCATACTCTGTTAGGAATTCTTTGGCGAGCAGCACGGTTTCTACTCTCCTGACCGTAGCCCGTAATTGGGGATCCAATCCTCACCCTAATCTGGTACATGGCAAATCCAGTGAAAGTAAAAAATAGACCAGTAGAGAATTTGCTACTATTTATCATTCAAAATTTAACTTCAAAGGTATACTTTGATTAGCCTGGTATGTGCAAATTTTAACTAAACTTGGCATTTGCAATAATTACTACACACAATAAAATGCATGTGCTGAATTAAGTGTCTGTCAAAAATGTAGAAGGAATCATTCTTCAATTAAGTGTCAAGGGTCATTAATTTAGAACCTTTTGTATACACAGGTTTGGTAAATATAGCATATACAAGTCCTTCACCAAGTCCCAAACACATCAACAACACCTTTACTCTGTATATATATAAGGGTTTTAAATGACTGATTAAATAGGTATATATGACCAAGATTCTATGTTTATAAATTCCAGATTTTCAACCATCTGATTATACAGCATCAAGGAAAAACCTGTTAACAAAATCGAAACACAAAATCAGACATCTTAAAAGCAAGATCTGCTTGAAAACCTTCCATGAGCTAAGAAACCTTACTATATAGAAATATTTCAGTTGCCCATATATGGCTCCAACAAATGGTGATTTACCGAACTATAAGCTTCTTATTGTGTCCAACTAACAAAATCTTGAGTCCTGATTTTTATATTGGTTCTTTGGCATCGAAATGCATTTTGATATTCACAAAAGGTGATATGGAAGAAAGGAAAGAAATTTTTTTCCATTCACCTGACTGTCATCTTGAATTCTTTTGAGAGCCTTGTTATAGATCTTATACCTGTTATCAAGTTAGGGGAAAAATATTGAAGAAAATTAATTGAGATAGATTCAACGTGACTGCGGATAAGATACATTGGAAGGCCAACATTCAAACAAAAATACCTTAAATTATGATCTTACATAACATAAACTCAGCAAAAAGATTAGACACGTACTCCTTTGGTTCAAATATAAGTTCCTTGAAAACGGCATATCCTGCGGCAGCTGCAATCCCAAGCCCAGCAAGAATGATGACACTGTAGGATGCACCCTCCACAAATGTCACTGGCTTCTCCGGAATATTATATGTTGGAGCACTATACGGATCTTCAACATTTGTTATCTCCTTTTTGGTCTATAAAAAAAGGGAAATGATAAATATATCTATATTACGGTCCTTAATATTACTGTGTATTGCATGTTCGGGAACTCCTTTTTTACCCATCGAAAAGTTGTTTTTAAAATTTTCAGCTTGTTTAGGTGATTCAGCAAAAACAGCTTAAGAAGCTTTATTTCCCCCAATTTTAAGCTGATTTAAGCATACACGTGGAACGGTGGAAGAAAAAGCTAAAATTTGAGCAGAGCTTCTTGTATAGTATACACATTATTGTGATTTTACCTGACTTACCTCCAGTATCAAAGCAAACATTATATAATATACAAATAATTACTCCATACACTTTTAGTTACATTGAAACTTTTTATTTTTGTACAATACCAGAAAGAAAATAATGTTAAAAATCATGATCAACCAAACATTAATGAATTCTCTCATAACCAACTATACAGGAGAAAAAAATGATTATTTAATAAAACAATCATTGAAATAAAGATTAATCATTAAGCTTTACCACAGCAAAGAAGGTATAAGATACAGCCATTTCATGATACTGTAACAAACAAAAAAGTAAAACACTTAAGATCAATTGAGTCTAGCCATGGGTTAAACATTGTTGGTAATTAAATCAATTTGTCAAAGTTGTGAAATAGATGACATGAGCCGGAAGTTCTTCAAATTGTGGACAAAGCTTGCTGCCTTTAACAAGTCAACGTGAAAACCAAGTTAAAAACCTATAGTCAACCAAAATCACCACCTAACTTCACACTTAGTGATTAAGGAAATTAGCAAATCAAGCCTATAAACAGGCATCATATTTAAAGGTATCATTCAATTAAAGTTCATAAGTTAATGGACTTAGTTGAGAGTCTTCACTTCCTCGCTATTATGAGAGTATAATAGAGGGTAAAGATATTGCTTATTATTGTAGTGTTATTCTTCTTACTAGTATATTATGTTATTGTTGAGAGAAATTATATTAAGATTATGTTGTATTCTGTATTGAGGTGTCTATATGAGTAACTGATCATGGCAAATAAATTGTTGGATGTTAAACTTACAAATGTCATTGCCAAAGAAGCACTAATGCAGCATAAAGTGGAAAATTAAAATGACTAAGATTAAAACATCGTAAAATAATAAATTATTGAAACCTACTACGTCCCTAACCTTTCAAACAAGTAAATAAATAAATAAATAATATTTAAAATAAAAAAGCTCTACATTCAAACCTCATCAGTATTTCGCCTTGTTCTTCTGCCTGATTCATCTGATGCTTTGGAAGACATCGACCTAGCAAAGGAAGAAGCAATGGAGGTTGATTTAGCATGGTCCTCTCGGATTCTGATTCCGGATTCTCCTGCAAAAAGAAAAAAAAAGCATTGATTGATAACAGAAACATTAAGTATCCAGCAAAACAAAAAGGCATAATTAAATTCTAGGGTTTTAACGTGGTGGCACCAAGGAACCGCAGGAAAGCAAGGGTTCCGGCGGCGCGGCGAGTGATGACGCCGCGCGCTCCGGGGGGCGGTGGGGGAGCAGCGGCGGGGAGGAGCTTGTTGGTAGGTCGGGAAGCATTGTGGGCCCAGGACGAACGGTTGGAGCAGATCCTGCGAAACATCGTACTTGGTCGGAGGTTGCGGCGGGGAGAGAGAGACGGAAGGAGACTCTCCTCGACTTCACAGTGTGTTATGTTGTTCGTGAAAAGGAAAGGAAGGAAGGGGTTTCAAGAGGGTTTGGAAGTTGGGAGGTGGGACTTTTATCACTTGTTCCAAAACGGCACCGTGTCGCTTATTTAATTTTTTAAAAACTAAACCAGTAATTGAACCAGATCAAATTATTGATTTACTGATTGATCGGTAATACCGATATATAAATAAAAATATAAAATAGTTAAAACTCTAAAATTAAAATTTAAAATACATATTCTAACTAATATTTTAAATATAATTAAATTTTAAAAAATTATAATTTAATTATTATTAAATAAATATATAAAATTTTAATATTTTTTATAATAAAGATTCTTTAAATTTATTTTTATATCAAAGTATTTTATATTTATTATATTATTATTATATACTATATGTATTTATTAAAAAATATCAAATAATTATAAAAAAATTATATTATAATCAATAAAAATATTTCATATTTTTTATTTATACATATTTAAAAATATTTATATTAATAATTATGAATAATTAAAAATATAATTAATTTAAATATAAGGGAATATAAAATTAAAATAATATCTAAAAAATTATTGTGAGATTTTACTATATAATTAATAATTAACATATGAAACAACGAAAGATAACATAACTTAATGGTAAGAAGATTATGTAGTACAAGGAGGATCCAGTTTTAAATTACATTTTTATCAATTTTAAAATTTTCTCTTGAGTAGTTTAGTTGGACCAATTTTTCACCAATATTTATCGATTCTTACTGATTTTCACCAACTTGATCGGTTCTTACCAATTCTTGACCTTAAACGGTCTTTAGACTGGACTAGACCAATTAGAGTCTAATTTATTGATTTTTCAGTCAAAACGGTCCGTTTGATCTGTTTTACAACTATAATACCAACTATTGTTATCCAATAAAAAATTATAATTATTTCCATTTATCTCCTTTAACTTTTAGATTTAATTTTTTTAAATTTATATTAATATTTTTTAGAGTAAATTATTATTTTTATCTATAAATTTAAAATGCTGATAAATTTACTTACAAAAAAAGAAAACTGATTTTATATTCAAGAAAAATAAATTTCGATTGACAAAACTATGATAATCTTAAAAATTATCGAAATTTTTTAAACTACCTCTACTAACTTACTCAACTCCACTTCCAATCTCCAATTCTTCACCACCATCATTCCAATCTTTAATTATTTTCCATCATTACCAAATCCTTTTTTCTTCTAACCCTCATTTTCAACTACTAACATTTCAATTGTTGTCACCACCACAAGCTTATCTTCGATAATGTTCAGTGAATCAAACAAATTCACATTCTATAATCATCATCATTTCAAAAAAAAAAAAAAATACATCAATAGTTATGCAAAATAGAATCTATAGTGATATTATATGATAAATTTATATTCTTCAAAAGTATATTGAAGTATTTAATGAAATTAATAAACAAATATGGGCAATATAAATTCCAATGATATTCATCCTCCACCAAAAAACTAAACTATATGATCAAAGCTTGGAGGTTTGTGTGTGTAAATGTGTTTTTTTTTTTTTCAATCTGAATCTCAATTAGATAGTTGTCTTAATTCTCTTTACTTTATCACTCAAAAATATTTTCTTATCAAAAAATTTTACATTGGTCACATGATATTCTATTCACCACAAATGAAAAATATAGACCTTTTGTAAATAGGGGTTGCATTTGATAGAAAAAGAATAATTAAAATAAAAATGATAGCATTAATTCACTAATATTTTTTAAGAATAATTTTTACATAAAAAAAAGACATTAAATAATGAAAAAAGAAAAGATGAAAAAAGTGAGAGAAAGAAATAGTAGTGGGGTTAAAAAAGGAAGAATCGAAGGAAAGTAGAAGGAGAGAACTTTATAATAACAATAGTACTTGTAAGTATTAAATATTTTGGAGAGTGTGATGGTGGTGATGGCAGCCAAGAGAAAGAGGCGGCAGTAATTATGATGGTAGTAGTGGTGGTGGCGGCAATAGCAATCATGGTAGCTAAGTATGAAAGCTCGATGAGAAAGAGTTAGAGATTTGGATGGTAGTGGTCACTACAACAAATAAGAATTTTCGTAACAGCCTAAAACTGTTGTCATAGATCAGAAAACAATTCCTGAAATTTTAGGCAACACTTTAACAACGTTTTTGAATTGTTCTATATGCGGGCATTACTAATGCTAATAGGTAATGAATTTTTACCTAAGGCAACAATAACAAAGAAAACTATTGCCCTTATTACTCTAATACACAACGATTTTCACAATAATTTTTAAAAAATGATTTTTACTGTTGTCTATCATTATGAATGGTTTAGAATCGTAGTTCGATAGGCAACGGTTTTAGACCATTGCAGCTTTGTTACTAATTTGGACAACGGTTTGAACACCGTTGCCTTTTGTTAATGATTTATGAACTGATGTCTTTTGTTTTTTTACCACGGTTTAATACTATTGTCATTTTGTAGCTATCTTTGATAATGATTTTAACACCATTGTCTTTTGTGACTATTTACAATAGTTTTTTGTGGTTATATGTTTCTTTATTTCTAACGATTTTCTCATTTTGCATTGAAATTAGTATTTCAACTATTATTTTTTTTTTTAGTATCAATAAGTAGCCTAACTATTTGAATCAAATTAGTAATGAAAAATAATAGAACATTTACCATCAAATTTGATTCATAAAATATTTTATAAAATTCACACACATTGTATCATTATTACAAAATATCTTATTACTAGTCTAAGTCATAACCACTTCTAATTATATCATCATTGTTCAAAATACCATAATACTAGTCTAAGTCATAACAACCTCTAACTATATCATGTTTGCAAAATATTCAATAACAAATGAGAGTCGACATAATTACTAGCAAGTAGGTTTATCATCATATCCACAACTTCATGACTTTTACTCTCTAATATTTGATCTTCAAATTTTATGAATAAGTTCGTTTTTTCCTTCAAAATGATTTTTCATTTACTCACTCTTGCCCCTTCTTTCTCCTCTTTTCCCATTTTTCCATCCATATTTATCCATCCCATCACCCATCACTTTCCTTGATTTCCTCACCCCACCTTTCATTCTACCTAATAACCTCTCATCAATCCCATCAATTTCTCTTCCCACCAACCCCATACATTTTCAAATTTTATTTCCCCTCTATATTTCCATCCCCATGACCGAACCAACCCGAACCCCCTCCTATAAATACCCTTCACTTCATCTACTCTCACCACACCTTCACTACTCTTCGTCTCTTCTCCTCTTACACATTCTTCACCATACACATTCCTTTTCTTCACTTATCCCTTTCTTTCCTCCCAAAGGCCGAAGCCTATATCCCTATCCCCTCTATCTATTTCTTCTATTTTCTTTACTTTTTCTTTTTTTTAATTTTTTTTGTGCTCGAGAACGAGTAAAGTTTTTAAGTTTGGTGCTGGACGCTCCATTTTTTGCTCCTTATTTCTTGCCTCCATGGCACCAAAAACCGGAGAGTCTTCAAGGAAAAGAAAAGAGAAAGCCCCTGTTTCTGCTTCCAAGCCATGGAAGACCACAAGATTCCTCACCAAGGCCCATCAAGACCATGTTTATGACGTGGTGAGGAAGAAAAAGGTGATTCCCGAGGTGCCCTTCAAGCTGAAGGTCGATGTGTACTCAGAGATCCTATACCAAATTCTGAGAAGGGATTGGGAAGTTCTGGCCAATCCCGTAACTGAGATGGGAGTATTGATGGTGCAGAAATTCTATGCCAACGTCTGGGTCACAAAGAAGCATGATACAAGCGTGAACCCGGAGTCGAAGAATTGGCGCACCATGGTCAGAGAGCACATTATAGATTTTAGCCCTGAGAGTATGAGGGTGGTGTTACAGTTGCCAGAGCCACAAAATGACCCTCATTTATACACTCGAAGGGTCAACACTAACCAGAGATTTGATCAAGTTCTTGCTGACATCGGCATGCTTGGAGCTCAGTAGAGGAGGGATGCTCAAGAATGGCCTTACCAACTGGGTAGGCTTGACCCTAAGCCAGTGGCTAGAGGATGATTGGAGTTCATCCAACATTCGATCATCCCTACGAGTAACCGCTCTGAGGTTAAAGTTGAACGAGCTGTGATGATCCACTGCATTATGCTCGGCAATAAAGTGGAGGTACATGAGGTGATCCCACAGAAGTTGTACAAAGTAGCTGACAAGCCCTCCACTCAAGCAATGCTGGCATTTTTTCATCTCATTCATCATTTATGTGCAGCAGCTAGAGCTCACATAGAGGGAGATACCTTGATTGATAAGGAAAGACCAATCACAGGGAAAGGTATGGAGCACGCTAGGGAGCCCGTGCAAGGACCGCAGCAAGAGCCAGTTCGACCACCTCCACAGGATATTCTGGAGATAGCTCAAGGGAATTACTTCCATTCCCATGACTATTGGGATCAGTTGACCACATCTTTAGGGGAGCTGATATCAACAGTTGATCAGTTGAGGCTGGAGCATCAGAACCAGTTTGTCCTCCTCCATCAGATGATGGAAAATCAAAGGAGATTCATGGAGGAGCAGAGGAGGTAGGGGCGTGATATTGAGGAGCTTAAACGCTCCAGAGGATTTCCCGGAGGGAGCAGTAGTCGCCATCACAGAGGTGGTCTAGTTTCATTCTCCCTATCCTTATTTTATCTCTGTTTTCCTAGTATTTCATTATGTTCTCTATTTTCTATTCTTGTTGCATGATCGCTCTTAGGATTTTCTCGCTTTCTAATAGTAGTTTATTTTTTATTTTATTTAAAGATGTCTTATGTATTCCACATCAAGCTTAAAATGAAAAATCTATTGAAAAAGAAGTAGTAAAATGCATAAGATCTTGAGTTACATTATGAGTTATTCTGATTACTTTGATGTGGTGGCCTTATCTCTATTTTCTAAATGCATGATTTAACTGTGCATATTTAATATTGAAGTTGAGTATATTGGTTCCGGAGGAATAGGAATTTAGAGAAATATTATTGATTCTCTAAATTAAGAAAAAGATTGATTCTTAAAGCAAAAGAAACATAAAAAAGAAATAAAATTAAAAAGAAAAATAAAAAAGATCCAAGGCTTTGAGCATCAATGGTTAGGAGGGTCAAAATTGATTTAAAAGCTTAAAAGAGTGGTTTTTCCTAGCTATATGCTTGTGGTGTGAAAATGTTAAGTAACCCTTGAGACTGAACACTTAAAGTCGTGATCCAATGCTGCTAAACAGTATGCCTAAGGCTTTGAGCACCACTGTCTGGGAATAAAAGCAAAGTAAAAGTCGAATCCAAAGGGTTCTCTTAGTTAAGTGCTTCTGGTGTTTATGTATCAAGCTAAACTTGAAGACAAAAGACTTAGAGTCATGGCTAGGCTCAAAGGTGCAAAGCACCAAAGAAAAGAAAAGATGTGTTCAAGAATCAACAAGAGCCTAAAGAAGAGAATCAATAATATTATCCGAGTTCTAGTTCTAAGGGACACCAATATTTTCGAGTTTCAAAGGATAGTGAGATGTCAAAGCTATTCAGAAATAGAGTGTCATTAGCTCCATGCAGTAATCAGACCTGAGCTTGACTGACAACTCTAATCTTGTGTATTTTCTCTTCCTTGATCCCATAATGTTTTTGGTTGCTTGAGGACAAGTAATAGTTTAAGTTTGGTGTTGTGATGCGTGAGCATCTTATACCCTTTTTCTAGTTGCTTTTATATTGTTTTCAGTTAGATTTTATTAAGTTTTATTATATTTTAGTGCAAAATTCATTAGATTTTATTAAGTTTTATTATATCTTAGTGCAAAATTCATCTTTGGATGCTACTTTAAGTTTTTCTTGTGTTTTTATGGTTTTAGATAAAATTTGAAGTAGTTTGGAGAAGCTTGGAGTAAGAAAGGAAAATGTTGTCAGTTCCCCCCTTGGGGCTGAATGCCCAAACTGGCGTTCAACACTAGCAAGGGGCCAGAAGTCAGAGGCGCATTTCCCTTCTGGGTGTTTAACACCCAACCTTGGCGTTGAACGCTAGGTTGCTGTCCGTTTCACACAACTATTGGGCTTCCACGTGGATTTGGCACTTCTTAGGCTTATCTTATTTTATCTTTGTAATTTTTATATTTAAAATAATATCTTTTAAGTTTAGCATTTATTATTAGGTTAGTATTTAAAAGAGAAGATCCATTAGGTTTATTTGATCTACTTCCTTCCGCACTTTTTCAGAATCCTATTTTCTTTGTAAGTCATGAGCAACTAAACTTTCTGGTTAAGGTTAGGAGCTCAGTTTATTTCTATGGATTAATATTATTACTTTTTTATTTTAATATGTGTTTGATTCAATTCTAAGGTGTGTTTTCGTTCTTAACCTAATGAAACTGGGTGGAACGGAAGTTTGACCCTTTTTCTACATGAGTTCTCGTGAGACTCGGAAGAGGTATCATGAACTTGGGAATACACCTCCTAGACGGCTAATCCACAACCTGTTACAGACATGGAAACATTTGTTCATCCAGGATCTGGGGTGATTAGGTCCTTTGTGGTCTAAACTAGTTTTCTGAACTTCACCCTCCAATTCGAATTGAATGACTACAGAAGTGCCATTTGATGAAGATCAGAGGAGATTAAATTGCTAAGAAATTAGGGTTTAATCACTTATAGTTTGGCATAGAATGAATCATTCATTGTTAAAATAGTTAGTAAGAAGTTTTAATCTGGAAAGATAAACATCTCCGAGACCTTAACTATTTTCTTATATTAATTTTACACCAACCTTTTATTACGTTTCTTAATCACTTGTTTTATGCGTTTTCAACAAAATCATCTTTTACCTTTTGCCTAACTAAGTCCAGCAAGATAACTATTGCTTGCTCAGTTCGACAATTGATGAGCGGATAATTTATACGCTTTTTGGCATTGTTTTTAGGTAATTTTTAGTAAGTTCAAACTACTTTTAGGGATGTTTTCATTAGTTTTTATGTTAAATTCACATTTCTGGACTTTACTATGAGTTTGTGTGTTTTTCTGTGATTTCAGGTAATTTCTGGCTGAAATTGAGGGACTTGAGCAAAACTCTGAAAAAGGCTAACAAAAGGACTGCTAATGCTGTTGGATCCTGACCTCCCTGCACTCGAAATGGATTTTTTGGAGTTACAGGAGTCCAATTGGCGCGCTTTCAACGGCGTTGGAAAGTAGACATCCAGGGCTTTCCAGCAATATATAATAGTTTATGCTTCATTCGGAAATTGATGACGTAACTTGGCGTTGAACGCCAAGTTCATGCTGCTGTCTGGAGTTAAACGCCAGAAAAACGTCATGATCCGGAGTTGAACGCCCAAAACACGTCATAAATCGGAGTTCAACTCCAAGAGAAGCCTCAGCTCGTGGATTGATCAAGCTCAGCCCAAGCATACACCAAGTGGGCCCCGGAAGTGGATCTATGCATCAATTACCTACTCATGTAAACCCTAGGAGCTAGTTTATTATAAATAGAACATTTAACTATTGTATTAGATGTCTTTTGACCACGTTTAATCTTTGGTCTCAGTTTTGTTTTATTCTTCATCCTAAGAGGCTATTGATCACGTTATGGGGGCTGGCCATTTGGCCATGCCTGAACCTTTTACTTATGTATTTTCAACGGTGGAATTTCTGCACACCATAGATTAAGGGTGTGGAGCTCTGCTGTACCTCAAGTTTTAATACAATTACTATTACTTTTTATTCAAATCTCTTTTATTCTTATTCCAAGATATTCATTCGCACCCAAGAACATGATGAATGTGATGATTATGTGACGCTCATCATCATTCTCACCTATGAACGCACGTGATTGACAACCACCTACGTTCTACATGCAACAGAGCTTGAATGTGTATCTCTTAGATTCCCCAACAGAATCTTCGTGGTATAAGCTAGATAGATGGAGGCATTTATGAGGATCTGGAAAGTCTCACCTTGTCTGTGGTATTCCGAGTAGGATCCTGGGAATCCGAAAAGTCTAACCTTGTCTGTGGTATTCCGAGTAGGATTCCGGTAATGAATGACTGTGACGTGCTTCAGACTCGCAAGTGCTGGGCATTAGTGACAGACGCAAAAGAATCAAGGGATTCTATTCCAGTAGGAGCGGGAACCAACCAGTGATTAGCCGTGCTGTGACAGAGCGCGTGAGCGTAGTTTTCACTGCGAGGATGGGATGTAGCCTTCGGCCAGTGTGATGCCTCCAGACGATTAGTCATGCGAGTGACAGCCGCAGAGGACCATTTTCCAGAGAGGATACAAAGTAGCCATCGTCGAACGGTGAACCCCTATACACAGCTTGCTATGGAAAGGAGTAAGAAGGATTGAGTTGAAGCAGTAGGAAAGTAGGCGTTCTTGAGCCATACAGTATCTCTATTCGCTTATCTGAAATTCCCACCAATGAATCTGCATAAGTATTCTATCCCTTTTATTATTTCTATTTTCTTATTTCTATTTTTGAAACCATAAACAAATTTAATCTGCCTAACTGAGATTTACAAGGTGACTGATGAGCGGATAATTTGTACGCTTTTTGGCATTGTTTTTAGTATGTTTTTAGTAGTTTGAGTTGAGTTTTTAGTACATTTTTATTAGTTTTTAGTTAAAATTCACTTTTCTGGACTTTACTATGAGTTTGTGTGTTTTTCTGTGATTTCAGGTATTTTCTGGCTGAAATTGAGGGACCTGAGCAAAAATCTGATCCAGAGACTAAAAAGGACTGCAGATGCTATTGGATTCTGACCTCCCTGCACTCGAAGTGGATTTTCTGGAGCTACAGAAGCCCAATTGGCGCGCTCTCAACGGCGTTGGAAAGTAGACATCTTGGGCTTTCCAGCAATATATGATAGTCCATACTTTGCCCAAGATTTGATGGCCCGAACTGGCGTTCAAAGTCACCTTCAGATTTCCCGGCGTTAAACGCCGGAACTGGCACCTAAATGGGAGTTAAACGCCCAAACTGGCATAAAAGCTGGCGTTTAACTCCAAGAAGAGTCTCTACATGAAAATGCTTCATTGCTCAGCCCAAGCACACACCAAGTGGGCCCGGAAGTGGATTTTTATGTCATTTACTCATCTCTGTACACCCTAGGCTACTAGTTCTCTATAAATAGGACCTTTTACCATTGTATTTTCATCTTCTGATCTTTGGAATCTTTTGTTCTTTAGATCTTTTGATCACTTTGGGAGGCTGGCCTCACGGCCATGCCTAGACCTTGTTCTTATGTATTTTCAACGGTGGAGTTTCTACACACCATAGATTAAGGTGTGGAGCTCTGCTGTACCTCGAGTATTAATGCAATTACTATTGTTCTTCTATTTAATTCAGCTTGTTCTTGTTCTAAGATATTCATTCGCACTCAAGAACTTGATGAATGTGATGATTATGTGACGCTCATCATCATTCTCACTCATGAACAAAGTGACTGACAACCACTCTTGTTCTACAAACAAACGAGGCTCTAATGTTTATCTCTTAGATTCCTGATAACACGATGCATGGTTGATCGCCTGACAACCGAGCGCTCGCCTGACAAACGAGCCAGCCATTCCGTGAGATCAGAGTCTTCGTGGTATAGGCAAGAACTGATGGTGGCATTCAAGAGAATCCGGAAGGTCTAACCTTGTCTGTGGTATTCTGAGTAGGATTCAATGATTGAATGACTGTGACGTGCTTCAAATTCCTGAAGGCGGGGCGTTAGTGACAGACGCAAAAGAATCAATGGATTCTATTCCGGCCTGATCGAGAACCGACAGATGGATAGCCGTGCCGTGACAGGGTGCGTTGAACATTTTCACTGAGAGGATGGGGGGTAGCCACTGACAACGGTGAAACCCTTGCATAAGCTTGCCATGGAAAGGAGTAAGAAGGATTGGATGAAGACAGTAGGAAAGCAGAGAGACGGAAGGGACAGCATCTTCATACGCTTATCTGAAGCTCTCACCAATGATATGCATAAGTATCTCTATCTTTATCTTTATGTTTTATTCATCATCTATACCCATTTGAGTCTGCCTGACTAAGATTTACAAGGTGACCATAGCTTGCTTCATACCAACAATCTCCGTGGGATCGACCCTTACTCGCGTAAGGTTTATTACTTGGACGACCCAGTGCACTTGCTGGTTAGTTGTGCGAAGTTGTAGTGATCACAATTTCGTGCACCAGTGACCATAGCTTGCTTCATACCAACAATCTCTGTGGGATCGACCCTTACTCACGTAAGGTTTATTACTTGGACGACCCAGTACACTTGCTGGTTAGTTGAACGGAGTTGTGTCCACTCGTGCCAATTTCAAATTCCATAAAAGTACAAGGAGTACAACTTAAAGAATATGGATCACAATTTCATCCACCAACAATCCTCGTGGGATCGACCCTCACTCACCTGAGGTATTACTTGGATGACCCAGTGCACTTGCCGGTAAAGTTGTGTGAGTTCTAATTTCGCGCACAACAGAAGTTACATCCACTTAGATCTTTACAAAAACAATCAGATACCTACTAGAAAAAAAGTCGAATAAGATTAAAAAAAAAAGAAAAATGTATCAAAAGTGTCTCAAATGATGACGACATCCCATGTATACATTATCCTGAATTTTCTATGTATCCTTTTTCTTCTACGGTATGACCTTGAAAATTCCATGTCTTCAGCAATGGATGGCGAAGAAGGGAAAAATTACCCGCATACATAGCAAAACGAACATCCTTTTGATGTGAACAGAAACATCTAAAAATTGGACAGAAAAAAAGCTTCCCAATTCACCATCTTTCGATAACTGAATCAATTGTGATTGACATACAACATACAATCCAATTGAACATGTATAAGTAGAGTTAACTAATTACAACTATCCCCAATAAATTTGAAAACCGTCCAAAGGAAAAACCAGCGGGTTCAGAACTCTGTGTTTCCGCCATTTTTTCTGTCTCAGTAAAATAAAAGAACTAGTTTCAAAGAAAACCCATTTCATTTCCTTCAATCAAACCTATAATCTTAGACAGCAGCAACATCCAACAAATCAAAATTCATTGTATATGATTATGTCATTATATGTATATGATCTGATACAAAATCTACTTACAACTAATTTACTCATACCAAAATCAATCGAGTAACACCAATGAATATATTCTAACCGATTAGTACTGCCAGGTGAGGCTTCAAGGCGTGAGCAGGAGGAGTCCGATGCGGCGTTCGTCGGAGTAGAGCAGGGAACCAGCGTCAATGGCGCTGCAACAACGACATGCAGCAGCAGTGGCGCACTATGGGCGAGAATCAGACCCCCTTAGTTACTCGCACGTGGGCGGCACGACAGCGTTGCGGCGGTCTGGGTCGAAGTTCTGACGAACGCGGTTAGTATCATGTGGACTGAAATTGGGGCATTGCGGCGATCTGGGGAGAGCGTCCGTCGGGGGCTGTTGCTCGTATATGGATGGGTGGAGGCGCTGCAGCAGTTGACGGCGGATGAGAAAGGCTTCCGATGAACTTGGTTGGCAGGCGCTGTTGTTGGATATTTTTGGATGATGCTAAAGTGAAATAGTGAAAGGGGGGGGGTAGCTAGGGTTAATTTGGTTCACTGGTAAATTGGGATGTTTCTTATTGCTAGTATGGTGAAATGAATTTTGGGGTCCAGTCCAATAGGAGTTGGCAGGAGTTGGTTGAACCCCTCTTGATTTCCTAACGGAATTGAAATGAAAAAGTAAGGCTCCCAAAGATGGATTTATGCATTATTTCAATCTGTTTTATATATAGATTATATGTGTATTATTCAATTTATTTTTAATATATATCAATATTTTAATATATATTTTATATTAAGAATTAATTTTGATAGTTGATTTTAGTGTACACCTAGTATAGTTGTTATAATTATAATTTATTAGTTAGCAGTAAATCTGTAAATAAAACTCTGATTCACGACAGATTAGTTTTTGATCTATTGGGTTAGAAAATATCGTAAAAAACAAAGAAAGAAAGCATAAAGTATATTTTTTATATTTGAAATTTGTCAAAAGTTTTAAAAACATCTTTAAATTTTATTTTGTTTTAATTTTATTTTAAAAATTTTCGATTTATATTAAATATATTTTTCTACTATTGGCCATTAAACTATACTTATTATAATTTTTTTAACAAGTTTAGAGTATTCAATATATTCAAGGATGCTGTTATAATTTGCCAACATAAAACAGGTGGTATCTACTAAGTAAGTTTATAGTCAAAGAAAGTAAAAAATTACAAGAAGTTTATTAAATATGCCTCAATGTTTAATCGCAGTGTGATTGTGGAAAAAAAATTAAAGTTATGTTGTATTGTTGTTGAAATATTTATGTAAATAAGTGATTTGGAGGCCAATTGATTGGCGGTTTCAAACTTGCAACTACTAATAGAACTGTGTCAGATTACTTGCATTGGAGTTTGTTATTATGAAATTGTTGAATTAGTTTTAAATTTGCTGAAAAAATTAGTTTGTTAAGAATATCATATATTTGATATAAACAAAAAATTTTGGAATAAAATTAAAATAAATAAAATTAATGTTTTTATCTGTAATAACATTACGAGAATATAAATTTTTTGAAATTTTGTTAGCTTTTGTCTTGACATTATAGATTATAGCAGAAAAAATTTATAAAATGCAAACAATTTTTACAAAAAGATCATAGAAGACAAAAGTTTTTGTCGGCTAAGAAGATTAAGGTCTCCGCACGCAGATAAAAAAATAAAATAATAAACTTTTTAGTTATTATTTTCATATTAAAGAGTTTAATTTTTTACTAATAATTAATTTTAACATTCATTATCTAAAACTTAAAAGAATTCAATGTGTATACTTTTATTTAATATTCATTATCTATAACTTGAAAGAATTCAATGTGTATACTTTTACATATGATTAGGTATTAAGTCAGTTGTGTAAATAAAAATAATTAATTTTCATATTTATTATTTAAAAATAATATTTTTTCTCTTTATATATGAAAGTATAATTAGATACTAGTATAAAAGATTTATATTAATATTTATAAAATTAACTCAAAATAAATTTTTTTAAACGATTGAATTTGGATTTTAATTATTAATTACAACATTAGTATTCTATCCAAATTATATGTAAAATATTTAAAAAAAAATAAAAATATATATTAGATAGATAAACGGTAAAAATTTAAAATTAAATAAAAAAATTTAAAAAGTATGCATATAATAATAATATATTCTTATGCAAATAATATTTAGGGGTCATTTTTTATTATATTTAATTATAAATTTAATTAATTTTTTATAATTTTATGAATTTATTTAAATTATATTATTTTATTAATTTTATTTTTTATAGATTAGAAATGTAGAAAGATATAAAAAAATGAGATAAGAAAGAAAGGGAAAGATAAAAAAGAGGAGAAATCAAGCTTATTAATTTTGAAGAGAATTTTTTTTTTTAATTGTAAGGAAAGAATAGTTCGTAATACATTTTTGTTTGTCAAATTAGTAATATAAAATATAAACTATAAGTCATGTATAGAGTGGGAAGGATAGAGAAAAATAGAAAAAGGAGAGATAAGTAGATAATTAAGAGGATGAAAGAAGGGAGTTTATTAATTTTGAAAAAAAAATGTTTGATCTCAATTTTAATAACACAATATCATGTGACACATTTTGATTATTAAATTAGTAATATAATATTATTATATTTTTATTTTTATTTTAATTGTAATTAGAGAACATCATATTAAAAAATAGAATAGGTGAAGAAATGAGAGATAAAAAAAGGAGAAAAATGAAATGAGAACTTTTTAAATTTTTAAAAAAATATTTGACTTCTATTACAATAAGAAAATAATATGTAATATATTTTTATTATAAAATTAGTAACATATAATAAATAAAATTTAAAAATATTTAAAATTTTTTGACAAATTTAAAGTAAAAAATATTCTTCACCCTAATAACAAATAACCAGATCACTTAGAACAAATAAATAAATAAATAACCACATCACAAAAGCCAATATTATGTCGTGATAGGTAAGAGTTATTTTTGCTGTTGATTCAAACTATGATATCATCATTTTCTCTTCATTAATTTTCACCAAACATAGGCAAATTCTTCTCTACTCTCTACCTCCTACGAGTGTCCCTATTAACATATGCTCTCAGTGATGGAGATTGAGTGAGAGCATCAGGAGCAATATTCTTGTTCTGCATTCTCCTTCTTGCTACATAACCTCTGACCCAAGGAGTGACATCCTCATTCACCTTAATCATCACAAAGAAGATGATGCGGTACACGAGAATCATGCTGAAGATCACGCCTAGGTCGATCCACTTCGACCGGTTCACATTGATTTGGAAAACGTTCTCCAGGATGTATTCGCCCGGTATTTTGGGAAGGTCAGGCGATTGGTTGTCGAATAGCAAGCCCCTCAGATCATTTTGGTATTGTCCCTGAAAATAAGTTCATTGTTTTCGTCCTCAAATTGAACCATAGAAGCACCACAAATTCATTTAATTATGATCAACTAACAATGATTTGTACTAATGCTAGGTAGTTGTACCTGTAGTGACCAAAAATGGAAACTTATATATGACATTGGATAGCGCCAAAATGGCTTTGGGATATCATGTGGGAGCCTAAAGAAGCCAGAGACTAACATGAATATACCCTGATATTTAAAAAATTAAAGAAAACAGGAAGAAATATTATTAGTAACATTAACAATATGCCAAAACTTATAGTGTTGTTACACACAACACTCAAATATTTATAAGTGACGTAAAATAAAAGAGTATGAATAGGAGAACGCAGTGTAAATTAAGAGGAAAACTAAGATTACAAAACAATGAAATACAGTGTTGGAATTTTGTAATGAAAAGAAAAAAGAGCATTGTTTTGGATTTACCGAGCGAGAAAATATAGAGAATCAACTTTTAATTAGCCAACATTAGTCAACTTTAAAGTTTACATTTATAATTTAAATAAACTAAATAATTTTAAAATAGTTAGCTGATATGAGACCGCAAAAAAGATGGATCCTTAATATTACTCTTTAGAGTATATATACCTGAATCCCTGCTCCAGTTATGATACCCATGAGGAAGTTGGGGACAACACTAGCAATGGCCATCATTAAGCTTTCTACCACCATAACGCTAGCAAAAAGGCACAAGACAAAGAACACATAATGTGAAAAGCCGGGATGCAGGCGAACCATGAAGTAACAAATGGTAGCGGAGAGAAAGGTGATTAGCATCAGGAATGGCATAGCGGATAATGTGTTGCTGATCACAAATGCTGTCACGCCATAGTGGCCATTAAGCCTCTCCCTTTGGAAAACCTGCAATTAAAAGCACACAGATAATGATCACTCACTCATATTAAGGCATTAGGATATCATAGGGAAGAAATGGAATTAAATTGAATTAATTAATTACCTTCATGTCTTCAACAAACGACGGGAATCCACCAATTGACATGAAGGTTACAAAACCAAACACAAAAGATGCACATGAGCCCCTTGCCTGTGCCCCAAACAACATACAAAACGCATCAACCAAAAATAACAGATCAAAGAAAATGGAGCGTATGACTCACAAATACTAAATGACAATAATCATGCTAGGATACACAAAAAATCAATTACCAAATCAGTCATCTTTATAAAATATATATTGAAAAATACAGGTT
This sequence comes from Arachis stenosperma, assembly GCF_014773155.1. Lineage (NCBI taxonomy): Eukaryota > Viridiplantae > Streptophyta > Magnoliopsida > Fabales > Fabaceae > Arachis > Arachis stenosperma. The sequence continues at coordinate 110,553,130 of NC_080385.1, read as the reverse complement.
GAAAATAAGTTAAACAACACTTGTATCATGATGGTTGATTTTTGACGTGCATATAACATTTTTGAAACGCAAATACCAGAATTGAGTCGTAGCTTGTGCCGATGTTCAAATAAATGGTTCCAATGCAGATAGTGACCACAATGTAGATTACAAGCCTAAGCCAGTAGTAACCAAAATCTCTTGACATGTTAATCAACGAGCGCTTGGTTAAAGTGTATGACTGCATGAAGAAACTAGCCTGACTTCCTCCGGCATCGAGCACGGTCCCCTTCTGAACCACATATTATGTATAGTTAGAGAATGCAAAGTTTGATGAATTTCAACTACATATCTTGAATCACAGAAACTATAACTTACAACTTTGGATATGTCGTCCACTTTCTGTATTGCAGCATAAGAATCCTGAGAAGTTCGGTAGTACTCATTGAGAGTTCTGATAGCTTCAGCAGTAGTTATCTTATCAAGGGGATCATCACTTGCCTCAAACTGATTGTTCACATTTGTTAATGCATAAAATAAAAGTATGTACAAATAACACGTCTCATTTAAAGAAAATTATTATGATGAGTTTTATAATAAGAAAAATTAAAGGTAACACAAAAGGTGAAAGATCTGATGAGTGCCTCTAAATGAAATGGAGATTTGGAGCAGTTCAAAAATGCTATATCCATACTAAAAATTAGTCATCAAATTAATTATTGTTTAACTTATCTTTCATATGTATATTGTATCTCAATATATATTTATAAGAATAGCTAATTTGTTGATTGATTTTTTGTGTACACTTAATATAGATGATAAAAAATTTTATTCCAAAAATATATCTTTATGATATATATATATATATATATATATATATATATATATATATATATATATATATATATAAAGTACTTTGTTATTCTTAAAACTTTTTGACAAGAGATGAGATATCAAACTATTTATCATCCTGATTTTATTATTATACACATTTAACTAATTAAAAAAAAACGTATTAAAAGGTACTTTCAGTATCTTTTAGTCTACCAATCCTATGGTGTAAATAAAGTGAATGAATACCCTAAGTTTCATGGAGCCTTTAAGAGTGGCCTTGACTTTGTCAAAGTCAGAATTGATGCACCTAAGGAAGTGATCTGATGGGTTCCTCAAAGCAGGGCATGGAAATCCAGCTTGTGCAAAGAACTGCAGATATACTTATTTTATTATTATTATTATTAGCAAAAAACTTATTAGGAAAAAAAAGAGTTAAAAATACAAGAGTGGATACTGAGGCAGAGCTTAAGTTTATTGCCTCGTATGCTGCAGAAGCGTGGCCAAAATAGACAGTTTTACCCCCAGAAAGCAAGTACAATTGATCAAATAGTTCGAAAACTTCACTGCTAGGTTGATGAATAGAAGCTATCACGGTTCTTCCATCCCTTGCCAAGGCACGTAATGTTTGAGTCACAAAGAAAGCTGATGCACTGCCACAAAACACAAAATTCCCATTAAGGAAGCATGATTTGAACAATTGTATTTCATAATACATCAACTGGATCACGTAATGTTACTTACCTACAATATAAATACGAATCTGACACCTAATTAATCACTCACACGAAAGTAGGTAGAAACTATAAATGACTTATTTGACTGAAGACATTAAATTGTTTCTCCTTGAATTTGGAGGAATAGACCTTCCCTTAAGAAAGGTACACTTACCATGTATTAAATCAGTATTCACTAAAATATAATTCTAAACTGTCTATTTGATTAGACGGTTAAAATGAAGGTAAACTTTATCTATAAAATTCATATAATAAGCCAATTTTCTGTTGTCTTTTAATTTGGTATTGAACCGAACAAACTTACTTTTTAAAACATTTATTAGTTTTTGTATCTCTTAAATCAAATGTTGACTATTTAGTAATTTCTTTGACAAATTTAGAAACCCAATATTAGGCATGAAAACAAGCACAATTGGATCCCAACAAGAAGTAAAACCAAGGGTATGTGAACCTGTCAAGTCCACTTGTAGGTTCATCAAGGAAGAGCAATCTAGGCCTCATCAAGATCTCCAAGGCAATGCTAACCCTTCTCTTTTCTCCACCACTTATTCCTCGCAAGTGCCAGTTCCCAATCACAGTGTCTGCACAATCCTGAAGCCCCATTGCCACTATGGTGCTCTCAACAAGTGCTTCCTTATCCGACGGCGCCATCTTGGTCGGTAGCCGCAACTGAGCAGAGTATGAAATCGTCTCTCTCACTGTTAGTGTCCCAATCAAGTTGTCATCTTGTGTCACATAAGCCTGCATTTTAACCAAAATTATACCTTCATAACATTTCTTACACTATCTAGTTCAACTATACATTATCACATTACATCACTAAAAACTTACATATATTTATGATTGGAACCTCTGTGTAATGATACTTAACTAATTAATAATTTATAACAGCATGAAAATATAAAAGACAGTATAGACTCATATCAAACTCAGAATCTTAGTTTGTGGTTCATGCCACTGTTTAGGGATTCAGGGAGACTTTCTTAAGAGAGTTTTAAATTTATTACGTTTTAACTTGAGAAAATCCAAAGCTATGAAATTAGTTTCTATCAAACCAGACATGTACTCGTTCTGTTTCTCTATTTATCAATATGTCTAATTATAAGGAATAATAGTATCATATTTCAAATAACAAAAGAATGAAAAAATTACTACACAACTTTTATAAAAAAAAACAAGGATATATTTTATTTGCTTTTTTATTTCTATAATTTATAAAAGAATGAGAAAAAAAGTTTTCTATTGTTTTCTCCTATTTCTTTAGGAAATCTTCAAAACATAAACATAGAAAATGTAAAGCAAACAAATCACTTGGTGCAAGAATACTGAAGCAAAACAGCATCTTTTAACTTAGGCTTCCCTATTCAACTAAAGAAATAGTGAAACTACTTACAGCAGTGCCAAAAGAGAGATTGGCTTTGCGACCATTGAGAAGAACGGTTCCAGAGAGGAAGGCATTGGCGGCGAGGCGACCGGACAAGGCATCAAGAAGGGTAGATTTTCCAGAACCAGACGGCCCCATGAGAGCAGTGAAGGTCCCCGGCTCAGCGTAGCCAGTTAGACCTTCTAGAACATTCTGCGTCTCACCCGCCGTGCTGAGTGTGACAGTCACAGTTAAGTCCTTCCATGTCAGCCTGGCCGAGACGTCTCCAATGAGCTCTGTGTTTGTCTTTTCTCTCCAAAGAGTCTCACTCAGAGGGCTCAACCCTGGCCCCAAAGAACCCTTCTCACTTGATTCTATCTCCATAGCCGCATGCTTCATCATCCTAGCTACCTTGTATATATGTCTACTTCTAGTGTTCTGAAAGGGAAAAGGTTATGGATTGGCTGTGAAAAGACATGCAATGCAGTGATTTATAAATGGCAAATGAATGCGGAAATAGTACGACGGGGAATAATAATAATTGAGAAAAAGTGTGAATGGTGAAATGGGGAATGTGTGATGCATGAGATTTGTCATGTTTTTGACTAAGGTAAAGGATTATTATTCAAGGGAACCTTCTATGACATGCAAAAGGAGCCTATAGACTTTAGCCCGTGGCATGAATTAATGAATCAGGAAGAAGAAAAGGAGTATATACAATATATAATATGAGAATCGAGATTCTCACTTTTATTTTGATAATGTTTTTTTTTTTTTTCATTTATGCAAACGTATAAAGTAAAAAAGTCATGTATGATCATATATTGTAGAGTAGCATTATAAAAAATAAGCTTACCAATATTATTATGCTGTAATAATTGATTACTATGCATTGATGAGGAGGATGATGATGATGATGTAGTAGTAGTAGTAGTAGTTATTGATAAGGTCAAACTAGTTAATACTCCCCCTAGCCTGTACAACTGATCAGCTCATTCTTTTTAAAAATCTCATTTAATTCCCTCCAATCTGATTCTGAATAGATCAAGATGATGATGACCTTTATTTTGTGAGTTGGTGGGTGAAATTTATGGCTTTCAGCTTCGTGTTGGTAGATTCATTTAATGATATGATCTATCCATTATCCCCTTTTAAGTTTATGATGGAATATGTACTAGAAGTCTCTGATACGTGTAGTGAGATAGATCGAAGACTTGTGAGTCGAGGTGGTTGTCGGGTTGTCTGATTGGAACAATGGGGGTGATATCTGCAAAGACACTCCAACGTCTAAGTCAGAATGGATCTGAAAGGTATATGTATGAATTAGGATCGTGAACGTACCTGAGGGACCATTTAACTTCCTTTTATATAGCTCGAGATAGTTATCTTATCTTATCGATTAAGATAAAAGGAATATTTGATTTTGAACGTTAGTTAGGGATTATATGATCGGATTGGAGCGCGAAGGAGGTCAGGGCCCATCGCTGAAGGAGCTTTTGGTCTTCGTTGCGTAGCTTGGCGAGGAGTGCATCGTCCGGGTTCCTTGGTTGAAGTCAGGGTTTGGGGGGTACCTGGCCATTTCGTAGATGGGCAAGGAGCGCATCGTTCGGATTTCTCAGTCGAGGTCAGGGGTTCGGGAAACGCCTGGCCGTTTCTTGGTTGTCTGTTGCTTTTTATATCGGAGGTTTGTTCCCCCTAGGCGCCATGATGACATTTAATGTGAAGGGACTTTTTTTTTCTTTTTCCAAATTTGCCCTTGCCTTTTTGTGTTCCTTTCTGAAACGTTTTAGGTTTATTTTATATCTGTTTTCTTTCTATTTCCCTCCGCAACACCGTATCATCCTAAGTATTACCTCTAGCCGTAAAGCGAAGGATAACAAAGTGTCACAAAAGTTTTAAAGCTCGTACAATAACATATATATAGAAGAAAATAATAATACTAGAAACCCAATGAAAGGAATAAAGAATTGAAGACACGTGGAATAGAGATACAAAGCGCGAAGCGTTCACACACGATAACTAAAACGCGTTAGCACAAAAAGGACAAGGTAGAATATATATATATATATATATATATATATATATATATATATATATATATATATATATATATATATATATATATATAGTTTAGGCCGACTAGTTTAAACCTGATAAAACAGAGTTTCATAAAAAGCTTACTTCCTATCTCTCAAAGTTTAAAGCATATGCCTCTAAGGCAAAAAAGTTATATATATATATATATATATATATATATATAGGTGAGAGAAACTACATCAAAATAAACAGAATATAAAAGATAGAAGTGATCCTCCACTCCGTCACCATTCCGCAAATTCACCAAAGTGGGTTGCGACCTGCATCTGAAAAATAACAACATATGGTATGAGAACCAGAGGTTCTCAGTATGGTAACAGTGCCCAATAGATAAGATATAAGGTTCCAGGATGCCAAAAATAATTCTAAAACTTCACATCGATACAAGTATTCAAGCTTAAGGAATTATATAACTTAAACCATAAACAAGATAATTTGAAGGAATTTCTAACTAACACAAACACTGCTGTCCCACAGCCTTTGCCAGCCTAATCTCCATGCGATCCCCTCGCCACCGCCTACTGAGCTTCCTCAATCCCAGTAGAAAGCACAAGTAATGCAAACAAGTAAAGCACAAGTAAAGTACATATACAACAAGTAGAACAAATAGCAAGTAGGCATATGATTCATTTAGGTATAATAGAAGTTAGGCAAAGCAAACAAACATATAGAAGATGCATATGATGAATGCCTGTCTTATTGACTTGTGATATCAGTTGTCAGTCCATAAATGCCAACCCAACACATCCTTTCGGATGTAGCCTTTCTGCCACGCCAGGGATATAGTACCCTGCACACTATTGTGCACCCAGGGATATGGTGCCCTGCACACTGTAGACCCGTGGATATGGTGCCCAGCACATTTGCATGCTTCACACAAGGATATAGTGCCTGGCACACTCTTGCGCGCGGCATGGAAGGTTATGCGAGTGGGATACTACGTCAACCTTCATATCTCAATGTAAGAGGGATTAACCACCGTCTTTACATTGGCACCACGACCTCGACAAGCAAAATTAACTACCATAGTTGCTCGAGGCGCATAGTGACTTACCAACACAATAGATCATAATAATTTATTCCATGGATATAGTGTCCTACACACTATCACCCTAATGATATAGTACCTGGCACACTAGCAATATCCAACAAGTTCATCATTCCTTTCAAATTTTCCAGTTCATCAATAACCATCATCAACTCTCAAGTTCTCAAATTCATCACAAATATAGTACTCTGCCAATTTACCCAACGAGTGCATCCACAGTACTTTAGAAACCTAAGTCTCCATCTTCTAAACTCATAACAGAAAATTTCCAAATTAAATCACTAACTCATCTTTACTAGCCATAGGTTCTAATTACTAGCTAAGAGCCCTAAATAGAAGTTAAAGAAGTTTAGAAAGCTAAAGAACCCTTAAAAATGAAGAAAAATTATTTTTTAGCAAAACAGCAGTCATGCGTATGCATGCCCTGTCCCACGTACGCATGAGTTGAAATTTGGGCGTCCACGTATGTGGCACCCTGCTTGTGTACGCGAGATACCCCAGACAGAAGAGAATTCTTGTGTTGTGTGTTAAAAGCCGCGTACGCATTCTTTAAAAATACATGACTAGTGCATGGATTCCCACACTTCGCACAACTGAACCAGCAAGTGCACTGCGTCGTCCAAGTAAAACCTGAGTGAGTCAGGGTCCATCCCATGAGGATTGTGATTTGAAGCAAGCAATGGTTATCTTGTAGATCTTAGTAAGGCAGATATAAAAGTTGTTTGTTTGTTTGTACTATGACGATTCCTTCAAGGGATTAGGATGCATACTGATGAAAGATAGAATGTAGTGGCTTACGCTTTATGACAGCTAAAAACTCATGAAAGAAATTATTCGACGCATATTTTAGAATTGGCTACAGTGATTTTTGCTCTCAAGATATGGAGACACTACTTGTATGGTGCTCAATTTAAAGTTTCCTCTGATCATAAGAGTCTACAGTATATCTTTGATAAGAAGTACCTCAACATGAGGCAGCAAAAATAGATGGAGTTTTTGAAGGATTTTGAGTTTAAGCTAAGGTATCATCCTAGAAAAGCAAATGTAGTGGTGGATGCCCTAAGCAAGAAGAACTTGAGCATTACTTGGATGATGATAAATGAGAAAGAGTTGCTTACAGAGTTTGAAAACTTGAAATTGGCCATGATAGAGACTCCACATAGAGTTCATATGGCACAAATACATAATTGCACGTAACACCTGATTTCAAAGCTGTTATCTGGCCAGTGCAAGTGCAAGACTCGGAGATGTCAACTCTATTGGCATGAATGAAGACAGAGAAACCAGAAGATTTATACCAAGACAAAGATGGACTATGGAGATACAAGGATAGAATCTATGTATCCAATTATGAGAATTAAAAATAGAAGATCTTAACAGAAGTTCATCAAAATAGATTTTCTATGCATCCTAGAATAACCAAGATGTACCAAGACCTGAAGCAGATGATTTGGTGGCTGATTTTGATGAAGGATGTAGCTGCTTATGCTTCAAAGTGCATAACCTCTAAGAAGATAAACATGTAATATCAGAAATCTTCAAGAACCCTATAATCCCTGGACATCTTATACCCTTTTTCAGACTATTTTCTAGTTAAATTTAGTTAAAATTTAGTAAGTTTAATTATATTTTAGTGTTAAAATCCTATTTGGATGCTACTTTGAGTTATTTTGGTGTTTTTATTATTTCAGGTAAAATTTGAACAAATTTGGCAGAATTTTGTGTAAAAACAAAAGAAGAAAGTGGAGGTTGTCAAACCTGACCTCTTTTCATTCACGAGTATAACTTGAGTTACAAAAGTCCAATTGACGCGGTTTTAATGGCGTTAGAAATCCAACTTTCAGAGCTTTCTAAAAATATATAATAGTTTATACTTTTCTTCTAGAATCACTACCAAATATGGCACTAAACTCCGAGCCTGGTGTTTAGCTCCCAGAAAGGACAGAACCAATGCTAGTATTACGGGTCAACCTCACCCAAAAGAGCATCTTTAGCTAGATTTAGCTTTTAATTATTATTTTATCTTTTATTTTTTGTAATTTTTATTTACAAACAAAATCTTTTAGATTTAGAATTCAATATTTTATTTTAGTTTCAAATCAAAGTATGTTAGATATAAAAGGGAAAGGATTCAACCCTTAGGGCCAATGCTTCCCGGAGGGGGATCTTCTCTCTTCCTCACTTTTCAGAATCCTTGTTTTCTCTATAAGTCATGAGCCACTAAACCTCTTTGGTTAAGGTTAGGAGCTCTGTCTATTTCTGTGGATTAAGACTATTGTTCTTTTATGTTAATTTATGTATTAGTTTAATTTCAAGGATTACTTTTGTTCTTAATTTTATGAATCTAGGTAGAACGAGAGTATGAACCTTATTCTAGATGCGTTCTTGTGACCCTTGGGAGAGGTCTCTCACCTGAACACAGCTTGAAAGTAAATTCCTCCTAAATTGCTAATTACTTAAACTAATTTGGATATGTGACATATAATCCGTTTAGCTTTGGGTAATTAGGGTTTCTGTGGCCATAAATTAGATTTGAACTTAACCCTCTAATCGAAATCAAGTGACCAAGAGATTGGCGATTGATGAAGATTAGAGGAGACTAAATCACTAAGAGATGAGGGTTTGGTCAATTATAGTTTGTCATGAAATGAATCTTGCATGATTAAAATAATTGGTAAGAAAACTTAATCTGAAAAAGTAAACATCTCTGATACCTTAACTGTTTCTCTCACTAAATTTTACACCATTCTCATTACTTGCATTTTCTACTCTTTAATTTACTGTTTAATGCTTTTGAACCCCAAAACATCACTTTTTCTTGCCTAACTAAGTGAGTCATTCGACCATTATTGCTCAGTCCATCAATCCTCGTGGAATCGACCGTCACTCACCTAAGGTATTACTCAGATGACTGGTGCACTTGTCGATTCAGTTGTGAATATTCCAAAAATTCGCACCAGTAACCTGTAAGAAGAAAAATATGTAACATCAGAAAGCTTCAGGAACCCTAAAACCCCTGGAGATACCGCAGTGGAAGTGGGCAGAGATTATGATGGAGTTTGTCACTAGATTGCCAAGAACATCAGCTGGACACAATGCTATATGGGTGATTGTGGACAGATTAACAAAATCGGGACATTTTCTTCCAATTTAAGTTGATTATACTTTAGATAGGCTTTCATGGATATACATCCAGGAGATAGTAAGGTTGCATGGAGTACCTTCATTTATTGTCATAGACCAAGATCCAAGGTTTACTTCCAGATTTTGGGGAGCTTTTTAGAAAGCATTCAAAACAGAATTGCATATAAGTATGGTGTATCATTCTTAAACAGATGGACAATCAGAACAAAAAATCCAAACGTTAGAGGATATGCTAAGGTCCTGTGTAATGGAGCACCAAGGAAGTTGGGACAAATATCTACCATTGGTTGAATTTTCTTATGACAATAGTTATCAGTAGAGTATTAGAGTGGTACCGGATGAAGCTCTTTGCAGAAGGAGATGTCAGTTACTATTGTGCTGGTTTGATAGAGGGAAAACTCATGTTCTGGGTTCAGACTTGGTGTAAGAAATTACCAGTCAGATTAGAAAGATCTGTGAAAAGATTTAAACAGCTCAGAACTGACAAAAGAGTTATATCGATAATAGACGTAGACCCTTAGAGTTTAGTGAAGGTGACCATGTTTTCTTGAAATTAACCGCTACTGCCGAAGTAAATTGAGCCCTTAAGACCAAGAAACTTAACTCCCAATATGTAGAATCCTTCCAAATACATTGAAGAGTCAGTCTAGGAGCGTATCAAATAACCCTTCCCCTTACTTGTCAAACATTCACGATATTTTTTATATTTCACAACTTAAAAAATATAATTCTAACGAGAGCCATGTCTTACAATAGGAGACAATATAGTTACGAAATAACTTGACATACCAAGCATCATTCGTTAAGATTGTGGAAAAGAGTAACAAACAACTAAGAAGCAAGATAGTTCCTCCAATAAAGGTAGCATAGGGACAAAATGGGGAAGAAGAACACACGTGGAAGCTGGAGGATAAGATGAAAGCAAACTATTTGCATCTATTTAAAAGTAATTGAAATTTTGAGGGCAAAATTTTTTTTAAGGAGGATAGAGTATAACGGTCTAGTTTTCGGTGAATCAGGACTTTTTTTCTAAAGAAATGGAATTTTTTCAAAAATGCAGTGAAGCAGGCCTCTACTGCATAGGCATTGTATCATCAAGCAAGCACCTCAAGCAAGCAACTCTACTGAGCTAAGTAGGCACGTCGACTAAGCCGCAAAAAGTTGAGTTTTTGATCCATTTTGGCTATGAATTTTGAAATTCTGATCTCTGTGGTTAGACTCAGTTTGATGAGCCAGACCCGAACCTCGAGAGAAAAAATAATAATATATTATTATTATTATATTATTATTTTACCCGCTTTAGTTAAACTAAAGATAAGTTTGATAATATTATAACCGGGCCCAAAATCTACCGACGTGGACTAATGCCGACACTCACGGATGAGCTTATCTATGCTAACGCTTCATCATAGATCTTTTATCTCTGAGATAATCATGTTACTAGTATCATTTATACTAGTAGCTCATATATTTACTGTAGGAGTGTAATTACTTGTGATCTAATGCATCTAGTTTTATTAATTATCTCTTTAATGCTATTTTATCATTAAATTTGGTGACTAAGCACCTTATAACTCCCATGGCCAGCCAAGTGACCAGCCACCTCCACCTTCATTTTGCTTCTTGAATTTTTAAGTTTGAGAGAGAAAAAGCAAGAAACTTCCATGATTCGACCATTCACTTCCATAACTCAAATAAAAAATCTAAACTGATTAAAATATTCCTCTCTTCCTCTTCTTCACTCTCATAACAGATTTCATATGGTAAGCTTGAGTGTTTTTCTTGCAAACTTTCATGGAGGTTCAGCTATGGTAAAACCACGGAGAAACTTAATGTTTTTGATGTTCTTGCTTAAGAACTCTTATCTAGGAACCTTGTAGAGCAAGAAATCATCATTTTTAGCTTGAGGAATGTGAGAAAATCAAAACTAAATCATATCTTCTAAAAAACCCTAACATCAAAGCAAACTAAAATATAGACATAATAATTTCAAAAATTAATATTAAATTTGTGTCTTCTAATAGACTTAAATAATACTGTTGGGCCTCTTACTATCCTGACTTAGCCTAATAAATCTTATGAGTTGCCGTCATTTTAGCACTACTATTTTTTAGACGAACTCTTAGTCTCCTTAGTGTTCGAGACTAGCATGGTATAATTCTTCTATTATTGAGATAATTGAATGTGACAAGATTACCATTCTATCCTTTATCTCTAAAATATCCTCCTGAATACGTATCATGAATAATCTAAAATTAATAGATTGCTTCCTGAACATGAAATATTTAAAATGAAAAAGGAAGAGAAAATTGAAGACATGTTCGAAAGATATTCAAAAATTATCAATGGTCTAAAGTTGCTTTGAAGAAAATTTTTCAAAAAAAAAATGTGTTGATAAAATTCTTAGAAGTCTCACTCCCAAGTGGAATGCGAAAGTAAGCGCAATAAAAGAAGAACAGAATTATAGAAACTTACCTATGATCAACTAAGAGGAAATCTCTTAACTTATGAGATGGTTATCCTCAACTCACAAGGAGAAGAAAGCAAGAAGAAAAGCTTGGCTCTTAATGAAGAGATTGAAGATGGAGACCAAGAGCTTGCATTTTTATTAAAAAGGTTTAATAAGCTCGATCAGAGGAAAAGTTTCAACTTCAAAGGAAAAGTAAAGAACCAAAATACTTTAAATGTGGTGGAAACCAAATTATCCAAAACTCAAAAAAGGTAACAAGGAGAAAAAGTTTAAGAAGAAGCAAAGATCTTATATATCATGAAAAAATGATGATGACTTATCCACCTCTTTCAATGGAGACGAAGTATCCAACCTTTTCCTTATGGCAGACGAATAAAAGGTACATGATCCAACTCTTATACAAATGAATTACAAGAAGAATATAGGACGTGTTCTGTATGGGCAATTTTCACATTCTAACCCTTAAGAACCCAATTCCACTTGGGTACCTAAAGAAAATTTTAAATTATTTTGTTAGGTACTGGTGCACGAAATTGCAATCACACTTTTGCAACTCTGCACAACTGACCAGCAAGTGCACTGGGTCGTTGATGAGCGGATAATTTATACGCTTTTTGGCATTATTTTTACATAGTTTTTAGTATGTTTTAGTTACTTTTTATAATATTTTTATTAGTTTTTATGCAAAAATCACATTTTTGAACTTTACTATGAGTTTCTGTATTTTTCTGTAATTTCAAGTATTTTCTGGCTGAAATTGAGGAACCAGAGCAAAAGTCTGATTCAGAGGCTGAGAAAGGACTGCAGATGCTGTTGGATTCTGACCCTCCTGCACTCGAAGTAGATTTTCTGCAGCTATAGAAGCCCAATTGGCGCGATATTAATTGTGTTGGAAAGTAGACATCTTGGGCTTTCCAGAAATGTATAATAGTCCATACTTTGCCCGAGATTTGATGGCCCAAACTAGCGTCCAAACGCCCACCAGAGACCCTTTTCTGACGTAAAACGCCGGAACTGGCACCAGAACTAGAGTTAAATGCCCAAACTGGCATCCAAGCTGGAGTTTAACTCCAGAAAAGACTTATGTACGTGTAAAGCTCAATGCTCAACCCAAGCACACACCAAGTGGGCCCCGAACGTGGATTTCTGCACTATCTGCACTTAGTTACTTATTTTCTGTAATCCCTAGTAACTAGTTTAGTATAAATAGAACTTTTTCCTATTGTATTCGCATCTTATGCCATTTTCATATTTGGGAGGCTGGCCATTCGGCCATGCCTAGACCTTTTTCTTATGTATTTTCCTACGGTGGAGTTTCTACACCTCATAGATTAAGGTACGGAGCTCTGCTGTTCTTCATGAATTAATGCAAGTACTATTATTTCTCTTCCAATTCAAGCTTACTTCTTCTCCAAGATATACTCTCGTACTTAATTCAGTTAAGTCAGAATGAAGGGATGACTCGTGACAATCACCCACTATCTTCGTTACGTGCTTAGCCAAGATCCGCGTGCCTGACAACCACAAGCGGTCTATATGATGTTCAACGTAGTCATTGGACGACAGCCGGAGTATAGTCTCTTGGGTCTCTGATCCACGGACCGAGTCTGTGAGGTTAGAACCTTCGTGGTATAGGCTAGAACCAATTGGCAGTATTTCTGAGATCTGGAAAGTCTAAACCTTGTCTGTGGTATTCCGAGTAAGATCTGGGATGGGATAACTGTGACAAACTTCAAACTCGTGAATGTTGGGTGTAGTGACAGTGAGCAAAAGGATAGAGATATCCTATTCCAACACAAGTGAGAACCGACAGATGATTAGCCGTGCGGTAGCTGTGCCTGGTATTTTTCATCCGAGACGAGAAATCTGGTAGTTGATTAGCCGTACAGAGCCGTAGCCTGGACCATTTTCACTGAGAGGATCATACAGCTTGCGATGGAAGGGAGCACACATGAATGGATGAAGACAATAGAAAAGCAGAGGTTCTGAAGCAACAAAGCATCTTCAAACGCCTACCTGAAATTCCCACCAATGAATTACATAAGTATCTTTATTTTATTTTATGTTTTATTTATCCTTTAATTATCAAAACCTCATAACCATTTGAATCCGCCTGACTAAGATTTACAGGATGACCATAGCTTGCTTCAAGCCGGCAATCTCCGTGGGATCGACCTTTACTCGCGTAAGGTTTTATTACTTGGACGACTGGTACGCTTGTGTCAGAATAGGATCTCTCTATCCTTTTGCACATTGTCGGAATAGCTCCTCACCTTAATCTATGAGGTTTAGAAACTCCACCGTAGAAAACACATAAGAGAAGAAGGTCTAGGCATGGCTGAATGGCCAGCCTCCGAAGTGACATAAGATAATTCTCAAAAGCTGCCAGCCTCCGAATACAATAGTAAAAAGTGCTATATATACTAAACTAGTTACTAGGGTTTACAGAAATTGAGTAACTAAGTGCAGACAGTGCAGAAATCCACTTCTAGGGCCCACTTGGTGTGTGTTTGGATTGAGCTTTGAAGCTTTCATGTGCATAGGCTATTTTTGGAGTTAAACGCCAGCTTGGATGCCAGTTTGGGTGTTTAACTCCAGTTCTGGAGCCAGTTCCGGTGTTTTACGCTAGAAAAGGGTCTCTGGTGGGCGTTTGGACGCCAGTTTGGGCCATCAAATCTAAAGCAAAGTATGAACAATTAAACATTTCTGGAAAACCCAAGATGTCTACTTTCCAACACGATTAAGAGCGCACCAATTGAGCTTCTGTAGCTCTAGAAAATCCACTTCGAGTTCTGGAGGGTCAGAATCCAACAGCATCTGCAGTCCTTTCTCAGCTTCTGAATCAGATTTTTGCTCAGGTCCCTCAATTTCAGCCAGAAAGTACCTGAAATTATAGAAAAAACACAAAAACTCATAGTAAAGTCTAGAAATGTGATTTTTGCATAAAAACTAATAAAAATATACTAAAAGTAACTAAAACATACTAAAAACTACCTAAAAATAATGCTAAAAAGCATATAAATTATCTGCTCATCACAACACCAAACTTAAATTGTTGCTTGTCCCCAAGCAACCAAAAACAAAATAGGATAAAAAGAAGAGAATATACAATAAATTCCAAAACATCAATGAATCTTAGTTTCAATCAGATGAGCGGGTCTAGTAGCTTTTTGTTTCTGTACAGTTTTGGCATCTCACTTTATCCTTTGAAGTTCAGAATGATTGGCACCCATAGGAACTCAGAATTTAGATAGTGTTATTGATTCGCCTAGTTTAGTATGTTGATTCTTGAACACAACTACTTATGAGTCTTGGCCGTGACCTTAAGCATCTTGTTTTCCAGTATTACCACCGGATACATAAATGCCACAAACACATAACTGGGTGAACCTTTTCAGATTGTGACTCAGCTTTGCTAGAGTCCCCAGTTAGAGGTGTCCAGAGTTGTTAAGCACACTCTTTTGCTTTGGATTACGACTTTAACCACTCAGTCCCAAGCTTTTCACTTGGACCTTCATGACACAAGCACATGGTTAGGGACAGCTTGATTTAGCCACTTAGGCCAGGATTTTATTCGTTTGGGCCCTCCTATCCACTGATGCTCAAAGCCTTGAATCCTCTTTACCCTTGCCTTTTAGTTTAAAGGGTTACTGGTTTTTTGCTCTTGCCTTTTGGTTTAAAGAGCTATTGGCTTTTTCTGCTTGCTTTTTCTTTTTCTTTTTTCTTTATTTTTTGCCCCTTTTTTTCGCAAGCTTTGTGTTTTTCACTATTTTTTCTTGCTTCAAGAATCAATTTTATGATTTTTCAGATTAGCAATAACATTTCTCTTTTTTCATTATTCTTTCAAGAGCCAACAATTTTAACATTCATAAACTTCACTATAAAAAATATGCACTGTTCAAGCATTCATTCAAAAAACAAAGGGTATTGCCACCACATCAAAATAATTAAACTAATTTCAAGATAGAATTCGAAATTCATGTACTTTTTATTCTTTTGAAATAGAAACATTTTTCTTTTAAGAAAGATGAAGGATTCATGGAACATTCATAGCCTTAAGTCATAGACACTAGATACTAATGATCATGTAATAAAGACACAAACATAGACAAAACATAAAGCATAAAAATCGAAAAAAACAGAAAAATAAGAACAAAGAAATTAAAGAACGGGTCCAGCTTAGTAACGGCGGCTAGTTCTTCCTCTTGAACATCCTATGGAGTGCTTGAGCTCCTCAATATCTCTTCCTTGCCTTTGTTGTTCCTCCCTCATGGCTATTTGGTCCTCTCTAATTTCATGGAGGATAATGGAGTGCTCTTGGTGCTACATCCTTAGTTGCTCTATATTGGAACTTAAATCTCCTAAGAGGTGTTGAGTTGCTCCCAATAGTTGTGTGGAGGAAAATGCATCCCTTGAGGTATCTCAGGGATTTTTTGATGAGGGACTTCCTCATGCTCTTGTTGAGGTCCATGAGTGGGCTCTCTTGTTTGCTCCATCTTATTTTTTGTGATGGGCTTGTCCTCTTCAATGAGGATGTCTTTCTCTATGACAATTCTGGCTGAATTGTATAGTTGACAGATGAGATGAGGGAAGGCTAACCTTGCCAAAGTGGAGGGTTTGTCAGCCACCTTGTATAGTTCTAGAGGTATGATCTCATAAACTTCCACTTCCTCTCCAATCATGATACTATGGATCATGATAGCCCGATCCACAGTTACTTCGCACCAGTTTCTAGTAGGAATGATAGAGCGTTGGATGAACTCTAACCATCCTCTAGCCATGGGTTTGAGGTCAAGCCTTCTCAGTTGAACCGGCTTGCCTTTGGAGTCTCTCTTCCATTGGGCTCCTTCCACACAGATATCCATGAGAACTTGGTCCAAACTTTGATCAAAGTTGACCCTTCTTGTGAAAGGATGAAGATCTCCTTGTATCATTGGCAAGTTGAATGCCAACCTCACGATTTCCGGACTGAAATCCAAGTATTTCCCCCGAACCACTGTGAGCTAATTCTTTGGGTTCGGGTTCACACTTTGATCATGGTTCTTAGTGATCCATGCATTAGCATAGAATTCTTGAACCATTAAGATTCTGACTTGTTGGATGGGATTGGTGTGAACTTCCCAACCTCTTCTTCGAATCTCTCATCGGATCTTCGGATATTCGCTCTTTTTGAGCTTGAAGGGGACCTCTGGGATCACCTTTTTCTTGGCCACAACTTCATAGAAGTGGTCTTGATGGACCTTTGAGATGAATCTCTCCATCTCCCATGACTCGGAGGTGGAAGCAATTGCCTTCCCTTTCCTCTTTCTAGAAGTTTCTCCGGTCTTAGGTGCCATTAATGGTTATGGAAAAACAAAAAGCAATACTTTTTCCCACACAGAAATTAAAATGTTTGTTCATCCTTGAGCAAAAGAAAAAAAAGGGGGAGAAGAAGAAGAAATGAAGGAAACGGAGGTGTTTGAAGGGTTCGGCCAACGGGGGTAGTAAGTGTTGGTGATGTGTGAAAATGAAGGAGTGTAGAGGGTTATTTATAGGGTAAGGGAGATAGGGAATCCATGTGAGAAGGGGTGGATTTGGGAGGGAAATGGATTTGAATTTGAATAGTAAGGTAGGTGGGGTTTATTTTGGAAAATAGTGGATGGATATGAGTGGTGGAGAGATTATGGGGAAGAGGGTAGGATTTGATAGGTGAATGGTGTTTGGGGAAGAGTGTTATGGAAAGGTGTGAAAAAGGGAGAGAGTGAGTTGGGGTAGGTAGGGATCCTATGGGGTCCACAGATCCTGAGGTGTCAAAGATTTCTCATCCCTGCACCTTTGTGGCGTTTAAACGCCCACTATGTGCCATTTCTGGCGTTAAATGCCAGGCTGATGCCCATTTCTAGCGTCAAACGCTAGTCTGGCAGCCAATTCTGGCGTTTAACGCCAGCCAGACACCAGACACCCTTTTCTGGCATTAAACGCCAGTCTGTATGCTATTTCTGGCATTTAACGCCCAGAATGCTGCCAAACTAGGCGTTAAGCGCCCATTTTGCTATGCTTACTGGCGTTTAAATGCCAGTAAGTCCGTCCTCTAGGGTGTACTATTTTTATGCTATTTTTTATTTCACTTTAATTCTGCAGCTGTTTTGTGACTTCACATGATCATCAACCTAAAGAAAACATATACTAACAATGGAAAAGTAATTAATATAGATAAATAAAATTGGGTTGCCTCCCAATAAGCGCTTATTTAATGTCAATAGCTTGACAGGAAGCTCTTACAGAGCTTTACAGATGCTCAGAGCATGGTTGTAGCCTCCCAACACCAAACTTAGAAGTTAAGTGTGGGGGCTCTGTCTGACTCTGTATTGAGAGAAGCTTTTCATGCTTCTTCTCCATGTTTACAGAAGAAGATCCTTGAGTCTTAAACACAAGGTAGTCCTTATTCAATTGAAGGACTAACTCTCCTCTGTCCACATCAATCACAGTCCTTGTTGTGACTAGGAAGGGTCTTCCAAAGATGATGAATTCATCCTCATCCTTTCCAGTGTCTAGGATTATGAAGTCAGCAGGGATGTAAAGGCCTTCAACCTTCACTAAGACATCCGCTACAAGTCTATAAGCTTGTTTCATTGATTTGTCTGCCATCTCTAGTGAGATTCTTGCAGCTTGTACCTCAAAGATCCCTAGTTTCTCCATTACAGAGAGTGGCATGAGGTTGATACCTGAGCCCAGGTCACACAGAGCCTTCTCAAAGGTCATGGTGCATATGGTGTAAGGTATTAAGAAATTTTTGGGGTTTGGTTTCTTCTGAGGTAATGTCTGCTGAATCCAAGTATTCAGTTCATTGATGAGCAATGGAGGTTCATCCTCCCAAGTCTCATTACCAAATAACTTGGCATTCAGCTTCATGATTGCTCCTAGATACTGAACAACTTGCTCTTCAACAGTGTCTTCGTCCTCTTCAGAGGAAGAATACTCATTAGAGCTCATGAATGACAATAGTAAGTTCAGTGGAATCTCTATGGTCTCTGTATGAGCCTCAAATTCCTTTGGTTCCTCAATAAGGAACTCGTCATTGGTCAGTGGACATCCCTTGAGGTCTTCTTCACTGGGAATCAATGCCTTTCACTTTCTCCTGGTTCGGCTATTTTGGTTATAATTATGACCTTGCACTCTCTTTTGGGATTCTCTTCTGTATTGCTTGGGAGAGTACTAGGACGAGTTTAAGTAACTCTTTTACTCAGCTGACCCACTTGTGCCTCTAAATTTCTGATGGAGGACCTTGTTTCATTCTTGAAACTAAGAGTGGTTTTAGATAGATCAGAGACTATGTTTGCTAAGCCAGAGAGGGTCTGCTTAAAATTCTCTGTCTATTGCTGAGAAGATGATGGAAAATGTTTGCTATTGCCAAACTTATTTCTCCCACCATTATTGTTGTTGAAGCCTTGTTGAGGCTTCTATTGATCCTTCCATGAGAAATTTGGATGATTCCTCCATGAAGGATTATAGGTGTTTCCATAGGATTTTCCCATGTAATTTACCTCTTCCATTGCAGGATTCTTAGGGTCATAAGCTTCTCCTTTAGAGGAGGCTTCTTTAGAACTGCCTGATGCAGCTTACAATCCAGTCAGACTCTGAGAAATCATATTGACTTGCTGAGTCAATATTATTTTCTGAGCCAATATGGCATTTAGAGTATCAATCTCAAAAATTCATTTCTTCTGAGTCATCCCATTATTCACAGGATTTCTTTCAGAAGTGTACATGAACTGGTTATTTGCAACCACCTCAATGAGTTCCTGAGCTTCTGCAGAGGTTCTCCTCAGATGAAGAGATCCACCAGAAGAGTGGTCCAATGACATATTGGACAATTTAGACAGACCATCATAGAATATGCATATAACGCTCCATTCAGGAAGCATGTCAGAAGGACACCTTTTGGTTAATTACTTGTATGTTTCCCAAGCTTCATAGAGAGATTCACCTTCCTTCTGTCTGAAGATTTGGACGTCCACTCTAAGCTTGCTCACCATTTGAGGTGGAAAGAATTTGGTCAAGAAAGCGTTGACTAACTTGTCCCAAGAGTTTATGCTTTCTCTAGGTTGTGAGTCCAACTATGTTCTACCTCTGTCTCTTGCAGCAAAGGGGAAAACCATAAGTCTGTAGACCTCGAGATCAACCCCATCGGTCTTAACAGTATTACAGATTTGTAAAAATTTAGCTAAGAACTGATGAGGATCTTCCGATAGAAGTCCATGAAACTTGCAATTCTGCTGCATTAGAGAAACTAATTGAGGCTTAAACTCAAAGTTTTTTGCTCCAATGGCAGGAATTGAGATGCTTCTTCCATAGAAGTTGGAAGTTGGTGCAGCATAGTCACCAAGCATCTTCCTTGCATCTCTAGCATTGTTGTTAGGTTCGGCTGCCATGTGTACTTCTTTTTTGAAATTTTCTGTAAGATCCTCTCCAGAGTGTTGTGCTTTAGCTTCTCTTAGCTTCTTCTTTAGAGTCCTTTCAGGTTCAGGATCAGCTTCAACAAGAATGTTTTTATCCCTGTTTCTGCTCATATGAAAAAGAAGAGAACAAAGGGAGTAATGGAATCCTCTATGTCACAGTATAGAGATTCCTTGAGGTGTTAGAAGAAAAGAAGAATAGGGGAATGAGGTAGAGAGAGAATAAGAAGAATTCGAACACAGAGGGAGAGAGAGGGTTCGAATTATAAGTAGAATAGAAGTGTTAGCAAATAAATAGAAAGAGATGAGAGAGAGAGAGAGTATTCGAAAATTAAAACTAAAACAATTAGTTAATTAAAAAGATTTTTGAAAAAGTGGTTAGTGATTTTTGAAAATTGGTGGTTAGGTGGCTTTGAAAAGGATAAGAAATAGTAATTAGTTGAAAAAGATTTGAAAATAATTTTGAAAAGATAAGAAGTTAGAAAAAGATTTTGAAATCAAAATTTTAAAAAGATATAATTGAAAAATATTTGATTGAAAAAGATATGATCAAAAAATATGATTGAAAAAGAAATCAAGAAAGATTTGATTTTTTTTTTTAAATTGATGACTTGACTAACAAGAAACTAAAAGATATGATTCTAGAATTTTAAAGATTGATTCTTTCTTAACAAGAAAGTAACAAACTTGCAATTTTTTGAATCAAAACATTAATTGCTAGCAAGGATTTTTGAAAATGTGATATGAAAAAGATAAGATTTTAAAATTATGAATTAAAACATGAAAATTTGAAAGAATTTGAATTGGAAAAGAGATTACCTCCCTAGTGTCATTCTGGCGTTAAACGCCCAGAATGCTATCCATTTTGGCGTTTAACGCCCATTTGGCCTGACTGGGCGTTCAACGCCAGGAATCCTTCTTTACTGGGTATTTTTCTGAACGCCCAGAATGCTACCATTTATAGCATTAAACGCCCAGAACGCTGCCCATTCTGGCGTTTAACGCCCAAAATGATACCTTTACTGGCGTTTAACGCCCAAAGTGCCTCTTTACTGGCATTTTAACGCCAGTGAGCTCTTTTTCTTGTGATCCTCTACTTTATGTTCTGATCCTTCATTTCTCTGTATTATTTACTTGAAAAGATATATATTTTTTATTTTTTTAAATCTTTTTATAAAGAGAGAGAAAAATAACAAAATGAATCACAACAGAAAAACTTAAGATCAAAACTAATAATGCATGCAGGAACACTTTGAATGTCAAGATGAACATCAAGAACACTTTGAGGATCATGATGAACATCAAGAACATATTTTTGAAAATTTTTAAGAAGAGAAAGACATGCAAGACACAAAATTTTTTTTTGTTTTTATGATTTTATTAATTTTTTTTTCAAAAATAAAAATAGAAATAAAAAGCTCAAACATAAAATAAAATTAACCAATCTAAGCAACAAGATGAACCGTCAGTTGTCCAAACTTGAACAATCCCCAGCAACGGCACCAAAAACTTGGTGCACGAAATTGCAATCACACTTTTGTAACTCCGCACAACTGACCAGCAAGTGCACTGGGTCGTCCAAGTAATAAAACCTTACGCGAGTAAGGGTCGATCCCACAGAGATTGTTGGCTTGAAGCAAGGTATGGTCATCTTGTAAATCTCAGTCAGGCGGATTCAAATGGTTATGAGGTATTGATAATTAAAAGGTAAATAAAACAGAAAATAACATAGAGATACTTATGTAATTTATTGGTGAGAATTTTAGATAAACGTTTGGAGATGCTTTGTTGCTTCTGAACCTCTGCCTTCCTATTTTCTTCATCCAATCATGCGTCCTCCCTTTCATGGCAAGCTGTATGATCCTCTCAATGAAAATGGTCCGGCTACGGTTTCTGTACGGCTAATCAACTGTCAGATTTCTCATCTCGGATGAAAAATACCAGGCACAGCTACAACATCGCTAATCATCTATCGATTCCCACTTGTATCGAAATAGGATCTCTTTATCCTTTGGCACACTGTCACTGTGCTCAACAGTCGTGAGTTTGAAGCTCGTCATAGTCATGCCATCCCAAATCCTACTCAGAATACCACAGACAAGGTTTAGACTTTTCGGATCTCAGGAATGCTACCAATTGTTTCTAGCCTATACCACGAAGATTCTAACCACGTGGACTCGATCCGTGGATCAGAGACCCAAGAGATTATACTCCAGCTATCGTCCAATGACTACGTTGAACATCATGTAGACCGCTTGTGGTTGTCAGGCACGTGGATCTTGGCTAAGCGAGTAATGAAGATAGTGGGTGATTGTCATGGGTCACCCCCTTCATTCTGACTTAACTGAATTAAGTATGAAAGTATATCTTGGAGAAGAAGTAGGCATGAATTGGAAGAGAAACAATAATACTTGCATTAGTTCATGAAGAACAGCAGAGATCCTCACCTTAATCTATGAGGTGTAGAAACTCCACCGTAGAAAATACATAAGAGAAGAAGGTCTAGGCATGGCTGAATGGCCAGCCTCCCAAGTGGCATAAGATAATTCTCAAAAGTTGCTAGCCTCCGAATACAGTAGTAAAAAGTGCTATATATATGATGCGGAATTTTATAATCCACACTACTAAATGGCAAGTGCACCGGGTCGTACCAAGTAATACCTTACATGAGTAAGGGTCGATCCCACGAGGATTGATGGATCAAGCAACAATGATTGATTGATTGGCTTTAGTTAGGCAAGCAAAAATTGGTTTTGAGATGTTCAAAAGGTTTAAGTTTGAACTTAGAATAGCAAAGGGATAGACAAATAAATGAGTTGGGAATAAAATATTGAGAAAGCAGTTAAGGTTTCAGAGTTATCTATTTTCCATATTTATTTTTTTATCACTAACTAATTTAATTATGCAAAATTTAATTTCATGGCAAACTATATGTGACTAGGCCCTAATTCCTTAGACCTTCCTAGTCTCCTCTAAAATTCATTAATTGCCAATTCCTTGGTCAATTAATCCCAATTAGAGGGTGATGATCAATTTCTAGTTTATATGCCAAAAGAATTCTAATTATCTAAAAATAAAGGGATTATATGTCACGTATCCTGTTAAATACAAACAATTAGAAATTCAGTATAATATGTTTTCAAGCTGTTGTTCAAGTAAAGAGCTTTTCCAAGTTTTACAAGAACTTAATTAGAACATGGGTCATACTTTCGTTCCACCCATATTCATAAAGTAAAGAGCGAAAACAATTATTGAGATATAAATCAAGACATGAATTAAATTAGAAAGATCAAACGAATAAATCCATACAAATAGACAAAACTCCTAACCTTAACAATGAAGGATTAGTTGCTCATGGTTCAGAGAAGAAAAATAAGGGTTCTAGTAACAATCTGCTCCCTGTCTAAATGTACAGAGTTTCTATTTATTACTAATCCTAATAGGTTTAAAATCAAAAATTAAAAATAATAATATCTTTTCCTAAAAGATAAGATTTGAATTTAAATTCGAATTAATTAACAGATCTTCAGTTGATGGTTGGGGACCACTTGATTTGTCCATTCTGCAACTTCTAATCTGTGTTTTCTGGGCTGGAAAGTGGGTCAAAATAGCCCAAAATTCATAACCAGCGTTTTCTGAATTATTGCAGATCGCGCATGTGACGCGTCCGCGTTGTCCACGCGCTCGCGTCATTTGTGCAGATTCTAGTCCACGCGTTTACGTCAAGCACACGATCGCGTCATTACGATTTCTCCATTCCGCGCGGTCGCATGAGCCATGCGTCTGCGTCGGTCTTCGCTGGTCATCTCTTTGGTTTCTTCTTTTTCTCTGCAGAAACTTCATCAAATCCCTCCGAATGCTACCTAAAATAAATAAAATTGCACAAAACTCAAAATAACATCCATAGTGGCTAAAATATAATTAATTCTTAATTAAACTCAACAAATTAGATGCAAATTCACTAGGAAAAGATAGATAAGATGTTCACGCATCAATATACTAAACTAGTTACTAGGGTTTACAGAAATTGAGTAACTAAGTGCAGATGGTGTAGAAATCCACTTTTGGGGCCCACTTGGTATGTGTTTGGGCTGAGCTTTGAAGCTTTCATGTGCATAGGCCATTTTTGGAGTTAAACGCCAGTTTGGATGCCAATTTGGGCGTTTAACTCCAGTTCTGGTGCCAGTTCCGGCGTTTTACGCCAGAAAAGGGTCTCTGATGGGAGTTTGGACGCCAGTTTGGGCCATTAAATCTCGGGCAAAGTATGGACTATTATACATTGCTAGAAAGCCCAAGATGTCTGCTTTCCAACACAATTTAGAGCGCACCAATTAGGCTTTTGTAGCTCTAGAAAATCTACTTCGAGTGCAGAAGGGTCAGAATCCAACAGCATCTGCAGTCCTTTCTTAGCCTCTGAATCAGATTTTTGCTCAGATCCCTCAATTTCAGCCAGAAAATACATGAAATCACAGAAAAATACACAAACTCACAGTGAAGTCCAGAAATATAATTTTTTCATAAAAACTAATAAAAATATACTAAAAAGTAACTAAAACATACTAAAAACTACCTAAAAATAATGCCAAAAAGCGTATAAATTATCCGCTCATCAGGTACGCATTAAAGCAAGAAACTTACAATGGTATGTGGATAGTGGATGTTCCAAGAACATGACAGGTGACGGAACAAAGTTAATCAAATTAGACCTAGAAATGGAGGAAGTGTAATATATGGACACAACAACATCAGCAAGCTCATGGGTATTGGTAGTATCGGTAAGCAAAATTCTCCTTCTGATGAGCAAAAACTGAAGCTCACAGATACCGGAAAATGCTTTGGATCGTTCAAGTAATACCACAATGAGTGGATATCCTTTCCACGAGGATTAAAGGATTGAGCAAGTAATATCAAGTTAAATTTCTAATTAGATCAAATAAACCTGGATTGATGAATGCTAAAACTTAGAATGCTTGAATTTTGAATGCTAGAAAGAAGACAGTGAATGTAAGCTTGATTGAGAGAGAATAATAATGGAGAAAGTCAAGGACTTCAGAGATGTTTAAACTCTAGAAAAATCAAACTTTGTTTACCTATTCTAAATCATGCAGAGATCTTTTCACAACAAACCTTAATTAACTGATTTCCAATGTCTTGACTCCTCAGTTTCTCTTCAATTAACCAACTGTCAATGTCTTGGTTAATTAATTATTGAAGAGTATAACTACAAATCTGATTCAATTCCTCATAAGATTCAAAAGTAGTCTTCAAGTAGGATTATATGTCACGTATCCAAGCTAGTCTTGTCCGACTATTGAATCTTATGAGAAAACACAATTTTCAAAAGTTGTCCTAATCCGAATTATATATCACGTATTCAAAATTAGAGTGATTGAAAGTTTTGTATTGTCACACACTAATTGAAACACTATGTTTAGTTGAATTCAAAAAGTCGTGTGAAAGAGTTTGCAAGCATAATTTGGATATTAGTTCTGTTAAAGCAATAAACAAATTCAAAAAGGGATTAGCATACCTTTCGATATTACTAATCCTTTAAGAATAAAGAATGAATAACTCAATCATGAAAACAGATCAATGCAATACTTTAAAATAAAAGAAAAATTAGACTAATAATCCATAGAAACATAAGCAGAGCTCCTAACCCCTTGACAAAGGAATTAGTTACTCATGGAGGAATGAAAACAAAGAAGAAGAAGAAGAAGAAGAAGAAGAAGAAGAAGAACAAGGTGTGGAATCAGATTCAAAGATCCTCTCCCAGATGCATCTCCTTGTAAATAAGGCTCACTTATTATATCTGGTGCACGAATCTCCACACTCCATACAGCTGTACCAGTAAGTGCACTGGGTCGTCCAAATAATACCTGAGCGAGTCAGGGTCGATTCCACGAAGATTATGGTTTGAAGCAAGCTATGGTTATCTTGCAGGTCTTAGTCAGACGAACCAGAAGTTGTTAGTTGGATTGATGCAAGGGCAATCAGTAATAGGAATATGGCTAAGGATTGGAGTTGCTTTGTCTTTCTGAATTAACTCTGGTATTACTGTCTTCTTTGCATGTGAGTGATTTCTTCTATGGCAGGATGTATGTGACGAATGCCATGGGCTTTGGTCATCAATCTCCCCTATTTTTAGATCAAACGCCATTGGCCGTGGTCATCCAATCTGAATGAGGGTGAAGCTCTAGCAGTTCATTCTTTTGGCGATCCTACTCAAAACGCCACAGACAAGGTCGAATCTTCCGAATCAGAGAATGATGCTTCTTTGGGTTCTAGCCTCTACCATAGAGACCCTGATCTCCCAGGAAATTGGCTGAACTGGTGTCTCGAGAAGTCCCCAAAGAAGTCTAGGATTAGCCGTCTGAGAGATGTATAATCAAGCTGGCGGTTCGTGCTTTCCAGTCATGTATTCACACGAACCCAAGTAGACACGGGTGGTTTTCAGGCACGCGGTCCTAGTATGATGAACAGAGCTGATTATCATTATTCATCCTATTCATCATGTTGAAAAATGAGTATACATCTTAGAATTGAATCAAACACGAATCGAAGAAGAAACAGTAATACTTTTATTAATTCATAGGACTCAGCAGGGCTCCTCCCCTCAACCTAGGAGGTTTAGAAACTCATACTGAAAGGAAAATACAATGTAAAACTCGAATATGGTGTAAATTTCTCTCTAAAAGCTCTAAATAACATAAATCTAATCCCTTAAATACTAAATAAATGACTAGTAAGGGTAAAAAAGTCTTTTAGTGCTAAAATCCACTTTTGGGCCCACTTGGTGAATGTTTGGACTGAGATTTGATGAGATCCACGTGCTATGAGGCCTCTAGGGCATGAAATGCTGGCTAGGGAGTCCTCTTTGGGCGTTTGGACGCTGGTCTCTGCTTTGTCGGCGCTGGACGCCTGGAAAGGGGCAGAAAGCTGGCGTTGGACGCCAGTTTTGGGCCTTCTAATCTGAAGCAAAGTATAGACTATTATACATTGCTGGAAATCTCTGAAAGTAAGCTTTCCATAGCCATTTATAACGCTCCATTTAGACTTTTGTAGCTCCAAAAAAGCTCTTCCAAATGCAAGGAGGTCAGATTTGGACAGCATCTGCAGTGCTTTCTCTGTCTCTGAATCAGACTTTTACTTCAGCTCCTCAATTTCAGCCAGAAATCACCTAAAATTGCATAAAAATACACAAACTCATAGTAGAATCCAAAAATGTGAATTTAACACTAAAATCTATAAAAACTTAATAAAAACTAAACAAAACATACTAAAAACTATATGAAAATGATGCCAAAAAGCGTATAAAATATCCGCTCATCAATATCCTAGGTTTACCTAAAATTCAAAGCCTAAATCTTTGTCTTATCTTTTAGGAAGAATAAAATAATTAATAACAATAATTAAAATAATAAAACTAAAACAGAATCAAATCAAGTTTAAATCCTAATAGAATCTTCATTAATCTTCAATCGGAATTGCATTTCTGGAAGTGGGCTTTGCTGAGATAGCTTGTTAGTGTTGCATTTGGGTTAGTAGCGTGTAACTTAGACTTGGAATTAAGCTTGGGCATTTAACGGTAAGTGGTGACGTTAAACGCCACTTTGTTGAAGCCTCAGAGGCGTTACACACCCTCAGTGGCGTTCAATGCCACCTCTATTTGCTCTCAGGGCATTACATGCCCTTACATGCCGATAAACGCCAAGTCTATTTGCTCCTAGGGTGTGTACTTGAGTGCTTGTCATTTAAAATTGAAGCCTGGGCATTAAACACTAGCCCTTGGGCGTTTTAAGGGCATTAAACGCCACTTTGGGCGATTTAAGGGCGTGTAACATGAACTCTGGGACACGGATTTTGCGAGCTAAAAGATGAGGGTTGTTCGCGGTCTATACTGAACGTCCACCATATACATATGCATATTATTTTGAAATTTTGGATGTTAGCTTTCTACCGTCACGGGAACTGCCTCATTCAAATCTCTCTAGATCAATGGTGGACGAAATTGTGATCCTCAAAGTTGGACTCTTTGTACTTGTATGAAATTTAATTCGAGATAATAATGGCTCTTGGCTATGTGTGGACACAACTCCGTTCAACTTAACCAGCAAGTGTACTGGGTCATCCAAGTAATACCTTACGTGGGTAAGGGTCGATCCCACAGAGATTGTTGGTATGAAGCAAGCTATGGTCATCTTGTAAATCCCAGTTAGGTAGAGTCAAATGTAATTGGATTAGATATTTAACAGATAAATAAAATAAAGGGATAGAAATACTTATGTAAATTAATAGTGGGAATTTCAGATAAGTGTATGGAGATACTGTGCCCTTTCTTTTTCTACTTTCCTACTTCTTCCTTCCATCCTTCTTACTCCTTTCCATGGCAAGCTGTATGTAGGGCATCACCTTTGTCAATGGCTACATCCCATCCTCTCAGTGAAAAAGGTCCAAATGCTCTGTCACAGCACGGCTAATCATCTGTCGGTTCTCAATCAGGTTGGAATAAAATCCCTTGATTCTTTTGCGTCTGTCACTAATGCCCAGCCTTCAGGAGTTTGAAGCTCGTCACAGTCATTCAATCCCAGAATCCTACTCGGAATACCACAGACAAGGTTAGACTTTCCGGATTCCCATGAATGCCGCCATCAATTCTAGCTTATACCACGAAGATTCTGATTAAGGAATCCAAGAGATATGCGCCCGGCTTAAGGTAGAACGGAAGTGGTTGTCAATCACGCGCGTTCATAGGTGAGAATGATGATGAGTGTCATGGATCATCACATTCATCAAGTTGAAGTGCAACGAATATCTTAGAACAGGAATAAATGAAATTTATAGGAAAAGAGTAGTAATTGCATTAAAGCTTGAGGTACAGCAGAGCTCCACACCCTTAATCTATGGTGTGTAGAAACTCCACCGTTGAAAATACATAAGTGAAAGGTTCAGGCATGGCCGAATGGCCAGCCCCCCAAAACGTGATCAATGGCCTCCTAAGATGAAGAATAAAACAAAACTGAGACCAAAGATGTAACGTGGTCAAAAGACACTGAATACAATAGTAAAATGTTCTATTTATACTAAACTAGCTACTAGGGTTTACAGAGGTAAGTAATTGATGCATAAATCCACTTCTGGGGCCCACTTGGTGTGTGTTTGGGCTGAGCTTGATCTATCCATGAGCTGAGGCTTCTTTTGGAGTTGAACGCCAAGTTGTAACGTGTTTTGGGCGTTCAACTCCGGGTCGTGACGTGTTTCTGGCGTTTTACTCTAGACAACAGCATGAAACTGGCGTTGAGCGCCAGTTTACATCGTCAATTCCCGAATAAAGTATGAACTATTATATATTGCTGGAAAGCTCTAGATGTCTACTTTTCAACGCCATTGAGATCGCGCCATTTGGAGTTCTGTAGCTCCAGAAAATCCATTTTGAGTGCAGGGAGGTCAGATTCCAACAACATCAGCTGTCCTTTATCAGCCTCCTATCAGAGTTTTGCTCAAGTCCCTCAATTTCAGCCAGAAATTACCTGAAATCACAGAAAAATACAAAAACTCATAGTAAAGTCCAGAAATGTGAATTTAACATAAAAACTAATGAAAACATCCCTAAAAGTAGCTTGAACTTAATAAAAACTACCTAAAAACAATGCCAAAAAGCGTATAAATTATCCGCTCATCACAACACCAAACTTAAATTGTTGCTTGTCCCCAAGCAACTTGAAAATCAATTAGGATAAAAAGAAGAGAATACACTATAAATTCCAAAATATCAATGAATATTAATTATAATTAGATGAGCGGGACTTGTAGCTTTTTGCTTCTGAACAGTTTTGGCATCTCACTTTTTCCTTTGAAGTTCAGAATGATTGGCTTCTCTAGGAACTTAGAATTTCGGATAGTGTTATTGACTTTCCTAGTTAAGTATGTTGATTCTTGAACACAACTACTTTTATGAGTCTTGGCCGTGGCCCTAAGCACTTTGTTTTCCAGTATTACCACCGGATACATAAATGCCACAGACACATGACTGGGTGAACCTTTTCAGATTGTGACTCAGCTTTGCTAGAGTCCCTAGTTAGAGGTGTCCAGAGCTCTTAAGCACACTCTTTTCGCTTTGGATCACGACTTTAACCACTCAGTCTCAAGCTTTTCACTTGGACCTGCATGCCACAAGCACATGGTTAGGGACAGCTTGAATTAGCCGCTTAGGCCTGGATTTTATTTCCTTGGGCCCTCCTATCCATTGATGCTCAAAGCCTTGGATCCTTTTTACCCTTGCCTTTTGGTTTTAAGGGCTATTGGCTTTTTCTGCTTGCTTTTTCTCTTCTTTTTTTTTCTTTTTTTTTTCGCAAGCCTTTGCTTTTTCACTGCTTTTTCTTGCTTCAGGAATCAATTTTATGATTTTTTAGATCATTAATAACATTTCTCTTTGTTCATCATTCTTTCAAGAGCCAACAGTTTGGAGAATGATGGAGTGCTCATGATGTTCCACCCTTAATTGTTCCACATTGTAGCTCAAATCTTCTAAGGAAGTGTTGAGTTATTCCCAATAGTTGTTGGGAGGAAAGTGCATCCCTTGAGGCATCTCAGGGATTTCTTGATGATGAGCTTCCTCATGCATCTCTTGAGATCCGTGGAGGGTCTCTCTTGTTTGCTCCATCTTCTTCTTGGTGATGGGCTTATCCTCTTCAATGAGGATGTCTCCTTCTATGATAACTCCAGCTGAGTAACATAGATGGCAAATAAGATGAGGAAAAGCTAGCCTTGCCATGGTGGAGGGCTTTTCGGCTATTTTGTAGAATTCATGGGAGATGACTTCATGAACTTCTACTTCCTCTCCAATCATGATGCTATGAATCATGATGGCCTGATCCACAGTAACTTCAGATCGATTGCTAGTAGGAATGATGGAGCGTTGAATGAACTCCAACCATCCTCTAGCCACAGGCTTGAGGTCTAGTCTTCTCAGTTGAACTGGCTTGCCTTTGGAGTCTCTTTTTCATTGAGCTCCTTCCACACATATGTCCATAAGGACTTGGTCCAACCTTTGATCAAAGTTGACCCTTCTAGTGTAGGGGCATTCATCTCCTTGCATCATGGGCAAGTGGAATGCCAACCTCACATTTTTCGGACTAAAATCTAAGTATTTCCCCCGAACCATTGGGAGATAATTCTTTGGACTCAGGTTCATACTCTGATCATGGTTCTTAGTGATCCATGCATTGGCATAGAATTTTTGAACCATTAAGATTCCGACTTGTTGCATGGGGTTGGTTAGGACTTCCCAACCTCTTCTTCGGATCTCATGTCGGATCTCCGGATACTCATTTTTCTTGAGCTTGAAAGGGACCTCGGGGATCACCTTCTTCTTTGCCACAACATCATAGAAGTGGTCTTGATGGCTTTTGGAGATGAATCTTTCCATCTCCCATGACTCGGAGGTGGAAGCTTTTGTCTTCCCTTTTCCTTTTCTAGAGGATTCTCCGGTCTTAGGTGCCATTGATGGTAATGGAAAAACAAAAAGATTATGCTTTGACCATACCAAACTTAAAATATTGCTCGCCCTCGAGCAAGAGAAGAAAGAAAAGAAGAAGAAGAAGAAGAAGAAAATATGGAGGAGAAGGGGAAGAAAGGTGTTTCGGCCAAGGTGTAGAAGAGGGGGTTGTGTGGTGTGAAAATGAAGGAGAATGGAAGGGTATATATAGGGAGGGGAGGGGGAGTAGTTTTGGTCATTTAGGGTGGGTTTGGGTGGGAAAGATTTCTGAATTTTGAAGGTGGGTGGGATTTATGGGGAAGAGTGGATGGATGTGAGTGGTGAAGGGGGAATTGGGAAAAGAGATTGAAGTTGTTGGGAAGTGTGTTTTGGGGAAGAGTGTTATAGGATTAGGAGGTAAGGTGGGAATATATTAGGTGGGGATCCTGTGGGGTCCACAGATCCTGAGATGATCCTGTGGGGTCCACAGATCCTGAGGTGTCAAGGATGTACATCCCTGCACCAATTAGGCATGTAAAATGCCTTTGCACACCATTCTGGCGTTTAAACGCCGAGATGATGCACATTCTGGGTGTTCAACGCCCATGTGTAGCATGTTTCTGGCGTTGAACGCCAGTTCCATGCTTGTTACTGGCGTTCAGCGCCAGCTTTCCTCAAGGCACTTTCCTGGCGTTCAAACGCCAGGATGTTGCTTGTTTCTGGCATTCAGCGCCAGATTCATGCTCTGTTCTGGCGTTGAACGCCAGTGATGAGCGGATAATTTGTACGCTTTTTGGCATTATTTTTAGTATGTTTTTAGTAGGATTTAGTTAGTTTTTAGTATATTTTTATTAGTTTTTAGTTAAAATTCACTTTTCTGGACTTTACTATGAGTTTGTGTGTTTTTCTGTGATTTCAGGTATTTTCTGGCTGAAATTGAGGGACCTGAGCAAAAATCTGATTCAGAGACTGAAAAGGACTGCAGATGCTGTTGGATTCTGACCTCCCTGCACTCGAAGTGGATTTTCTGGAGCTACAGAAGCCCAATTGGCGCGCTCTCAATAGCGTTGGAAAGTAGACATCCTGGGCTTTCCAGCAATATATGATAGTCCATGCTTTGGCCAAGATTTAATGGCCCAAACCGGCGTTCAAAGTCACCTTCAGAATTCCCAGCGTTAAACGCCGGAACTGGCACCAAAGTGGGAGTTAAACGCCCAAACTGGCACAAAAGCTGGCGTTTAACTCCAAGAAAAGTCTCTACACGAAAATGCTTCAATGCTCAGCCCAAGCGCACACCAAGTGGGCCCGGAAGTGGATTTTTATGTCTTTTACTCATCTTTGTAATTCTTAAGCTATTAGTTCCCTATAAATAGGACCCTTTACTATTGTGTTTTTCATATTCGGACATCTAGTTCTTTGATCACTGGGGGCTGGCCTCACGGCCATGCCTAGACCTTGTTCTTATGTATTTTCAATGGTGGAGTTTCTACACACCATAGATTAAGGTGTGGAGCTCTGCTGTACCTCGAGTATTAATGCAATTACTATTGTTCTTCTATTCAATTCGGCTTGTTCTTATTCCAAGATATCACTTGTTCTTCAACTTGATGAATGTGATGATCCATGACACTCATCATCATTCTCACCTATGAATGTGTGACCATCAATCACCTCCGTTCTACCTTAGATTGGGTAGATATCTCTTGGGTTCTTTAACCGGAATCTTCGTGGTATAAGCTAGAATTGATGACTGCATTCAAGAGAATCCGGAAGGTCTAAACCTTGTCTGTGGTATTCTGAGTAGGATTCAATGATTGAATGACTGTGACGAGCTTCAAACTCGCGATTGTGGGGCGTTAGTGACAGACGCAAAAGAATCACTGGATTCTATTCCGACATGATCGAGAACCGACAGCTGGATAGCCGTGCCGTGACAGGGTGCGTTGAACATTTCCACTGAGAGGATGGGAGGTAGCCATTGACAACGGTGAAACCCTTGCATACAGCTTGCCATGGAAAGGAGTAAGAAGGATTGGATGAAGACAGTAGGAAAGCAGAGAGACGGAAGGGACAAAGCATCTTCATACGCTTATCTGAAGTTCTCACCAATGAATTGCATAAGTATCTCTATCTTTATCTTTATGTTTTATTCATATATCATCTATAACCATTTGAGTCTGCCTGACTAAGATTTACAAGGTGACCATAGCTTGCTTCATACCAACAATCTCCGTGGGATCGACCCTTACTCGCGTAAGGTTTATTACTTGGACGACCCAGTGCACTTGCTGGTTAGTTGTGCGAAGTTGTGTTTATGCCATGGTATTGAGCACCAAGTCTTTGGGGCCATTACTAGGGATTGAGTTGTGAAATGTAGTGATCACAATTTCGTGCACCAGCCAGCCAGATGCTTCTTACTGGCGTTGAACGCCAGTATGTCCTCCCTCCAGGGTGTGATTTTTCTTCTGCTATTTTTGATTCTGTCTTTAATTTTTATATTTTTTTTTGTGACTCCACATGATCATATACCTAATAAAACACAAGATAACAATAAAATAAAAATTAGATAAATAAAAATTGGGTTGCCTCCCAACAGGCGCTCTTTTAATGTCATTAGCTTGACAGTGGGCTCTCATGGAGCCTCACAGGGGATCAGGTCAATGTTGTATAGTCCCAACACCAAACTTAGAGTTTGGTTGTGGGAATGTAACACCAAACTTAGAGTTTGGTTGTGGCCTCCCAACACCAAACTTAGAGTTTGACTGTGGGGGCTCTTCTTGACTCTGTACTGAGAGAAGCTTTTCATGCTTCCTCTCTATGGTTGCAGAGGAAGATCCTTGAGCTTTAAACACAAGGTAGACCCCATTCAATTGAAGGACTAATTCTCCTCTGTTAACATCAATCACAGCTTCTGCTGTGGCTAGGAAGGGTCTCCCAAGGATGATGCATTCATCTTCTTCCTTCCTAGTGTCTAAGACTATGAAATCAGTAGGGATGTAAAGGCCTTCAACCTTTACTAACACGTCCTCCACTAATCCATAGGGTTGTCTTACTGACTTTTCTGCTAATTGTAATGAGAACAAGGCAGGTTGTACCTCATTGATCCCTAGCTTCTCCATTACAGAAAGTGGCATAAGATTTATCCCTGACCCCAGATCACATAGAGCTTTTTCAAAGGTCATGGTGCCTATGGTACAAGGTATTAAGAACTTTCCAGGATCTTGTCTCTTTTGAGGTAAAATTTGCTGAATCCAGGTATCTAGTTC
Organism: Arachis stenosperma; assembly: GCF_014773155.1. Classification (NCBI taxonomy): domain Eukaryota; kingdom Viridiplantae; phylum Streptophyta; class Magnoliopsida; order Fabales; family Fabaceae; genus Arachis; species Arachis stenosperma. Next base: position 110,518,284 of record NC_080385.1, on the reverse strand, counting down.
ACTAATGAGCAATGGAGGTTCACTTTCCCAAGTCTCATTACCAAACAACTTGGCATTCAGCTTCATGATAGCTCCTAGATATTGAGCAACTTGCTCTCCAGTTACATCTTCATCCTCTTCTGAGGAAGAATAGTCTTCAGAGCTCATGAATGGCAGAAGGAGATTTAATGGAATCTCTATGGTCTTTATATGAGCCTCAGATTCCTTTAGGTCCTCAATGGGAAACTCCTTCTTATTTGAAAGATGTCCCAGGAGGTCTTCCTCACTAGGATTTTCGTCCTTCTCCTCCCTTGTGCATTCGGCTATATTGATCACATCAATGGCCTTGCACTCTCCTTTTGGATTCTCTTCTGTATTGCTTGGGAGAATACTGGGAGGAGTTTCAATGACTTTCTTACTCAGCTGGCCCACTTGTGCCTCCAGATTTCTGATGGAGGATCTTGTTTCACTCATGAAACTGAAAGTGGCTTTTGACAGATCAGAGACTAAGTTTGCTAAATTAGAGGGGCTCTGTTCAGAATTTTCTGTCTATTGCTGAGAAGATGATGGAAAAGACTTGTTATTACTGAGCCTATTTCTTCCACCATTGTTAAAGCCTTGTTGAGGCTTTTGTTGATCCTTCCATGAGAAATTTGGATGATTTCTTCATGATGAGTTATAGGTGTTTTCATAAGGTTCACCCATGTAATTAACCTCTGCTATTGCAGGGTTCTCAGGATCATAAGCTTCTTCAGAAGCTGCCTCTTTAGTACTGTTGGATGCATTTTGCCATCCATTCAGACTTTGAGAAATCATGTTAACTTGCTGAGTCAACACTTTGTTCTGAGCCAATATGGCATTCAGAGCATCAATTTCAAGAACTCCCTTCCTCTGAGGCGTCCCATTATTCATGGAATTCTTCTCAGAAGTGTACATGAATTGGTTATTTGCAACCATGTCAATAAGTTCTTGAGCTTCTGCAGGCATTTTCTTTAGGTGAATGGATCCACCTGCAGAATGGTCCAGTGACATTTTCGAAAACTCAGATAGACCATTATAGAATATATCTAATATGGTCCATTCTGAAAACATGTCAGATGGACACCTTTTGGTCAGCTGCTTGTATCTTTCCCAAGCTTCATAGAGGGATTCACCATCTTTTTTCTTGAAGGTCTGAACATCCACTCTAAGCTTGCTCAGCTTTTGAGGGGGAAAGAATTTATCCAAGAAAGTTGTGACCAGCTTATCCCAGGAGTCCAGGCTATCTTTAGGTTGTGAGTCCAACCATATTCTAGCTCTGTCTCTTACAGCAAAAGGGAAAAGCATGAGCCTGTAGACTTCAGGATCTACTCCATTCGTCTTAACAGTCTCACAAATCTACAAGAACTCAGTTAAAAACTGGTAAGGATCTTCAGATGGAAGTCCATAAAACTTGCAGTTCTGTTGCATTAAAGCAACTAGTTGAGGTTTAAGCTCAAAATTGTTGGCTCCAATGGCAGAAATGGAGATGCTTCTTCCATCAAATTTGGACGTTGGTTTTGTGAAGTCACCAAGCATTCTCCTTGCATTATTGTTGTTGGGTTCGGCTGCCATCTCCTTCTCTTGTTCAAAAATTTTTGAAAGGTTGTTTCTGGATTGTTGTAATTTAGCTTCTCTTAGTTTCCTCTTCAGAGTCCTTTCAGGTTCTGGATCAATTTCAACAAGAGTGCCTTTTTCCTTGTTCTTGCTCATATAGGGAAGAAGAGAACAAGAAAAAAAGAGGAATCCTCTATGTCACAGTATAGAGATTCATTTATGTTAGTAGAAGAAGAAGAGAATAGAAGAAGGAAGAGTGAAGAATCCAAACACAGGGGAAGGAGTGAGTTCGGATTTTTGGATGAAGAGAGGTGAAAAGAAGTGTTAGTAAATAAATAATTAAATAGAATAAGAAAAGAGAGGGAGAATTCGAAAATTAATTTTTTTTTTGAAAAGGAGTTAGTAATTTTGAAAATTAAAGATAAGATATGATTAAAATTAAAATTTAAAAACAATTAAAAAGAATTTTTGAAAAAGGGATGAGATATTTTCGAAAATTAGAGAGGGAAAAGTAGTTAGGTGGTTTTGAAAAAGATAAGAAACAAACAAAAAGTCAAATAGTTAGTTGAAAAAGATATTAAAATCAAATTTGAAAAGATTAGAAGATAAGAAGTTAGATAAGATATTTTGAAATCAAATTTTGAAAAAGATAAAATTTTTGAAAAAGATATGATAAAAGATAAAAAGATTTAATTTAAAAATTTAAAATTACTTACTTCACTAACAAGAAACTACAAGATAAGATTCTAGAACTTAAAGATTGAACCTTTCTTAACAAGAAAGTAACAAACTTCAAACTTTTGAATCAATCACATTAATTGTTAGTGAGTTTTCGAAAATTTGATATAAAGATAAGAAAAAGATTTTGAAAATAATTTGAAAAAAGAATTTAAAAAGATAAGATTTTTAAAATTGAAATTTTGACTTGACTTGTAAGAAACAACTAATTTTAAAAATTTTTGACCAAGTCAACCCAAAATTTCGAAAATTTGGAGAGAAAAAAGGAAAAGATAAATTTTTTATTTTTGAATTTTTAATTATGAGAGAGAAAAACACAAACATGACCCAAAACATGAAAATTTTGGATCAAAACACAAGATGTATGCAAGAACACTATGAATGTCAAGATGAACACCAAGAACACTTTGAAGATCATGATGAACATCAAGAACATAATTTTTTGAAAAATTTTTGATGCAAAGAAAACATGCAAGACACCAAACTTAGAAATCTTTAATGCATGGACTCTAACAAACGAAAAATGCATATGAAAAACAATAAACAACACAAAACAAGAAAACATCAAGATCAAACAAGAAGACTTGTCAAGAACAACTTGAAGATCATGAAGAACACCATGAATGCATGAATTTTCGAAAAATGTAAGAAAAAATTTTAAAAGCATGCAATTGACACCAAACTTAAAAATTGACTCAAGACTCAAACAAGAAACACAAAATATTTTTTATTTTTATGATTTTATTAATTTTTTTGGATTTTTATTAATTTTTTTTCGAAAATATTTTTGAAAAAAAATGAAAAAGAAAAGAAAAATTTTGAAAAAGATTTTTGAAAAGTTTTGAAAAGAAAATTACATAATCTGAGCAACAAGATGAACCGTCAGTTGTTCAAACTCAACAATCCCCGGCAACGGCGCCAAAAACTTGGTGCTGTTGCCAGATGAAAAGAAAACTTGGCGCTGTAGTTGCACGTAATTATAATTAGAACAATCCCCGGCAACGGCGCCAAAAACTTGGTGGACGAAATTGTGATCCTCAAAGTTGGACTCTTTGTACTTGTATGAAATTTAATTCGAGATAATAATGGCTCTTGGCTATGTGTGGACACAACTCCGTTCAACTTAACCAGCAAGTGTACTGGGTCATCCAAGTAATACCTTACGTGAGTAAGGGTCGATCCCACAGAGATTGTTGGTATGAAGCAAGCTATGGTCATCTTGTAAATCCCAGTTAGGTTGAATAAAATGTAATTGGATTAGATATTTAAAAGATAAATAAAATAAAGGGATAGAAATACTTATGTAAATTAATAGTGGAAATTTCAGATAAGCGTATGGAGATACTGTGCCCTTTCTTTTTCTACTTTCCTACTTCTTCCTTCAATCCTTCTTACTCCTTTGCATGGCAAGCTGTATGTATGGCATCACCGTTGTCAATGGCTACATCCCATCCTCTCAGTGAAAAAGGTCTAAATGCTCTGTCACAGCACGGCTAATCATCTGTCGGTTCTCAATCAGGTTGGAATAGAATCCCTTGATTCTTTTGCGTCTGTCACTAACGCCCAGCCTTCAAGAGTTTGAAACTCGTCACAGTCATTCAATCCCGGAATCCTACTCGGAATACCACAGACAAGGTTAGACTTTCCGGATTCCCATGAATGCCGCCATCAATTCTAGCTTATACCACGAAGATTCTGATTAAGGAATCCAAGAGATATGCGCCCGGCCTAAGGTAGAACGGAAGTGGTTGTCAATCACGCGCGTTCATAGGTGAGAATGATGATGAGTGTCACAGATCATCACATTCATCAAGTTGAAGTGCAACGAATATCTTAGAACAGGAATAAATGAAATTTATAGAAAAAGAGTAGTAATTGCATTAAAGCTTGAGGTACAGCAGAGCTCCACACCCTTAATCTATGGTGTGTAGAAACTCCACCGTTGAAAATACATAAGTGAAAGGTTCAGGCATGGCTGAATGGCCAGCCCCCCAAAACGTGATCAATGGCCTCCTAAGATGAAGAATAAAATAAAACTGAGACCAAAGATGTAACGTGGTCAAAAGACACTGAATACAATAGTAAAATGTTCTATTTATACTAAACTAGCTACTAGGATTTATAGAGGTAAGTAATTGATGCATAAATCCACTTCCGGGGCCCACTTGGTGTGTGTTTGGGCTGAACTTGATCTATCCACGAGCTGAGGCTTCTTTTGGAGTTGAACGCCAAGTTGTAACGTGTTTTGGGCGTTCAACTCCGGGTCGTGACGTGTTTCTGGCGTTTTACTCTAGACAGCAGGATGAAACTGGCGTTGAGTGCCAGTTTACGTCATCAATTCCCGAATAAAGTATGGACTATGATATATTGCTGGAAAGATCTAGATGTCTATTTTCCAACGCCGTTGAGAGCGCGCCATTTGGAGTTCTGTAGCTCCAGAAAATTCATTTCGAGTGCAGGGAGGTCAGATTTCAACAACATCAGCAGTCCTTTGTCAGCCTCCTATCAGAGTTTTGCTCAAGTCCCTCAATTTCAGCCAGAAATTACCTGAAATCACAGAAAAACACAAAAACTCATAGTAAAGTCCAGAAATGTGAATTTAACATAAAACTAATGAAAACATCCCTAAAAGTAGCTTGAACTTACTAAAAACTACCTAAAAACAATGCCAAAAAGCGTATAAATTATCCGCTCATCAATCAAGTTATTATCAGTTGAGGATGAAGAGGTCAGGATTGGCAGTATTGCAATTTCTCTTCTAAGGCGTTTAACACCTCTATATGGCGTTACACGCCACTTGCACCTTCTTCCAAGGTGTTGCACGCCCAGCCTTGTGATGTTGAGGGCATTACACGCCCTGTAAAATGCCATTGGTCTTGCATGGTTGCATGCATGGCTTGAATGTTATGTACTTGGTTCTAAATGCCTTTTTCTATTGCAATTTCTCTCTCTCTCGTTAATGGCGACAACTTTCTTCTCCTCTTCTCTTCTAAATGTGTGTGAGAGTGAAAAAAAGAACATCAAATGAAAAGAAGAAAGAATGCATAGTCTCATGGAGATGGTGATAAGATGAAGGTATAATTATCTAAAAGACAAATTTAAAATCAAGTTGAATCTTAGGAACAAAAAAAAGTTCGGAACGAATAAAATATTTAGGATAAACTTTGGAGACCAATATTGTACTTAATTCATTTTGTTACTACTATTAATATGCGGCCGATTTCAAATCGTAGTTTCAAATTAGTGGGAGATACAATTTACATAATTTTGAAAATACACAATTCAAATAACTGCAAGCTTGATTATAATTTTTTTTATAAATTTTAAATTTAAATAGATTTAATTCAATCACAATAATTTATATTAGACCAAATTCAAAAATAATTTTAAATTGATATTTTTTGTATCAAATTTAATTAAATTAAAAATTAAATAATACTATTTAAATTATAACAAATTATACCAATTTAACGAAAACAGATATTTAATCTATTTTTTTTAAATATTAAAATTAGCAGATAGTTAAATTTTGAATTGGTTTAATGTTAATCAAATTTTAAAACGGTAATCCACTATTTTAAACCATTGGTACCTAAATTAATAACCATTTTTAAATTTAATAATCCACTACTCCCAACAAACACTTTTAATTAACCATATGAATAAATAATATTGTAGTTAAATCGTTACAATAATATATGTATGAGAGTATATTCCATTAATTTATCATGCCTATATTTCGAGTATGTAGTATCTAGTTTATGCAACGTTACTGAGAATACGGTTATAATTGTACCATATTTTGAGCGCATTTGTAATAAGTTCAAATTTTTTAGAATCATATTAATACTAAAATATGTATTTAATGTCTCTTGAATGTTGAGATATATAAAGGGATTTTTTTATTTAAATTAAAAATATATAATATTTATCGATTTAAATAAACATACAACTATTTACTAAAATATATTTTAGGTCATATCTTAGATACAGTGAAAAAAATCACATTAAAAGCATATTACGGATGTATTGCTACCGTGTTGTGATATATCACGTGCTAGTCATCTGAGATATGAATAATTAGAGTGATCAGAGGCAGTGCATCTGAGATATGGTCAAGTACTCAAGTGTGCATGACAATTTTTATTTATAATCATTACAATATTTTTTTAAAAGACATATATTTATATAGATAAACAAGTCAAATTATACATTTGAATGCACTATGGTCACAGAGATGACTTACAGTTACCGCACGATACCCCAAATCGGAGACGACGGGCGAGGAGGCAACCTCGCGATGATGTCCGGAGACCAGCACGGCAGGCACGTGGTCAGCGCGCCCGTAGGGACGGTAGGGCTCCTCATGATGCAGACCAGCAGTTGTCAGATTAGGAGGCTGAGTACGCCTGACAGAAGGAGATACACGAGGATGTCATTCCCGATTCGCATGTAGAGCATCCCTCTGACGCATTCTTTGCTGACCATGAGGCTGACGTTGCTTCGAGGCTTATGCCGAGTACCTCAGCTGACCACCCAATTGATGACAGAGCTTAGGAGCAGCCCCAGTTCGACATTGGATCCGATGATATGATGGACATCGATGACATGTTCGAGATCCTTGGGGCACTGAGTCATGCGGTGGATGCCTTGACCAGTCATTATCGCCACAAGAGAGACGACACCGACATACTAGGGACGTCGAGCGGTGTTTCCACCTGGCATGGGACGGCTCCTCCAGAAAACTATCAGACTCCTCCTCCACCACCGCACCAGTTAGGTTCTGCTCCGTCACCCCGCTTTCAAACTCCATCCCTCCCATCGCCGATTCCACCGTCCAGTACTGTCTGGCGATCACCTCCTATGCCTCCTCCCATGACTGTATCAGCTCTTCCTCCTCCTATGACTGTATTAGCTCCTCCTCCGCCACCATACCAGCGTCCACCACTCACTTCTAGTCTGCCAGGTGTTCGTCCTCGTCCATACCATCCTCCCAGGATGTCCTGTCCTCGTGGATGTGGGATTGGACACCACTTGGATCCTACCGCTGGACGGCGTTAGTTACCATTATTCATATATGTATTTTGCTTAATACTTATATTTATAGACTTCCATCAAATGTATGACTTTTTTTTTTAGTACATCCAAATGTATAATTTGACTTGTTTATCCATGTAAATATATGTCTTTTAAAAAAATATTGTAATGATTAAAAATAAAAATTGTCATGCACACTTGACCATATCTCGGATGCACTGTCCCTGATCACTCTAATTGTGTATATCTCAGATGTAGTAGGTACAAATTAATTATGGTTATATCACGGATGCACTGTATTTAAGATATAGTTTTATTCATATCTCGGATGTATTCAAAATATGACTAACATGTGACATGTCACAACACGATAACAATGTATCCATAATACATCTTTAGTGTGGTTTCTCCCAGTGCATTCGAAATGTGACCTAAAATGTATTTTATTAAATAGTTGTACGTTTATTTAAATTAGTAAATATTATATATTTTTAATTTAATTAAAAAAATTCTATATAAAGTTGTGTATATTAATAAATATTTATATGTAACTAAGTTTAGTAAATAATATATTTAATTAATTTAAAATAAAAAAAACCTCCTTTACCATATGATGTTCTGTATAAATTCCATCCCCCAAGACCCTCACCACGTGATTACTTTCTTCTCCCTTTTCAGTTTCTTCTTAGATTTGTTTTGGATATTAAATTATTTTTTTATAGATAGATACACGTGGATTATATCGGAACCAAACTAAACCATTAGGCCCATATAGTATTGGATATAGTAACTCAAATAATAAACAAAATAAATATAAAAAAAAAAAGCGAAAACCCAGAGAACGAAACAAGATAGGCCAGAGAAGAAGTCTGATAACTCAAAGATATCTAATTACACTGACTGACATTTCATTCTTCACACGCGGCGATGCGAACTCTCACTCTCTTCTCTAAGCCATCCACCGTCATCATCGTCTTTTTCCTCCTTCACCTCTTTCACCTCTTTCTATTTTTTCATCTTCTTCGTATTTTTTTTTTAAAATAAAATAAAAAATATTATCTTTTAAATTTTTATTTTTTAATTTTAATTTTTTAAATATAATTTTGTTTTTTAAATTTAAGACAAGTTAAGAATTTATTTTTTAATTTTAAATTTTTAAATATAATTTTGTTTTTTAAATTTAAGACAAACCCGACGAACTTTATATTTTTAATAGAATTTATTTGATATTTGGCAAACTTCATTAATTTTATAGAGTTTGTCTAATTTTTGGCGAATTCCACTCCAATTTTTTTCAAAATTAATAAAATTCAAAATTTTTAAATCATTATCATAGATTCCAAAAATATTTTACTCTCTAAATTATAAATTTAAAATTTAGAAAATCTAAATTAAAAAAATATATAAAATTATACAAATAACAAACATGACTTCTTCAATGTTAATGACAACAATAACAATTATTATTATCGTCTCTAAAAATACATAGATATACGAAAATAAATGATATTTAACAAGAATTTTTTTTATTATAAATAAAAAAAGTCATTATTTTCTATTAAAAATATGACTTATTCTTTTGTATTCTTATGTACTTTTATAGAGATAATGATAATAATTGTCATTGTCAGTTGTAAAGCTTAAAAATTTGACTTAACCATTTTATTTAGAATTTAAAGTGAAATTTTGTCAGGATTAAGTGAACTCTATATAAATCATGGTTCTAAAAACCGGACCGGACCGGCCGGTTCAACCAGAAAAACCGGGAACCGGTCAGTTAACCGGTCCGGGTAAGCTCAAAAATCGGCCAGCAAAAAACCGGTAAAAAACCGGTCAAATCGGTCGGTTAACCGATAAACCGGTCGAACCGGCCGATTTTTTAACGGTTTTTTATTAAATTAATATATTTAAAATTATTTTTAGGTTTTTTAATAATTTTATTTAATATTTAATTAAACCGTTGAACCCCGGTTGAATTCCGATCGAACCATTAAACCATTAAACCAGTAACCTCACCGGTTCATTGACCGGTCCGGTTTTCGCAACCTTGATATAAATCATGAGGTTCGCCAAAGAACTTGCTTTAAAAAAAATCATATTTAAAAAATTAAAATTAAAAGATAAGATTTGAAAAAATAATAATTTTTTTTATTTTAATTCAAAAAAAAAATCCCATCCTCTTTATTTTTTTCCCTTTTTTTCAATTAATATTACTCTATATTAATTAATTTATTAATCTCTCTCTTTTAAAACTCCTTTTTAAATAATAAATAGAAAAAACTGATTGAGCTCTCACATAATTAAAATTTAAAAGTAACAGATTAAAAGGAAAAAAAAAGAAGAAGAAAGAAACTATAAAGAGTTACAGACTCTTCTTTCTCTTTCTTTGTCGCAGTCTCACTACCTACCAACCCTTTCATACTTCTTCATTCACTTCGTTTCTGTGGTCTTCAAGAGAAAACGATGAACGCTTCAACGAATTCACCCATGTAAAGGAAGAGAAAAGGAAAATAGAATCTTTTCTTTTATTGCCCTTATTTCATTCGGAATTTGGTGAAGGTTGGTAGCAATTTGTCTCTCTTTTTTCTAATTAATTCTTTTTTTTCCCCAATGATTGAGAATGCTGACATCTAGTCATGTTCTTTTATTCTCCATCATCACTCTCAAAATCCTAACGAAATCTCTCCCGAATCGGAAACTTGGATTTTAAGAAAAAATCCGTCTTTTTATCTTCCCAGCTATTATTATTTGGTTTTCCAAAAAGAAATTATCATATGATAGAGAAAAAGAGTTCTTAAATTATTGTATATATTTCTTTTATTGCTAGTCAATCCTGAGGAATTGAGGCTCAGAGAGAGAGAGAGAGAGAATTTTCTGTCACTCTCTCGGGAAAATTATGGTCTCATCATCATCGACAAGGGGTAGTTCCAGAAGCTACATATCAAATTTGGAACGCTTTCTCCAATGTGTCACACCAGATGTTCCTTCAAGGACTCTCCATAGGGTAAATATTTTTTTCTTGGTTAATTTTTATTTTTAATTTAATATTGATTTAACTTGTTTTTGGATTTCTGCTGGGAGTTTGTTTTTTTCGTTTCCTAGTTTTATTAAATCGTGGTCCAAATTAATTCATGTCACCGTTACAGGGAGCAAGAGATTTCTTTCACTCGGGTGGGAATAGTGGCATAGGGGCCTTTTATTATTATTATTATTATTATTATTATTATTATAAGTTTGGATTATCTTTTCTTTGTATATTTTAGAGATCCCCTAAATATTTTGAAAATTCAGTGCGATCATGAATTTGCTTTCTAATCCAATTTAGCCGTCGATAAAAGGGGGGTGTAAAACTTAGATAACTACTTAAGATAAAGGACGCTTAGCTTCCTCTGCACAAATAGTTTTAATAATCATAAATAATCGAATCTTTAATTTAAAATAATTCCTTTTATTTGTGATCTTGGTGTGATTAGTTTGATTGTATGTTATTATTTTTTTCCATGTCATTTTAAATTTTCTTTAATTTATGTGATGATTATGATTCTGAAACATTGGTTCACTTCGTTCGGTTGATGGTTCTCCTTTCTATTTCTCCCTCCGGACTAATAGAGGGAATACCGAGAGTCAGTGATTCTGTGGTAATCATTATTTTTAAAATTTTAACCATAACAGGATAAGGGAGTGACTCACTCCTATAGTTATTCGGATATTAATAAAGTGATTTTTTTGTTTAAAAAGTAGTGTTTAATTTATTAAAAAAATAAAAAATTTATATTTAATTTTAAATATAAAAATAAATTATTTTTAAAAATTTAAAATTTATAATTAAACTAAATTTAGATATCACTCATGAAAATCATAGAATTAGTTTTTTATATAAAAATAATTAATTTATTTTTGATATATATTTTATATTTTGATATATATTTTATTTTATATTAATTTAATAGCTTATTTTAATATATATTTAATATAATTTAATAAATAAAAATAAAATTTTATAAAAATTTAAAAATATTATATGTATATTAAAAATTAATCACTGAATAGTTATTATATATTTATAGAGAAATAAATATATTATTTAACATATTTTAAATATATATTTTATATGAGAGATTAATTTTTAGTGTTAGATAATATGGTTGAAAAAATAAATAAATATACGACGGGAAAAATCCATAATAAATAAAAGAGGGAGAAAATCGGAATGATGTGGTCATTGTGTTGTCGGTCAAACAGCATCGTTAAAACCAGGGTCAAGGTCAATCAAAACTTGCCTTTGTCTAAGTGTCTCAGTGTACAAGAATATTCGTTTGATGCCACCACCATTCGGATATTAACTTCTCTGACGTGTCCCTTTCTCACTTAATTGAAAATTAATTAACCACAAAGTACCATAATATTTCAACTAGAATTCCTATATATTAGGGTTAATCATAGAGTAAAGACACGGTTGTTTCTAAGTCTATATGCTTCTTAAAATTAAAATAAAATATTTTTTTTATTTCTCGGTGTTAGCATAATCTGCGGGATTCTGTTAAGGAACTCATTAGCTTGGAATTTTGTGATACTTGAGATAAAGAAATATATATGTCTCTGCTTTCCATTGGATGATTATATATATAGATATATAGATATATACTAATATACACTAAAAATTGGGTGGTTCTAATTAACAATTAAGCATGCACCACATGATAGCTAATTTTATACGTGTTAAAAATTGACATGTATTATATTACTTTCTTCAATTTTTAAATGGGAGTTCTATTTTATTTTATTTGCTTTTGTTTCAACATCCACTAATTTGTTAATTTATCCAAAATAAGTTAAAACGACAATGACTAAAATTGCAACACAGCATATTACTACTATTGTTTTATTTTCTTTTTCAATCTTTAGTTTAAGTTTTCGTCCTTTTTTTCAAATTTTCTTTTAAAATAAACCTCAAAAGTTAATTTTGAAGTTGTTGAGTGCCACGTGATTCTCATGGCTTCACCTAGCCACAAGTGTGACTGTGACTGGATACTGGTCGCGCCATGTGTTGCTAGCAAGTTAAAAGTTTGGTTTGAATAATTGGCCTTGTCATAAATCATACTAATCATGAATGTGAAATTATATTTGTATTTTTCTTTGTGTAATTTATTTTATGCATTTATTATTATTATTTTTAATACAAAATAAAAAATACACTAAAAACATATAAAGAAATAGTTCCTATAACATTTGTCTTTATTCGCCAATTATAATTAGGGTGAGTTTGGATAAACAAGTTAATTAAATTCTTTTAGAGAAAAACTTAAAATATGAAAAAAATTTTAAATATAAGGATTTATATTAAAAGTAGTTTATAAATAAGTTATTTTGTATTTGAATTTTTTATCATATAAGTACTTGTCTTTAAAATTGTTTTAATAAATAAGAGTGATAAAATAGTTTTTAAAAAAAAAAGTCAAATTTTATTATTTTTCAAAATCTCTTAAATAACGTTAAAAGTATATTTAAAAAACTATCTCAAACAATATTAACATGACTTCCATAAGTCAAAAAAAAAAAAAAATAGCTTTTGAAGCTTCTCAAATAAACTCTTAGTATTAGAGTAAGTTTGAATGGACTTTTGAAATAAGTATTTTTTTTTATCTTTTTAAAAAGATCGTTTTTAATAGACAAAAGTCATTTTATATTTGAATAGGCTTTTGGAAAAGAGTTTTTAAACATTAAAAACGTCTTTTGTTTTTGTTTTTTTTAAAAGCAAGGTATTGTTAGTTTTTAGACAAAACAAATAATTTATTTTTTTAATAAAATTATTTTTCTTAAAAAATATATCCAAATATATTTAAAACTTAATAAAGATATTTTATTTTTTATAAATGTTATGTGACTAGGAATATTTTATCTCTGCTCATAATTAGTGTATGTGTGAATAGTTTGTGATATTGCAATTACTAGGATAAATTACTTGACTTGCTACTTGAAGGTTAAATCATAGGTGTAGATTCCTTTAATGGCTAGCATTGCATGGTTTGTCTTACTGTAGTGGAGATAATGTTTGTGTTTGCAGAGATGCTCAAATGATCTAAATAATCAATGGCTACCTCCTGTTAAGGACACAATTGAATACTTCACTCTGAAAGATCTTTGGGACTGCTATTCTGAATGGAGTGCATATGGTGCCGGTACACCGGTGATGCGCGAAAGTGGGGAAACTCTAATGCAATTCTATGTTCCGTATCTGTCCGCTATCCAAATCTACAGCACTAAGTCTGTTGCAGCTTCTAGGTATGGTAAAAGCCAAGGGTAATGCTATGGTGCATTGTACTTTTCAATAGAGAATAAAGACTGGCAGTTATTTTAAAACGACGAATATGAGGTTTACATGCTTGTTGATGTATCAAAAGAATTGTTTATAGTAATCTCCTACTTCTTATCTAGGGGACGGCGAGAGGATAACGAAGTAGTTGAATTGGAATGTGATTGCTGGAGTGATGATAGCAGCGATAAACTATCAAGGTCATTAAGTAACAATTCTAGTGAATCGTGGGATGCTAATTCCTTCAATTCAAGCTCTGACCAGGTAGGTTCTTGGCCCACGAGGGATATGCTTGGTTACCTTTACTTGGAGTACATGGAGAAGAGTTCTCCATATAACCGGCTCCCGTTAGCAGATAAGGTTGTTGCCCTTAACTTCGCCATTGCAAATGTGTTTGTATGTTCACTCATACACTATGATTGTTTCTCACCAGATAATTGAATTAGCTAGAAGCTATCCGGCATTAATGACCTTGAAGAGTGTGGATCTTTCTCCGGCTTCTTGGATGGCTGTTTCTTGGTGAGTTTAAATTATTCTTTTAATTCTGCCCGTAATGAAATTGGCTTTGATTTTGTTTTACACTTCACAATTCACAAATAAAGCTTCACCTTTTCAATTAGCTCTTGTGAGAACTTCAGATTGCGTTTTGAATTATCCAAAAATAACAACTTCTTGATAACAAGTGGCCCTAAATTCTTGCAAAATTTATCTGAGGTTATGTTCTTTTCGACAAGATTAAGTTTATGACTATGTTTCTTAATCATATAGAAATGAAGCTGGGCCTGAGTCTTGCACTCTTGATCAACATTTGGTTCTGTTTCCTTGTGAATTCATATACAAGAATCATAAGTTTCTTTTTACTACGTTTCTCCTTGTCTGGATTAAATTCTCTTGGTTTCAGTGCTTGATAGATCTTATACTGATTTATCATCGATAGGTATCCGATTTACGCCATACCAACTCAGAAAGATAACAAGGCCTTGGCAACGTGTTTCCTCACTTATCATACATTGTCATCTTCTTTTCAAGGTATCCAAAACTAGCTGGTGAATGATATGTAAAAAGTGATTACTTCCATGAAAATATCTTTATGTGAAAATAATATTATGAACCCATAGATATTTTGACATGTTTAACCGAATCATCTAAATATTTGCAGTATTATTTTCACATGAAGTTGTCTTCATGGAAGTAGGCATTCATATAAAACAAGTATATCTATCATTGCATGTTCGGATTGCAACTGGTCAATAATGGTTTTAAACACGTATGTTTTTCACTTGGATCCCATGACATCGTTTGATCAATATAATTAATCTTATTTAGCGAGCCGTGGCTCAATTGTAGTTGTAATTACAACAATTTTGCAAGTTTATAACTAATTTTCTTGTGTTTCGGCAGACTGTGATAACATTTGTGCTGAAATCAACATAGAGAATGACGTATGTTTTCTGACAGGGTGGGGAATGGTGGTGGGGGAGAAATCCAAGAGGAAGAACAGCGGCTGCATATCGGTGTTGCCTTTCGGCCTAGCCACCTATAGAATGCAGGGAGATATCTGGTTAACTCCATCATCACATGTGAATGAAAGGGTAACATATTTATACAATGCTGCAAACTCATGGTTGAAGCAGCTCAATGTGTTCCACCCTGACTTCAACTTCTTCGCATGCCGATCTTCCCTGTAAATTCTGGTTCGTGTGGATCAACTAACTAATAACTACCTCTTTTGCTTGTTTATTCTGGTGAATCTGACTCCGGCGTTAGAAGTTTTGCAGTAGTTCTGAGAAATGTTCAGAAGTACATCTTAAAAAGATGTGTGACCTTAAGCAATGTAAATTTTAGTTTATATAAACTGAGGGATTTCTTTTTTTCTTTTTTTTTGAAGAGGTTAGCATTTGCATTTTGGAAGTGACTAAACTTTTGTATAATTATTTTGGGACTTTAATTTTGATGCATTGTGTTCATCTAATTACATAATGTTACATAAGTAAAAATCTGCATGAATGATCATATAAAAGAACTGACTGTATAAAACGATTTATATTGTCAGTGCATTAAAATTAAACTCTTATTTTGATTATGTGTGTCTGTTTTCTTTTTTTTTATGTATTTATTTTTGACTTTTGTTATAAAGACAAAGATTATGAATTAATATTGCTGCTCTTTTATGTATTTATTTATTTATGAGTAAACTATTAAAATGGTATTCGAAAATTTGTATTACTAGTAAAACTAACTCTAAAATATGCTAATGGCAAATAAGTCCATAAAAGATTTTAAAACACCACAAAAAAAGAACTATATATTAAAAATACTAAAAAATTATTTGAGAGGCCAAATTTTGATATAAAATTTTAGAATTATTATTAAAAAAATTAAGATATTTTTATCTTTAAAATTTGGTAATTTTTGTTTATCGGATTTTTTAAACAAAATTTTTTATTGTGAATGACTACATGTTTTTGAAAAATAAAAAGCAAAATTTAGAGATAAATTTTGCTCCAAATATTTTTGTATACATTCTAAATATTTATTCAAATGTTTCTATAAAAATTTAGATCCAATGGATAAGTCATTTATTAAATATGAAAGTTTTTTATTATTTACAAAAATATAATATTTATTAATTTTTTTTATCATATTATCAAATCATTTGAGGACTGTTTCGTTGATAATATTTTTCAGGAATTTTTTTATTAGTGGTTGAAATTTTCAGGTACTAAATTTGTAATTAACCTCTTATTTATTCTACTTTTTTAAATTTTATTAGGAAATCAATGTATTTATTATTTTTATTAGGTGTTTGTTTAGATGTGATGACTAATTTATATAAATATGATAAAAAAAATATAGATGAATAAAAATATGATACGTGCATCATATTATCTATGTCAATATTTATTTTTCATTTTTTTAAATATATATTACGTAATATACTAAAAGACCTTTGCTATTAATTATGAAATGAACAAAATATCCCTTTGGCTAATTTCATAAAAACAAATATCTTTTTAATTTTTTCACAGTGTTTTCATTTTTTTTCTAAAAATACAAAAATATCTTTACAAATAATTTTTTAATATTAAAATTTTTAATTATATTTTAAATTATAAGTTTAATTTTAAAACAACTAATATACCCTTTAATTAAATTATAAGACTAAAATGTCTCTTTTAAAAATTAAGCTTTAAAATACTAAAATATCCCTTTAAATATTTACTTGGAAAGACAAAAATAATATTTTAGGAATGATTTTGATTATTTTTATTATAAATAAATTTGAATTTAATTTTAAAAAGACTAATATATATTTTTATTTTAAAAGATTTAAATATCTCTTTTAGAATTGAGATTCTTTAATGGTATTAGAAATTAAAATTTAATTATAAAAAGACTAAAATAACTTCTTGTTGATTTTAAAAAGACAAAATACCCTTTTAGTATTAATTATAAAATAAGATTGTTTAATTTGTATTAGGAATAAGAATTTAATTTTAAGAAGATCAAAATACCTATTAGTTAATTTCAAAAAGATAAATACTCTTTTAAAATTATAATTATTTATTTATACTAGACTTTAAAAATTTGAACTTAGTTTTAAAAAAAATCTAAAATACAAGTTTGGTTAATTTTAAATAGATTAAAATATCTTTTTAAGGCTAAGTATTTGTTTGGACGTCATTAAGTTAATAAAAAAAAATCTTTTTTCAATGAAAAAAATTTCTTTTTTTTTTATTTTTTAGCGTGTTTGTTAAATTTTTTATAGTAAAAGTAAAAGCACTAGAAAAATAGAAAAATATCTTTTTTGAGAAGCTACAATTTATATCCTTTTTTAAAAGATCTTTTTTTCTTAAAAAAATAATTTTTACATAATAAAAAAATAAAAAAATACTTTTATATTGTTATACATAAACATAATTGATAAATAAAAGGATATTTTTGCATGAGATATCCAAAGAAAAAATTATTTTTACTTTTTCATAAAATCTTTTTAAAAAAAATAACTCAAAAAAAGATATTTTCTTAGAAGTTTGCCCAAATAAGCCCTAAAATATCCAAGCGCTCCTAGTGTAGCTGCCACCACTCCTTCCACCATGGAAGGTGTCTTCTTCGTCACTAACGTTGACCTCATTGACACTAGTGCCAATCCAAACCAACGCCGCCGCCCCAAGAAAGTCCCCCACCATGGCCAAACCTCCCATCCTATGTGGGGGAATGTAGTTCTTAGTCAGATGGTGCCGGCGATGGATTTGATGAAGAAGGTCTTTTATGATTGCATGGAGCCAAATTTCTCTCTGTCATGTCAGCAGAAGAGGTAGTACAACTCGAGCAGTAGTATGTTCGTGATCGGCGGGAGGAGGATGTTGACAAATGCTCACTCACTGGAGCATTACCCTCGTATGGGACAACCGAAAATTAATGGAGCACTTTGGGTTTAAGTTTCAAGCCTTAAATATCATTAAAAGTGAATAAAAATGTAAAAGTGTGTTTCTGAAAATTTCAGCACCAAAAAAGCTGAAAAGCCATGTGCTCAGGGTTAAAAGAGGTTAGGAAAAATAGTTTTAATCCTATGAAACAAGTAGGTAAGAATAAAACGGGTGTTATGGTCATTTTTGGGTAAAAAGAAGGTTAAAAATATAATTTAATTAAAAGATTGGTAAAATTATGAACTTAGTGTCATCAAGAATAAAATAGAAATTATATAAATTAGTTGGGTCAAAATTATAATTAAAATAAAGTTTTGAGACTAAATAAAAGTTATAGTAAAAGTTAGAAGTAAAATGGTAAAAAATAGTAACTAAAACAAGTAAATAAATTAATAAAGGATAAAATAGTATTTTAGGTTCCTAGGAATAAAATTGATATTTAATAAAAATATTAGGGACAATTGGGTCATAGAAAAATATTATGAAGCTTGGGAAAGATACAAACAATTGATCAGAAAGTGTCCTTCTGACATGCTTTCTGAATGGAGCATCATAGGTATTTTTTATGATGGTCTGTCTGAACTGTCCAAGATGTCTTTGGATAGCTCTGCTGGAGGATCTCTTCATCTGAAGAAGACGCCTACAGAAGCTCAAGAACTAATTGAAATGGTTGCAAAGAACCAATTCATGTACACTTCTGAAAGGAATCCTGTGAACAATGGGACAAATCAGAAGAAAGGAGTTCTTGAGATTGATACTCTGAATGCCATACTGGTTCAGAACAAAATATTGACCCAACAAGTCAATTTGATTTCTCAAAGTCTGTCTGGAATGCAAAATGCACCAGGCAGTACTAAGGATGCTTCATCTGAAGAAGTAGCTTATGATCTTGAGAACCCTTCAATGGAAGAGGTGAATTACATGGGAGAACCCTATGGAAACACCTATAATTCTTCATGGAGAAATCATCCAAATTTCTCATGGAAGGATCAACAGAGACCTCAACAAGGTTTCAACAACAACAATGGTGGAAGAAACAGGTTTAGCAATGGCAAGCCTTTTCCATCATCTTCTCAGCAACAGACAGAGAATTCTAAGCAGACCCACTCTGACTTAGCAACCATGGTCTCTGATCTAATTAACACCACTCAAAGTTTCATGACTGAAACAAGATCCTCCATTAGAAACTTGGAGGCACAAGTGGGACAGCTGAGCAAGAGAATTACTGAACTCCCTCCTAGTACTCTTCCAAGCAATACAGAAGAAAATCCAAAAGGAGAGTGCAAGGCCATCAACATGGCCGAATTTGGAGAGGATGAAGAGGCAGTGAACGCCACTGAGGAAGACCTCAATGGACGTCCACTGGCCTCCAATGAGTTCCCTAATGAGGAACCATGGGAATCTGAGGCTCACACTGAGACCATAGAGATTCCAATGGATTTACTTCTGCCATTTATGAGCTCTGATGAGTATTCTTCCTCTGAAGAGGATGAGTATGTCACTGAAGAGCAAGTTGCTAAATACCTTGGAGCAATCACGAAGCTAAATGACAAGTTATTTGGTAATGAGACTTGGGAGAATGAACCTCCTTTGCTTACCAAAGAACTGGATGACTTGTCTAGGCAGAAATTACCTCAAAAGAGACAAGATCCTGGGAAGTTTTCAATACCTTGTACCATAGGCACCATGACCTTTAAGAAGGCTCTGTGTGACTTAGGGTCAAGTGTAAACCTCATGCCTCTCTCTGTAATGAAGAAGCTAGGGATCTTTGAGGTACAAGCTGCAAGAATCTCACTAGAGATGGCAGACAATTCAAGAAAACAAGCTTATGGGCTTGTAGAGGATGTTTTGGTGAAGATTGAAGACCATTACATCCCTGCTGATTTCATACTCCTAGAGACTGGAAAGTGCATGGATGAATCCATCATCCTTGGCAGACCCTTCCTAGCCACAGCAAAGGCTGTGATTGATGTTGACAGAGGAGAATTGATCATTCAAGTGAATGAAAAATCCTTTGTGTTTAAGGCTCAAGGATATCCCTCTGTCACCATGGAGAGGAAGCATGAAGAGCTTCTCTCAAAACAGAGTCAAACAGAGCCCCCACAGTCAAACTCTAAGTTTGGTGTTGGGAGGCCACAACCAAACTCTAAGTTTGGTGTTGAACCCCCACATTCAAACTCTAAGTTTGGTGTTGGGAGGTTCCAACATTGCTCTGAGTATCTGTGAGGCTCCATGAGAGCCCTCTGTCAAGCTACTGACATTAAAGAAGCGCTTGTTGGGAGGCAACCCAATGTTATATTTAATCTATTTTTCTTTGTTATTTTATGTTTTCTGTAGGTTGATAATCATGAGAAGCCACAAAATCAATTGAAAAAGCAAAAATAGAATGAAAAACAGGAAGAAAAACAGCACACCCTGGAGGAAGATCCTGCTGGCGTTCAAACGCCAGTAAGGGTAGCAGTTGGGCGTTTAACGCCCAGTCTGGCACCATTCTGGGCGTTTAATGCCAGAAAGGGGCACCAGACTGGCGTTAAACGCCAGGAAAGGGCAAGAACATGGCGTTAAACGCCAGAAATGGGCACCAGCCCGGCGTTTAACGCCAGAACTGGCAAAGGGTGCATTTTGTACGCCACTTGGTGCAGGGTTGAATTTTCCTTGACACCTCAGGATCTGTGGACCCCACAGGATCCCCACCTACCCCACCACCCTCTCTCTTCTTCACCCATTCACCAATCACCTCAACCACTCTTCCCCAAAAAAACCCTACCCTTCTCTTCACCCCTATATAAACCCATCTTCACTCCTTCATTTTCACACACCCTAAACACTACTTCTCCCCCCTTTGGCCAAATCACAAAGCCACCTCCTTCTCCTCTATTTCTTCTTCTTCTACTCTCTTCTTTCTTCTTTTGCTCGAGGACGAGCAAACCTTTTAAGTTTGGTGTGGTAAAAGCATTGCTTTTTGTTTTTCCATAACCATTTATGGCATCCAAGGCCGGAGAAACCTCTAGAAAGAGGAAAGGGAAGGCAAAGGCTTTCACCTCCGAGTCATGGGAGATGGAGAGATTCATCTCAAGGGTGCATCAAGACCACTTTTATGAAGTTGTGGCCTTGAAGAAGGTGATCTCCGAGATCCCTTTCAAACTCAAAAAGGGTCAACTTTGATCAAAGGTTGGACCAAGTCCTCATAAACATTTGTGAAGAGGGCGCCCAATGGAAGAGAGACTCAAGAGGGAAGCCAGTTCAACTGAGAAGGCATGACCTCAAGCCCATCACTAAGAAGAGGATGGAGCAAACAAGAGATCCCACTCATCATGAAATTCCTGAGATACCTCAAGGGATGCACTTTTCTCCACAAAATTATTGGGAGCAAATCAACACCTCCCTAGGAGAATTGAGTTCCAACATGGGACAACTAAGGGTGGAGCACCAAGAACATTCCATCCTCCTCCATGAAATTAGAGAAGATCAAAGAATCATGAGAGAGGAACAACAAAGACAAGGAAGAGACATTGAGGAGCTCAAGCACTCCATAAGACCTTCAAGAGGAAGAACAAGCCGCCATCACTAAGGTGGACCCGTTTTTTAATTTCCTTGTTCTTTATTTTTCTGTTTTTCGAAAATCTATGCTTATGTTTATCCATGTTTGTGTCTTATGATCATTAGTGTCTTAGTGTCTATGCCTTAAAGTTATGAATGTCCTATGAATCCATCACCTTTCTTAAAAAATTATTCTTAATTGAAAAAGGGAAGAATTGCATGAATTTCAGATTTTATAACAGATTAATTATTTTGATGTGGTGGCAACACTTTTGTTTTCTGAATGCATGCTTAAACAGTGCATATGTCTTTTGAATTTGTGGTTCATGAATGTTGGCTCTTGAAAGAATGATGAAAAAGGAGACATGTTACTGAGGATCTGAAAAATCATAAAAATGATTCTTGAAGCAAGAAAAAGCAGTGAATACAAAAAAAAAAGAGAAGAAGCGAAAAAAAAACGAAAAAAAGAGAAAGAGAAAAAGAAAGAAAAAGAAAGAAATAAAGTTGTGATCCAAGGCAAAAAGAGTGTGCTTAAGAACCCTGGACACCTCTAATTGGGGACTCTAGCAAAGCTGAGTCACAATCTGAAAAGGTTCACCCAATTATGCGTCTGTGGCATGTATGTATACGGTGGTAATACTGGAAGAAAGAGTGCTTTGGGCCACGGCCAAGACTCATAAAGTAGCTGTGTTCAAGAATCATCATACTTAACTAGGAGAATCAATAACACTATCTGGATTCTGAGTTCCTAAAGAAGCCAATCATTCTGAATTTCAAAGGATAGAGTGAGATGCCAAAACTGTTCAGAGGCAAAAAGCTAAAAGCCCCGCTCATCTAATTAATACTGATCTTCATAGATGTTTTTGGAATTCATTGCATATTCTCTTATTTTTTATCTTATTTGATTTTTAGTTGCTTGGGGACAAGCAACAATTTAAGTTTGGTGTTGTGATGAGCAGATAATTTATACGCTTTTTGGCATTGTTTTTAGTATGTTTTTAGTATGATTTAGTTAGTTTTTAGTATATTTTTATTAGTTTTTAATTAAAATTCACTTTTCTGGACTTTACTATGAGTTTGTGTATTTTTCTGTGATTTCAGGTATTTTCTGGCTGAAATTGAGGGACCTGAGCAAAAATCTGATTCAGAGACTAAAAGGACTGCAGATGCTGTTGGATTCTGACCTCCCTGCACTCGAAGTGGATTTTCTGGAGCTACAGAAGCCCAATTGGCGCGCTCTCAACGGCGTTGGAAAGTAGACATCATGGGCTTTCCAAAAATGTATAATAGTCCATACTTTGCCCAAGATTTGATGGCTCAAACCGGCGTTCCAAATCAACTCAAGAATGCCCGCCGTTAAACGCCGGAACTGGCACCAAAGTGGGAGTTAAACGCCCAAACTGGCACAAAAGCTGGCGTTTAACTCCAAGAAGAGTCTCTACACGAAAATGCTTCAAAGCTCAGCCCAAACACACACCAAGTGGGCTCGGAAGTGGATTTTTATGTCTTTTACTCATCTTTGTAATTCTTAAGCTACTAGTTCCCTATAAATAGGACCCTTTACTATTGTATTTTACATCTTTGGATCTTTGGATCGTAGATCATCTTTTGATCATTTTGTATCTTTAGATCACTGGGGGCTGCCCTCACGGCCATGCCTAGACCTTGTTCTTATGTATTTTCAACGGTGGAGTTTCTACACACCATAGATTAAGGTGTGGAGCTCTGCTGTACCTCGAGTATTAATGCAATTACTATTGTTCTTCTATTCAATTCAGCTTGTTCTTATTCCAAGATATTCATTCGCACTCAAGAACTTGATGAATGTGATGATTATGTGACGCTCATCATCATTCTCACTTATGAACAAGTGACTGACAACCACTTCTATTCTACAAGCAAACAAGGCTCTAATGTTTATCTCTTGGGTTCTTTAACCGGAATCTTCGTGGTATAAGCTAGAATTGATGGCGGCATTCAAGAGAATCCGGAAGGTCTAAACCTTGTCTGTGGTATTCTGAGTAGGATTCAATGATTGAATGACTGTGACGTGCTTCAAACTCGCGATTGTGGGGCGTTAGTGACAGACGCAAAAGAATCACTGGATTCTATTCCGACATGATCGAGAACGACAGCTGGATAGCCGTGCCGTGACAGGGTGCGTTGAACATTTCCATTGAGAGGATGGGAGGTAGCCACTGACAACGGTGAAACCCTTGCATACAGCTTGCCATGGAAAGGAGTAAGAAGGATTAGATGAAGACAGTAGGAAAGCAGAGAGACGGAAGGGACAAAGCATCTTCATACGCTTATCTGAAGTTCTCACCAATGAAATACATAAGTATCTCTATCTTTATCTTTATGTTTTATTCATATATCATCCATAACCATTTGAGTCTGCCTGACTAAGATTTACAAGGTGACCATAGCTTGCTTCATACCAACAATCTCCGTGGGATCGACCCTTACTCGCGTAAGGTTTATTACTTGGACGACCCAGTGCACTTGCTGGTTAGTTGTGCGAAGTTGTGATAAAGAGTTGAGATTGCAATTGAGCGTACCATGTTGATTGCGCCATTGATGATCACAATTTCGTGCATCATCGGCCAACCTCAAAGAAGCCGCCAGTGAAAGGGAACTCGCCTTCTCATTCTCTAGATCCTTCTCCAACTTGGTCACCTTTAATTCAAGCTCCTCCTTCAGCCCCTTCATCCGGTCAAACTCCTGCTTTGCCTCCTCCATAAATGCCTTGGGTAGTATGGAGAGGAAGATTTTGAGCAGTCCGGTATATAGCAGCCGACATATACGCCATCTATACGTGATTTCGGGCCATAAATTCCAAATGATGAAGGATGGACACATCGTCCATTGAGAGGGTACCATAGGGACCGATTTGCTGATCCACAAATTCAATGGCATTAAAATCGGGAGCATTGAGGTCGAAAGGCTCAGCTGTTTTTTGTTTTTTATTGGGAGAAGCAACAGAAGGAGCAGCAGAAGTAGGGTGAGGATCCACCAGACGAACTCGGGGAGTGGGGATCACCTTCTTCACCCCAGGGGAACTCGGCAGAGACGGCTTCACGTGCACTTGGGAGGACCCTTCCCCAGCCGCCTTGGCCGAGATGTTTCTAGCAGCAGTCGCCCTCTGCGCCCTTTTAAAAGCTTTCATGGCTTCATTATTCTTCATTGCCTCTGCAGATAAAACAGAAATTAAGCCACAAGTCAAAAAGGACAGTCACAAGCAATATAAACAGATAAAAAAGGAAACACAAAATACCCAGCTTAGTTTGAAGAAGAGAGGGATTGGTTAGAAATTTCTTTGTGTCGAGATGGGGAGGTTGCCCCCAGTATTCTTCCAAGACAGTCACAAAGGCTCGCTCAGCCTCATCCAACATTTTCCACGTATACCGGGACACCCTCACATCCTTTTGCCACTCCAAGGGAAAAGCAGGCTCGTTATTTTCATCCAGAAAAAAGGGCCGAGCTCCTTCAACAGCTCGGACCTTGAAAAAGTAGTTTTTAAAACCACGGAATGACTCGTCAAACATGGAAAAGACATTCTTTCCCAAGGTAGAGCGAAAGGAGACCCAAGCTGCCTTCTTTTTTACCACTCCGAGCTTAGTCAAGACAAACAGATAGAAAAAGAGAGATTGGAAAGCAGGGATACCAAAACCATTGCACAACAATTGAAAAATCTTTATGAAACCCCAGGAATTAGGGTGAAGTTGAGAGGGGGCGACATTGCAGGACCATAACAAGTCGGCCTCAAATTTAGTAAAAGGAAGGGTGATACCCAGCGGACCAAAGAAAAAGTCATAAACATAGAAGAGAGGGCGATCGTCAACAACCCGAGTAGAGAAGCAGACTCTCTCTTCGGAGGAGGGAGGGACAAGTTCATAGTTCTTCGCATCACCTGGATTACTACAGACCCTATGAAACTGCCTAAGCTGCGCGCAAAACTCGGAATCAACCAAGGAGACACACATAAGGACCATTGAGTCCACCCAATCAGCCATGCCCTCAGGAACCCGGGAAGACATCTCTACAACGTTATTGCAAGAATACATGAGGCCAAATAAATCCTACAATAAGAAAAGAAGAGTGGGTTACTAAAAAAGCATCTCGGACAAGGGGCAAAAACAACTCGACGGACGAACAAAAAAGGAAAGCCCCAAGATTCAAACCAAAATCCTGGGGCATCCTTTGGAGGTAGTAACAAAGCAAGGATTCAGGAAATTTCTACAGCTTACGCCCCGGCACTCATCAGAAAGAAAACAAAGTCTCAAAAGAAACAAAGGAAGTAAAAACAAAAGAACAAAGTCACCACCTTCCTACAGTCTATCAGCAAAAAGCATTGTCAAACATCAAAAATGTCAAGCAGAAAATCACCAAAGACGCAAACTTTTTCAAGATCAAGCAAAAATCATCATCAAAGGCGCAACCAGAAGCGGCGACAACATGCAAAAGCCCTAAGAAAAAATTCAAGCAACGAAAAGCAAAAGACTCGCACCAAAAAATGAAGAAATTCCAGAACACGCAAACAATCAGGCATGGTAAAAACAGAAAAATCCCAACTTTCTCTAAAGCAAAATTCAAACTTTCTACCGACATATATAAGGAACAGAGGAAAAAAAATCGAACCTGGAGAAATAGAAGAAAAACCTCGAAGCGAAAAACCGCAAAGATAGAAGGAGAAAATCTGGAAATCACCCCTCTTCCACAGAGAGCAATGACAGAACAGACGTTGCAGGAAGAAGTTATGAAAGAAACAGAAAATGAGAGAGTAAAGGGAGAAGTTACAAAGAAGAGCGAAGAAGAGAAACCGTTTTTGATTGAGAAAATTCAAAATGAAAGCCAGGAGAAAACGGGGCAATTAATACCAATTAATGAAGGTATTAAACCCTTTCACGTTCCCAAAAGCAAACGTTGATATAAAAGCGCGCGCCTTTAGAGGAAAACGTTCTACATTCAAAAGATTCTACAAAAAGAAAATCGACAAAATGCTTGAGTTCGGCTTCATCATGAAAGGACCGAAGTCAAAAAACTCAACCTCAACAGAAAGACCGAGCTCAAGCAGGGGCACTGTTCATACCCTGGGTCAAGTTGTCCGACCCGGGATGTTCGACAGACAAAGCAACCGACCTCTTCAGGTCAGGACAACCCGACCTCTTTCCAAAGAGCTCGGCCAAGTCACCAGGAAAGCCCAAAGAAGGGCCCAAGTGGAGGAACACGCCCCAAATCCTAAGGCGGCCCAAGTCTACAGAGGGAAAGGCGGTTCCCTTAAAGATAAGATGACCTCACTTGAAGATAAGATAAGATAACTAACTTATCTTATCCACAGAAGGTTACATCTCACCATTATAAATACACTGGAGCACCCAGGTATAACTCATACTCTGATTCTACTAAATACCTGCTTAATACCCTTGCTAACTTAAGCATCGGAATCCCTTGCAGGTACCCCCCACCCTCCGGGGACGAAGGATTAGCACCATCGCCAAGTCCAACAAGTCGAACACGGCGGCTCCAGCCACCATCATCAAGTCGGACATAACAACTCCGACCAGCACAGAAGATCTCGTCCGAGATTAACCTACAGTTTCAGGTAACCCTCGGAACAATTTCTATCTTTATTTTCTGTTTATTTATTATTATTATTCAAAAATCCCATAACCATTTATTATCCGTCTAACTGAGATTTACAAGATGACCATAACTTGCTTCATACCAACAATCTCCGTGGGATCAACCCTTACTCACTTAAGGTTTATTACTTGGACGACCCAGTGCACTTGCTGGTTAGTTGTGCGAAGTTGTGAAGAAAGTGCTGAGTTAGTAGATGCACATACCAAGTTGAATGCCATTATTAGAGATCACAATTTTGTGCACCATGCGTACAAAGGGCTCACTCTTTTTTTTATGTGGACAGAAGCAGGTGTGTGTGCGCACACGGGTCCGTGCGCACGCACAAAGTTTAAGAATGGGGGAGGTTTTCACGCACACAGGTTGTTCCTTCGCTCCCACCAGAGGGGCTTGCAATTGGTGTGCTGACGCACACGTCTGTGCGGCCGCACAAATGAAGCATGAAAGGGAACGTGTGCGTACGCACGCAGCTGTGCGCACGCACAGGTCAAAGGAAAGGGGGCAACATGCATGCATAAGCTGTGCTGGCGCCACGACCAGAGGGCATGTCAAGTTGTGTGCGGACGCAAAGGCTTGTGCGTCCGCACAGATGGCGAAAAACACAGTTTTGTGCGCACGCACAGCTTGGTGCATACGCACAGATGCCCTATTTTAGAAATTTCTTTTCTTTTCAAAACTAAGGTTCCTAACCTTAGCACAAAAAGATACCAACCCCAAATCATTCAAACAAGCACAAAGTCATAGTCCACGAGTAATTTAACTTATACAACTCAAAATTATCCAACTAAATCTAAACTAATCATTATATCACAAGAAAACAAGTAGTTCAAAAAGCTATAAACAAGAGATAGAATTGGAAAATGTCACCATGGTGGGGTGTCTCCCACCAAGCACTTTGGTTTAGAGTCTTAAGTTGGGCTTGCATACCTTGGCTTGCTTTGGTTGAGTATGATCCTTTGAATTTGACTTCTTGGCACTATCCTCTTTTCCTTGCTCCTTGCCATCTTCACTCACTTTGTCTTCAACTATGTCGCACCCAAAAATAGAGTAAGCTTCAAGGATGGGCTTGTTGGACTCCTCCAAAGTGAACTTGACTAACTTGCGATCCGACTCAAAAGAATAGACTCCCGAGTGTGCATCTAGCCTGAAACGGGCCGTCTTCAAGAATGGTCTTCCAAAGAGTATTGATGATGGCTTGGTTGAGTCAATGGGAGGGGTCTCCAAAATGTGAAAATCAACTGGAAAGAGTAATCCTTGAATATTAACTATGACATTCTCTGCAATCCCCACAACTGACACAATACTCTTATCGGCTAACACAAACCTCACCCCGGACCTCTTTAGGGGAGATAAGTTAAATCTTTCACAGATGGGGAATGGCATGATGCTCACACACGCACCCAAATCACACATACAATCCATGAACTTAATCCCACCAATCAAACAAGTCACCAAACATAGGCCGGGATCATTACATTTTTCAGGAAGTAAAGAAGAGATAGAGTCATCTACCGGCTTTTTGTTGAGATTGCCAAGTTTGTCTTTGTGAGTGCAAACATCCTTGAGAAACTTGACATATTTCGACACTTGTTGAATGGCTTGAAAGAGAGGGACGGTAACTTCAACTTTCTCAAAAACTTCCACTATAGTGGGGTCAAGATCTTCTTGCTTCTTTATTTTCTTGGCTAAAGTTGGGAATGGAATGGGTAAAGGCTCTTCAAGCAAGGTCTTTCTCTTTAGCTCTTTGACCTTTGGTGGTTCTTCCTCACTTTTGTCAACATTTTCTTCTTCATCCCTCATCACCTCTACTTCATCTCCTACCTCCTCATTGTTTATTTCCTCACTCAACCTTGTGGGTATAACAACATTCTTATCCAATTTGGTACCACTTCTAAGGGTAATGTCATTTATGCTCCCCGTAGGGTTAGGTTGGAGTTGAGAGGGTAAACTACTTGAGGTTGAAGCTTGTTGGGTGCTTTGTACGGCTTGAAGAGGGAGAGTTAAACGGGTAAGGGCTTTGGCTATTGTAGCCATGTAAGCATCTTATTTCTTATGGAACTCTCTTTGCTCTTGCATGAAGGTGTGAATTGTGTCATTCATGTGGGATTGATTGGAGGGAAGGGCTTGGTTAATTTGAGAAGGATTGGATCGACTGTTTGCATGTTGATACTTCACTTGAGACTGAGGTTGTGGGGATTGTTGGTATTGTTGTTGGTATTGTGGTTGACCTTGGGAGTGTTGATGGTAGTAGACTTGAGCATTTTGGTTGCGTTAAGCTTGGGAAGCTTGATTCCACCTTTGGTTTGAGTTATCTCTCCACCCTTATCTTTGATTACCTCCATGTGGGTATGATCTTTGGTTGTAATTGGGTCTTTGCGGGTAAGGATTAGCAACCACCAATATAGTGTCTTCTTGAATTTGAGGGCATTCATCGGTGTAATGAGTATTACAAGCACAAAGACCACATATCCTTGATGGTCCTTCAATCCGTGGAGGTTGAGGTGGAGCATTTATCAAAGCTTGAGGGATTTGTTGCCCTTGGGTGATTTGCCTCAACAAAATCGTCATCTCACCGAGGGTCTTAGTCAAAATTGCATCTCCAGAGGGAGAAACCTCACTCAAGGCTTTTGGTTGTGGACTCCTTACCCTTGAGTATTGAGTTGAGTCTGCTAGATCCGATATAACTTCTCATGCTTCTGCAGCGGTCTTGTTTTTGGTCAATGACCCTCCACTCGCAACATCTAGGAGAAGGTTGTCTTGGTTGTGCATTCCTTAACAGAAATAACTGATCAGAACCAACTCATCAATCCGGTGGTGAGGGCAAGCCTCCAGCAACTTCTTGAATCTTCCCCAGTATTCATACAAACTCTCTCCATCTCATTGCATAATGCAAGAGATCTCTCTTTGCAGCTTGTCTATTTTCTGAGGATGGTATAACTTCTCCAAAAATTCTTTTCGCAACAAGTCCCAATTGGATCTAACTTCACCCAGCTGAGTATAAAACCACTCCTTCGCTTTTCCCTCTAGAGAGAACGGGAAAGCGAAGACCAACACCGCGGCTTCATCTGCCCCATGTCTTCTCGCAGTTGCACATACAACTTGGAAATCCTTAAGGCGCTTCAGAGGATCTTCCCTAGGTAGTCCATTGTATTTGGGGAGCAAGTTAATTGTGCCAGACTTAAGCTCAAAATTTGGGTCCAAGGCCGGATATAGAATCTGAAGCGGTTGCAAATTAAGATCAGGAGCTCCGGCTTCCTTCAAGGTGATCCTTTGGGGTGGGTCCGCCATGACGGTGTCACTTGAGTCACTCAAAGAGAATTTAGTACTACCCACAGATGAATATAGAGTCTCCTCGTTGATTGGAGAATGATGGTTACGGATTCGCGGTGATAGTGAATGGGAGTGATCCTCAAGGGAACCCGATTTACTATTCACGAAAGCTAGCCGGCGCCGAGCTTGCCTTATACGAGTTAAAGTTCTTTCAATTTCTAGATCAAAAGTGGCCAAGCTCGGGTCTGGAAGCGACCGTGTTATTCAACTGAGGAGGCAATGAAAGCATGCAATTGTGAAAAGCAAAACAAAAGTAGGCAAGTAATCAAGAACTAACTTAACGATTTACAACTACTAAGACTAACTAGAGAGGAAAATAGTATCTACAATTAATGCTAAATAGCAAACCAAAAACCAAATATTCACACTATTCACATATTTACACAACCAAAATCATAGAACTCGTTGCACTTAAAGTGAATTCCCCAGCAACGGTGCCAAAATTTGACGAGCGATTGATATTGCCAATTACTTAAGTTTGGATTTTTCACACTAAAAGAGGATTAATGTTGCAAGCATAGACCAAACCAAACAATCAGTCACCGATCAAATTGGAAATTCACAAGATATGTCACAACTCAAAACCAATTTAAAACCGAGAGTATTTGACTCCTGGGTCGTCTCCCAAAGAATAACTTGAGGGCAACAAGTGTGCAAATTCCGGTTGTAATGATCACGGGGTTGTCAACGAAGAAATGAACATATAAAGCAATAAAAGATCATGTAAAATTGTAATGATTGAACCAATAAAGAAATTAAAGAACCGACTATGTAATATAAACAAGTAAAGTATAAAAGAGATTAACATAGCAATCTATGAAAGATTGAAAGCATAAAAGGGGTCTTGGGTTGGAGTGAGCTAAGGGTCCTTTCCTTGTTGGAACGACAACTATGACAATTATGATGGATTAGTCTCACTTGATCAACCCTCACATCGGAAGGTAAGTTAAATGAGCATAAGTGTTCTTAACCCACAAATCCTAAATTGCTTGCTAATTGCTTTAGCAACAAATTAGCGTTAGTAAGAACAAGAACAATTAACAATCCAAGAATTGACACAAAATGTTGGACATTCCAACTCTAGAAACCCAATGGCTCACTTCACTCAAGCCAAGAGACAAAAATTTAGCCTAAAACCATGTTTGACATTTTGTCAAACACTTGGTGGGCAAAAACCTTAAACATGAGGGAAATAAGAAAAAACTTAAAATTAAAAGCAACAATTGATCTCAATCAACAAGAATAACATAAAAAAGCATAGAACAAACATCAAATACCAAATACATCAACAAGAAATTGAAATTGCAAAGGAGAAGTGAAATTGAACTATAACTTGAAATAGAAGAAAGAGTAATGACAATGTAGCTATAAAGAGTAATAAGAGAATACTTACAATGAGATTAGCAAAATCCAAGATAAAAAATGGAAATGGCACTTTGAATGTAAAACCCTAATAGAAACCCTAGTAGAGATGAGGAAAAACTTAGAGAAAACTAAAATTAAAACCTTCTACTCCTACTCCTAAACTATACTAATGATATGCTATGTTATGTCTTTCATTCCCCCTCCAATATGAGCTAAGAGACTTCATAAATGGGCCTCCAAAGCCCTCAAATCGCGAGTCACGTTCTTTTTTAATGAAGTCATGCGCGGACACCTGTGCGGACGCACGCGACACCTTGCGAAAATCCCATCATATGCGTACGCACAAGTACCTGTGCGCACGCATACTAGGCGATGCTTGCTTGGACACGCGACGCACTCGAAATGATCCACGCGCTCTGCTTGGGCTCCTGTGCGTACGCACAAGAGGCTGTGCGCACGCACACGTCTCTGAACTCATCTCCTTTGATTCTTCATGTTTCCTCCACTTTGCATGCTCTTTTTCCATTTTCTCCAAACCACTCCCACCTTATACACTTGAAAACACTCACAAACAAGATCAAGACATCGAATGGAAGGCAAATGGAATAAAATATATCAAATTGGGCACAAAAGAGTATGTTTTCATAATCAAGCACAATTTAGGAAGAAAGTTCAAAAACATGCTATTCAAGGAAATAAGTGTAAGTTTATGTGATGAAATTCGTTCAATTCTAATAAAAAATCATCATCAAATACGGATTCATCAGTCTTCTACTCTCATAGGCCTTATTGACTCTCCAATGATACTTATTCTAAGCTTCTCTAATATTGTCTGATCAACCTTACCATGTACTTCTCCATGTGTTACTACTTTTCTATCTTTCCTTCTTCTTGTTATGGTTCTTTCTCACTTTTATGATTCATTAACACCCCCTAAATGTTTTTTTTATCATCAGAGCTTTTTTTTTTATATTTTGATTGGATGAATCAACCTATTTCATATTTCCCTCTATAACACCTACTATTTTGGTAAAATTTCTCTCCCCTTCTATATTTAGTTTTTGAATGACATGTATAAAGTCAGAATGACATGTCTTTTGATAAAAATAAAATATTAAAATAATATTTAAAAATTTATTTTACTGACTATTTTTTTTTGTTTTTCTGTTTCATTTTAACAACAAATCATTTAATAATTTTTTAGTTTTGCTTCACAATCTTAATTTTAGGAGCGAAAATGACTCCTCTTGTGGGTGTTTCAAGGTTTCAATTGTAGTTTCGAAAGTAAAATTAAAGATAAAAAGAAAACATGCAAGGTACTAGAGGTAAAGTAAAATGCAAAAATTAAAAGAGAAATGAAGAAGAAGAAGATAAAGAAAAACAAATAAAAATAAGAACTTTGATTAAAAATAGAAAATGAGTACAAATTTGAGTTCAAATTTAAGAGGAATTACTTAAAATTTCTAGTTTAACTCTGTGATGCCAAGAAGGTTGAAAGTATTTTTTGGTTTCTAAGTGTTTCCCAAAATAAACTAAACCGATTACAATGTTTACCAAAACTCTATTTATATACTAATTTAATGTCAATTGATAGTTACGTTTATATTATCTTTGTTTGTTTTCAAATTAGAATTAGTAACTTTCCTGCGCTTGTTTTCTCGACGCTTTGCAATGCTACCTCTATTAGTTATGTCTTTGACCAAGTATGCCCAATAATATCGTATCAGTTACAACCTCCTTTACATCATTCAAAGTTTTTTCTTAGAAAATATTCTCATTTGAAGACATGTAATGAATAAAATTATGAAAACTTAGTTGTTTATTGACAATCCTTATTGACATTTATCTTCCCATCGACAAGTTAAGGTTATCAATTAATATTTATCTTATCTTTTGACTGACTGACAATGGGATTATCAAGTGCCTTTAAGTTGATACTTTGAGAACAAATTTGCTTGAAAAATTGAATGCTAACCATTAATAGACTTAACAGAATTCCTAAGTCTATAAAAGCTTCTACATTGATAGTTGAATACATGTCTGTTAATGAAATTTATTCTTTTGTCTGAAGCTGTAAGCATGTCAAATGGTATATGTTCTAGTCTTTGGCACACTAAATATATGTCAATTGACTTTCATTTTAACCTTTTGACATTTTACTTCATATTTTTTTACACATACTCTTTTGTTGTTCCAATTAACACTATTAGTTGACACAATTTTTCTAACTTCAGAAGTAACAGAATCTTAACTTTGTAAAGTCGTTTATTTCATATGTAAAGCTCTAAGTATCAATTAGATTTTATAAAATTCTTAATCCTATGAAATTTTGATACTAATATTCTAATAGTTTTGACTCCAAGTGCCAATTGACTTAACATAATTTCTAAGACAATTAGGCTTGTGTACTTATGAATTACATATTCAAATGTCAATGAGTGATTGTTTTTTTCCCATGATTTTAAACTTGATGCATTTTTTTTAAATAAAACTATAAAAATGTAAATAAAATAGTTAGAACCAAAAGACAAGAAAGAAAAAGAATTTAAAAAATCATAAATGAGAAAGAAAAAGCAAAAGAATGGGATGAATAAGAAAGAGAAAAGGGATAGAGAAACAAAGAAAGAAGAGAAAAAATGAAGAAAGAAGACTACGGTGAATAAGAGAGAGAAAAGAGATAGAGAATTAGAGAAAGAAGAGAGAAAAGAAAAAATAAAATTAGATTGAGGAAAAGACGAAGGACGATAAAAAAATAAAGATGATATCATTTTTTGTTATATTTTATATTATAAAAATTACTCATTATTTGCAGAAAAGTCATTTATCTTATACTTCAAAAATTTCTTTCAGATCACTCTCTACATTTCTTATTCAATGATATGTAGACATTAGATGATTATTCATCAATTTTTCTTTTATCATCTCCTTATACTTTGCTTCTTTCTCAACTTTCAATTGTTCAATTTGTCTAACATTTCAACAAGTTAAGTCATGCCATGATATTATTGATTTACAAGCTTCTTCCTAATTCCAAATTCTAATTCATTTATGGCCATTTTGACTACTTCAGATTCTGAAACTAGATTAAAGCTTCTATTTTTTGTGATTCTAGCCAAATACTTATCAATTGATTCTCCTACATTGAGTTTAGTGGAGAATAAATTACTCAAATAATAAGAATATAATCTATAATTCTATATCAATAAATTATAACTTATATATTTTAAAAAATATTTAAAAAAATTAATTTTATATATTGTCTATTTATCAATAAATTATAAATTTTTTATTTATGTCCTACATTAAAATTATATATAAAAAATAAATATAAAATTTTAAATAATTAAGATCATTAATATATATAATTTTATATTACCATTTCATATGTATATATATAATATTAAAAGTATAGATTAAATGCATATAAGATATGTGTATTAATATATATATATATTCGAGCCAACTCACGAGCTAATGAGCTGAGCTTATCCAAGCTCAAACTCGGCTCATTTAATTTATGAGCTCAATTCCAGGCTTAAGCTCAACTCACCAACTCACATGTTCAGCTTATCGATCTATTAATGAGTCGAGTAAGTTGGGTTGACTCACTTCCAACCCTACAAGGAGAAAAAGAATTTTATCTTCAAATACTCATCATTTGACACCACCTCGATGATGTCGACGGTATGCGAGCAATGTGCTCTATTGACGATTCTTCATCTTCCCTAAAGAATATAGTTAATGACTTAGGAAACTTCTATCCCTTAGGCAATTTAGTTTGTTGGATAAATTCAGAAAAAAGAAGACATAAACTGAGGTTGATCTACAAATCCAAATCAATCTTTTTAGAATTTCTTCAACCACTTGGTTGACCCCTTGCCCTCAATATCATTTTGTTTAATAACTTGATTAATATTTTGTTGTAGTCTAGTATCATCTTTTATTACATCACTATCATTTTGATCTTGGTTACCCAAATGCATATTATGTTCAGGAGAATTTTGTTTTGTATTTATCTCTTGTACTTCAATGAAACCATTTTAATTTTTCTTCATACTAACTATCTTAGCAATTTGATTTACTTTATAGATTAATTGCTCATACTTAGTGTTGGTCAACTCAATAAAAGAATCAAACGTTTTTGTCATATGATGAGTCAATATATTAGCCAAATTATAATGATTTTCATTTATTTGCTAATGAAACTTTTTCAATGTATCTGTAGTAACCATAAAGTTTTCTGACGACAATGTTTTTGACATACTAGAAAAACTGGACTTATATTTTGGGTAGTAGAACAATTATCGCATATTGTGCTCACATTTGAAGTAGATAATATACCAAGTGAAGTTTGTGAGCCAAAAGTTGAAAATTTTTCCATGGTAGCATTGACATATGGGTTTTAGTAGACATGGTTTTGAATTGGTGAGTAAACAGAATTAATCAAACCTTGTGTCGCTATGGAGGGGACAAACTCCAATGGCAAGGCATTAGATGGCCACCTCATAGAAGCCAAGATAGGTACGAGTACGACTAACGTCATCATGTCTCACTGACAATAAAATAGCCTCTGTGGTTTGAGGTATGAAAATATTTTCAATTTCCTTTCTTCTTTCATCACTAGAAGTAGAAGATATAGTAGACAAACTTAACATGTCAATTGATACTAATTTTCTAGTATCAAAAAATATTTTGCAATTCCGTAACCTCTTGTAAGTTTGGAATTTTTTTTAACAAAACTATAACCTATTGACAATGTCCCACCAAGTGGCCAATTTATTTTACTCAATTTTTTGTTCCATTGTTAACAACAAATAAATTAATAATTTTCGAGTTTTGTTTCACAATCTTAATTCAAAAAGCAAAACGACTCCTCTTGTGGGTGTTTCAAGGTCTTAATGGTAGTTTTTTAAAAATAAAATTAAAGATAAAACAAAAATATGCAAGGTGCGAGAGGCAAAGTAAAATGAAAAAATTAAAAGAGAAAAGAAGAAAAAGATGAAGAAGAATAAATAAAAATAAAGATTTCTGATTAAAAATAGAAAATAGAGTACAAGTTTGAGTTCAAATTTCAGAGAAATTACTTAAGATTTTCAGTTTTACTCTCTGATGCTAGAGAAGCTAAAAGTATTTTTGAATTTTCAAATATTTTTCAAGAAAAACTAAACTGATTACAATGTTTACCCTAAATTTTGTTTATAAACTAACCTAATGTCTATTAACAGTTACTTTCATAATATCTTTGTCAATTTTCAAATTTGAATTAGTAACAGTCCCACACTTGTTTTCTTGATGCTTTGCATTGCTATCTATGTAAAATTATGTCTTTGACCAAATATGCCCAATAACATTGTGTCAGTTACAACTTCGTTTGCATCATTCAAAGTTTCTTTTTTGATATATTTTTTTGCCTAACACAATGCCCCCATGATTTCTCACTTGAAGACATGTAACAATTGAAAATGTGGAAACTTAGTTGTTTATTGACAACTCCTATTGACATTTATCTTACCTTTGATAAGTTGAGGGTATCAATTAATATTTATCTTATCTTTTGACCGATTGACAATAGGAATATCAAGTGCCTTTAAGTTGATGCTAGAGCACATATTTGCTTGAAAAATTGAATGTTAACTATTAATTATAGACTGAACAAAATTTCTAACTCAATAAAAGCTTTTACATTAATAGTTGAATACATGTCTGTTAATGGAATCTATTCTTCTGTATGGGCTTGTAAGCATGTCAAATGGTATCTATTCTAAATTTTGGCATATTAAATATGTGTTAATTGACCTTTGTCTTAACATTTTAAAATTTTAATTGAGATCTTTTGACACATACTTCTTTATTGTTCCAATTGACATTGTTAATTGACACAATATGTGTTAATTGACCGTTGTCTTAACTTTGTGAAGTCATTTCTTTCATATGTTAAGTTCTAAGTGTCAATTAGATTTGGTAAAATTCTTAATTCTATGAAATCTCTATTGTGACATTTTAATTGTTTGGACTCTAAATGCCAATATACTCAATAGAATTTCTAAGACAATTAGCCTTTTGTAAGAAGAGAAAGTATAGGTGAACAATATGAATAATGGTTTAAAATAGAAATTATTTAATTCAAATTCATGATTAAAAATTGAATTTTTTAAAAATAAATAAGCCCATTGTATACCCAAAAAAATTCACTCTCACTACGAGCACCTAATCTCTCTCCCACAAACCCTAATTCCTCTCGCCCAAACCCCCAATGCCATGCCGCCGTCACTGCCGTCGCTCCCAACAACCCAACGTGCCATTTTTTCGTGCCGCCGCGACATCAACTAGACTTCCGAACGACCGTGCCCCTTCCGCATCATGTATTCTATTCGTTTGTATTTCTCATCAAATAAACCAAACCTTGTATCCTAACCCTACATCTCATTTTCTTAGGTATGCCTTTGTAGCACTCTTCAATGTCACCATGTGGGGATGCTTTGTCAACAGCCTCAAATCCCTTTCTTCGCTTCAAGCAACCGTCACCAATTTTGCCACTAATTTCATCTCTTCCGGTTTGGCTGGTTTCTTCTTCTTCTTCCATGCATGAATCACTCTCTCCTCAGGTATACAACACCACACAAATTGTTTGTTAATATGCCACAAAGAAACCAAAAAAAGAAAGGACTTACTTTTGTCAATCATATTCAACATTATGGCTTGTTATTTCATTTTTCTGTCATTGTTCAACATGTTCTTATGCAAAATAACTCTTCCATAGTGGTTTGCCCTTACTCATCATAATTGGTATAATGATTCTTAGCAAGGCAAGTATTGAGGAGAAGCTCAAAACTGATTAGATGGTTTGGTTTAGCATAATGCCTTGCAATACAGTTTCTTGTTTCCTATTGCTTTATGCCTTTTTTCCGAATAAAGATCTCTAGTTATATGCTATTTACCTGTTTGCACCCATCTTGTGTATCTTTCGATCCCCTTGCTGTGATTTCTATTTGTGTATCATCTGGTTTAGAAATCATTTCTAATTGTTAACATCACAATGTTATTAAAGGTGTTTTTTTTTTTGCAGGAATTCGGTTTGATTGACAAGAAGGAGCTGGTTCCCCTTCAAGAACTCATAGAATCCATTATTTTCAAATGCTGCAGCATTTTACATTTCATTTATTTCATTTCAGTTCTTAAAAATTAGCACAGTCATGGAATTCATCTTATTAGAATCAAGTATTTCTCCTTATATGTGTGTGTGCATGCTTGTTTGTTTTATTGTGCTAATTACTTGTTGTATTTTCAGGTTCTAACAAAAAAGTTTAAGGAGAAGGACAAATGTTATACTGGTTTAGCAAAACTTTCATACGATGAGTTTATGGCTATGGTCATTCCATTTCTTGTAGCATATAATGATTGAGAAGCTTGTGATGTGCACTTTTTCGAATGTTTATTTTTGCTCTGGGATGTTTTTATATTGATATAGATTAATTAGATTCAGATGTTATTTTTTGGCTATAGATTCATGAAGTTAGAATAAGAGCTTCTTATTATTTGGATATTTTGATGTATGAAAATAGGTTTATGAGATGGTTCGATTTTAATTAAAGATTCACGAAGTTTAGATTAGAGCTTCTTCATATTGTAACAAAAACAATTGTGTATATGTACACTAGAGGAAATATATAAAGAATTAAAATATAGAAGATAATGCTATTCTTTTTTCCTTTAATATAAATTCATCTATGTAAATGGAAATAAGATTCCTTCTTTATCTTTAGATGGAGTATAATTCTTTTTCCCCTTAATGTACATTCTTTTTCCGATTAAAATATAAGCATAGACAATATGTGAAACAAAATTTTTACTATACGCTACCATCAAAAGAGTAATTAGATATAATATTTCTACATCAATTAATAATATTTCCCATTACAAATTCTCATAGACTAAGAAAATACATTTTATACAAGAACATCTTCTTGGTCACCAAGATTTGTCTCTATCATAATTCACCAAGGCACAAACTTATCCATAAGTAAACACAAAGTTTCCCCAAATATAGTTGAATTGTCCATTTGAACACAAATCTTCTCCTTGTGTTTTACACAAAACAAAGAAACATCCATCAAACCATGCTTAATTAGCTTAACTCAAACCCAACTTCAATTTAAGCAAACTTAAATTAAATCTAATCGAATTTTTTTATAACTCCCAAACCACATAGCAAAAGAAACCTATAGAGTATGTGCAAGCAGAATGTAGCAAATCAAGCAAAAGATCAATAGTATAACCCATATAAACATCCACTTTTTCATATGAAAGAACCATCTGCATACATAGTAAAATGAATACCCGCTTTAGTTAATAAGAAATAACTAACAAATTGACCAAAATACCACTCGTGCACCATGTTTAAATGACTTAACTTAAATCCAACTTCAATTCAAGCAAAATTAAACTAAATCTAATCTAAACCATATAGCAAAAGAAACCTACAGAACATGTGTATGTAGAATCTAGCAAATCAAACAAAAAACCAATGGTTAACTTTTCATATGAAAGCACTATCCCCATACATAGTAAAATGAACATCCGCTTTAGTTGATAATAAATAATTAACAAATTGACCAAACTAAAATACCACTCGTGTACCATATTTAATGGCTTAACTCAAATCCAACTTTAATTCATAATAATATCATGTCATGGGACCTTAGTCCTTAGGGAAATATCTAGAGACAAGTCATTTTTATAATAAGCAATTAATATGACAAACTAAATAAGAAGCCTATAACTTCTTTAACTGAAACCACTCATAAGGTGAACCATACACACTTTACACATAACAAGTAGTAACGTGTTATAATAATATTATTAAAAACAAAATCCAGGGCCACTTGTGGTGTTATACTTAGTTATGTAAATTACAATATAACTATATTTAACTACCTTAATAGACAATGCTCAAGTTACAAACAAAAAATATTTTCATTTTTCAATTTTTACACAGTAATAATTTTTTGCTATCAATTTCAAAACCTGTGTAGCAGTAACCAACCATGCCTTGTTTATTAGTATTATGCACAATTTTTTTAAGACTAGTGCTGAAAATTACACTACATACATATATCAGTGTAAGTGATAAAAGATTGAAAGAATTAGTTTATTTATATATATCATGTTCATGATGACAATTCATAATCCTTTCTCATAATCTTCTTAAGCTCATGTTTCTGATATGTGGAAAGCCTTAAAGGGAACATAACATCAAACTTGATTCTCAAGAATCTTTGTATCCCTGGTTCTTTAGAAATTTGCATCCCTTCATTTGGGACCACCATAACATGCCTCGGTTTCACAACATCAGTCACTTCGATGGCGATTTTCATATGAAGGAAACCAACCATCCATATACAAACATCCTTTTATTGAAGAAAACCAACCATCTGTATACATAGTAAATTAAACATCCTTCTTATTGAAACTAACATCCATTTATTGAAGGAAACCAACCATCTTTATACATAGTAAATTAAATATCTGTCTTATTTCTAGCAAGCAAATTAACTTTGCAGCCATGCATATTATCAGAATCCTAGTTTAACTACTCCAAATTGAGAAATATACAATAGTGAAAAAAATAGAAATTAAGCAAATCAGCAACAGCCATATATTTTTTTTCAATTGAGTCCAGTAATTCAAAAATAAAATATACTCTGTAAGATAAGAGCTGGATAGCGGTTCCTCAATGCAAGCCAGCGACTACCGACGGTATCTGGGTCGGTTGCAGTAGCGAGTTCCTTACTCCTCTTTTCCATCTCTAGGAATGAAAGAAGGGAAGGGAAGGGATCCTCCCGGTTAGGCTTCCAATATGTTGGCTCAGCCCAAATTCAGATCTTGTAGAATAGACCAAATATTGGGTCAACTTCTAAAAAGTAACCTCCAAATGAAGGATGGACTAAGTTGACTACGGATGGGGCTGTTAATAGCATGGCAGGCAGCGGATTGTAGAGGGCTCATTCGGATGAACAAGGACATTGGATTGGTAGCTTTATGATTAACATTGGAAGCTGTGTGACTTTTCGAGCAGAGATTTGGCGTTCTCCACAGTATACAAATGGCCTGGGAGCTAGGATTTAGGAAGGTAATGGTGGAATCAGATTCACAAGCAGCAGTAATAGTGCTCACGAAATTGGAACACATGCACAAACACCTGAAAAGTCTAGTTAGAAAGATAGGTTCCATCATGAAGCAAAGCTGAAAAATACAGATAAGAGTCATAAGACATATCTACAGAGAGAGTAACAGGAGTGTAGATTAGCTCACAAAGGAAACCTTGAAAATACAATAGGAATACTATTTTCTTGATCAACCACCTCATAGCCTTAGATTATTACTTGATGATTACTGTAAAAGGGTCTCTTTACCTCGGAGAATAATGAATCTGTAATTTTTCTTTTGTTTTCTTAAACTCTGGTTCCAAAATATACTAAAAAAAATCTAGTTTTTTTTTTAAACAATAAGATCCTCGTGGTCTGGTGGTTAATTTTTATTTTAAGCAGTGGTATAAAAAATATTGTTTTAGAATTAATTTTTTGTAATTTACTTTTATAAATTTAATAATGATTTATAATTTTTTCTTACAACTTTTGAAGACAGTTATTTTGAAGGAGAGAATAATGTTAAAATTAGTATTGGGTCTAGTCTAATTAAAAAATTATATTATAAATATAAATAAAATATATTAATGTAAATATGTATGATGTAATTGAAAATTCTATTTTCTCTCTTTTGACTTTAATTTTAAGAATTTTTATTCTATTTTTTCTGAATTTTTATCTAATTTTCTATTTCTTGATACAATTTTGCATCAGTAGAGTTATAGTGGTTGCAATTTACAAGTAGATGGAGTGGTAGTGAAAAGTTAGAGATTTATGGTGAAATAAAATAAAAATTTTGTTAGATATTTTGGGTTATATTAAGTTAGAAGGAATATTTTAAAAATATGGCTATTTTTTTTTGTAGTTGAGTAGTATTGTCTTTTAAATTTTATTGTTTTGAGTACAATATTAATTTTATTTATTATTTTTTAATAAATTATCAGCATCTTAAATATCCTGAATAAAAGTAATAGTTTATTTGTGGTTGCTATTGTTATTGTTAGATAAATTGCATATAATTCAAGGCATGTGGATTAAAAAATAATGTTAATGAAAATATTTTTTGGCAAATATCGGTCGACCTTTTTAAAATTATTTTATTTATCTTAAATTTTAAATTCTAAATTATAAATCTTTAATAATAAATTTTAAATTTTAAATAAAAAAAGATTTTTTGTTTTTTAGAATTAAAAGAAAAACTCACGTTAACTAACTAAAAGATAGTTTTTTATATTTTTCTTTTAATAAACTATGAGTAAAATTTGATGTTTTTTATTAGGGTAAAGTATATTTTTTACTCCTAAAGTTTGACAAAAATTTTAAAAATATCTCTAAATTTATTTTGTTTAAATTTTGTCCAAAAAATTTTCGATTTATATCAAATATATTTTTTATGGCTAAATTTTTAAAAAAATTAAGACTAATCTAATAATAATATATGAAATTATATTTGATTTGCTTGAGTTGAGGATTGTTCTTATGAAATTGTTGTTGAATTGATTTTAAATTTTTTAAAAA
Organism: Arachis stenosperma; assembly: GCF_014773155.1. NCBI lineage: Eukaryota > Viridiplantae > Streptophyta > Magnoliopsida > Fabales > Fabaceae > Arachis > Arachis stenosperma. The sequence continues at coordinate 110,474,671 of NC_080385.1, read as the reverse complement.
ATTAGCTATCAAAAATATATTTAATATGAAACAAAAATTTATGCGACAAAATTGAAACAAAATAAAATTTAAGAATATTTTTAAAATTTGTATCCTATTGATTGATCATGAACTTGAAGGGTCGGTAGCCCGGTGCATGGTTCAAGTTTCTCTTACAGATATTTTTGAAGGTATACCTTTCTTTTCTTGTGATTCTGAATTCTTATGAGTCCAGGCCACTTATTTTATTATTTCAAAGCTTTATTTTCTGAATTACACCAAATATTATATTATTCTTTTGTACAACCTTTTTGATAGAATTTGATGCTTGTGATTTTTGAAGAGGTATCTTCGTTGATACGTTGGTGTTATTTGAGTATTTAAGCATTTAGTCGTGACCTGAGTTAACCTCATTAGTACTTTACCCGAATTCAATGTGGAGGGCTATTTTACTAAGAAAAAAAAAATATATTACGTGTTCATTAAAATTAATCATTAAAAATAATTATTAATATAAAATATATATTAAATATAAATATACATTAAAAATAAATTAAATTATACATATATTTATATATAAATATATTGATAATTAATTTTAATGATTAATTTTGATATATAAATAATATTTAAAAAAAAAGAAAAGAAGTTCAATTATTTGTCTGTCCAAAATAATAACATTCGTCTCTATTTTTCTTGAAATTGCAGTCAAATTAATTTTTTCTGTTTGGGTAAATAAATAGCACTGGCATATGATCTGTTTTTTAGAAAAAAAATAAACATTAATCAAACAAGAACTAAACCAATTCAAAAGCATCTATTTTTTGAGAAAAAATTGATCGTGTTGGAGGTATTTTTATTTATAATTTTTTTACAAATATATTTTATAAAATATTATAATTTTTATATTTGAAATTTAAAGTTATAAACAAATTTATTTGCGAACAAAAAAAATAGTTTTATATAGAAAATAAATTATTATTTTTATCTAGAATATTAATAAAAACTTTTTCCTAAACAAAATTAATATTTTAAATATTTTTTTCTTATAAAAATTATTTTTCGTAAATATAAAATAAATATTATTTATTAATAAATAAATTTGATAAGTGTTTTGATATTCAGGGGTCAAATAGACAATTTACTAATTTAAAAATAGATTATTGGAAATGACTCGGTGCGACTGTGTCTCTGGCCGTTACTGTTACTGTTACTGTTATTGTTACTGTTACGTGTTTCTTTCTTCCCACAACGCGCTTCCTTCCTTCCTTCCTTCCTTCCTTTGTGTTCTGTTTCCCACAACAACGAAACAAAGCAACTCTTCTTCTTCATTCCATTTTCCATCTTCCAACTTCCTCTCTCTCTCACTTGAATTCAACTTCTCAGAGTCTCTTATTCAATCCAAGCTCTGGTGTCAGCGTCAGTCAGAATCGAGAATGGTGTGGGTATCTGCTCTGATTTTTGTTGGCTTCATTCTCGGGGTTGCGGCGGTTCTTGCGGCCCAAGCTCTCGCACTCTTCTTCATCCTCAAACGACTGCGTTTTAAGGCCGATAGAGACCAATCCCGAATCGCTGCTTCCCAACCACCACCCGCTGAGCTCGATCCTCTCCAGTCTCTCGATTTCGTCTCCAAGAAGCAGGTTCTTCGATTCTTCAACTCAACTCAACTCAACTCAAATCCTTCTTTTTCTCCCTCTTTTTTTTTCTTTCAAAATTTAAATTTAAATTAATCGTATTTTTAATTATATTACTACGTTACGCGCTTTAGCAAACTGAATGATATTAATCAATTAATTAAATTAATTCGTTAATAATAATGCTGGTACAATAATAATATTTTGAGCTGATTTTTTATGCTTTCGAGTAAAATTCATTGTATGTTCTTCAGTTTCTTTTGCCTTTTTTTTTTCTGTTGACGTGAGCTTCATTTTTTATTTGGTGTATGCTTCGTGTAAACTGAAGACTGCGATTTATCTGCAGATATAAAACTGAGTTTCATAGGAAGCAATTAGTTAGTCCTTCGCATTTTTGGCTCTTAGTGGTTGGAATTGGGAAATGGAAATAGAAAGAAAGAAGGAAAGTAGAGCTTCTGATTTATGGAAAATAGTTATTTTAATGTTAACCAAGCCTTGTGCCACTAATCACAATGATTTCAAAGAAAATATTGATGTTTAAAGAATTTGGAAAAAGGAAAGTCTTGTACATAGGGTGGGGAAAACCCAGTAAGGAACTCCGCACGGTACTCTGTTAGGTTTTAGGTTTTGATTATGCAATACTAAATTACAGATTTGAAACCTTCATTTGGGAATCATTAATTTCCACAATTTTTAATCCATCTTATTACTCCTCATCTAATTCTAATTAGCTTCTTGCAGGGTGTTCTATGGGTTCTAGAATCAGAAGAAGTTTCGAGATCATGGCTGGATAAACCATCAAAAGAACAAAAAAGAAAAAGGGAGCTCTTAGAGGTTTTCCCTATCAAAATGTATGGGCAGATCAAGGGTCAATCGCTTCTTCTAAGAGAGTCTGATGGTTTGCAGAGAACAATTGAACTCAAGGGCTGCACAGTTCAGGCTGTGTCAGCTTCAAGCTTTTCTTCAAGAAAATGGTAATGTGATTTTGTAGTCACTTTCATTTGGTGGTATCTAATTTCTCACAGTAAATAGGAAGAGTGTCGATGTTTATTTGGTGATATTCATGCATATCCTTTTTTCCAATTTTATCTCATGCTGCCTCTCTTTTGTTTGTGATTCCTATCATTGCTGGTTTTCTCTTAACTGCACACGCATACATGGGTTTAACTATTTAGTATCAGTGTAAAGAAAAGAAATGAATAGGTTATAATGAATTACCGTAGTGAGTATTATATTCTTGACTAAATTGGTTATGCTAGAGTTGCAGTCGTCTTCTGTAACTTATTTTATTCCTTTCAAAGGCAAACATTTTCAAGTGCATTGTGCATGATTTTTTATTTCAACATTTGATTCAAAACTTCAAAGCTGTAAAAATGGACTTCTTTTTCTGAATTCTCCTCATATGTGTATTCATATAGAGAATGTCATTTCTTTGTCTTTTTCTGCTTCTTAAAAATGGGTGTCATGTGATAGCATGGATTTTGGGGGTATTCGTTTCATAATATTGGAGAGATGAATTTTATTTTATTTATTGATCATTCATTCAAGAAATTAAATGTTTCAAGTTCTTATTTGATTAATGGTTTACTTAATAGGGCAAAAAGGTTCCCCATCAAATTGGAAAGTAAGGGCTCTGCAATATATGATGGAAGCAAAACCCTCTACATATATCTCGAAACTTCATGGGAGAAAGAAGCCTGGTGTAAAGCTCTCCATCTGGTTTCATGTGATCAAAAGGATAAAATCAAATGGTTCTCCCAGTTGCATGAAGAATTTCATAATTATTTAACATCCTTAAATTCTGTATTTCATTCTTTTATGAAACCATCAGCAGGAATAAGTGTTGATACGGTAGAAAGATCTAGTAAGCCTGATAGTGCTTCCTCAAAGGTTCGTCAACTTTTGAAGAAGTTTTCGAAAAGAACTTCCCGGGTTGGTTTGGAACATAAATCAAGTTCAGCTTTATTGTTAGGCCATGACGAAAAAAAGTACAGCGAGAAGCTTCGTGCTGGTCAAGATGCAGTTTTGGCCACTGGATTGATGAAAAATGCTCCAACAGGAAAGCATAAGAGTTCCTTGGTAGTAGATGATGCTGATGCTGAGGAGAAGTTTGGCATTGATGAGGGAACATTATGTTGGAATCTGTTGATTTCTCGACTATTTTTTGATGTCAAAGGAAACACAGAGTTGAAGAAATCGATTCAATCACGGATTCAGGTTTGTACTTGTCCCATTGGATTCGTGTGAGTTTGTTTAGTTATCTTTCTTTTGCATCAATGTATAAGTGGAGATCATTGTGCTTAATTATGAATTTCTTGCATTTATCTGCACTTGTTATTCAAATTGAGAATATTTGCTTATTGTTGCTGGAAACATGATAACAGATATTCTATCTTTTGAGTATTGAGTAACCTTTTCATTCTTAGTTCTTCGATAAAGCTCAAGGTTATACTCATAGAATTTAAATTGTGCTAAATATAAAACATTAAGAATCACAGCCACTGTTCTTTCCAAATGTGTTCTTTTGTAAAGAAAATTTGTTAGTTTAACTAATCAAAAGGCATCTCTTCCGTTTCAGAGTTTTTCAATCTGGTGAATGGAAAATGTAATTAATTGATTTAAAAATATTTTTGGATAGAATTGGAGAGAATGTAATCATGCATTTTGTTTTCCCCACCAATGTTTATGCAGCAATTCCGTCATGGACTTATGGTCATAGTGCACTACTTGTTAATTTCATTATGGTTGCTGCTAGAGAGGTGGTTGTTGTTTGTTAAGTTTCCTTCTTTAATTTCTTATTCTTATTATTTTTTTATTAAAATCTAACAGAGATCATTGTCCAATATGAGGACTCCCAGCTATATTGGTGAAGTCATCTGTACTGACATCAATACTGGGAATGTTCCACCTTGTATAGCTAGAATGAGGGTTCTTCCTATGGAACTGAGTGAAGTATGGGCCTTTGAAGTTGACATTGAATATTCTGGAGGTGTGGTGGTAGAGATTGAAACAAGGCTTGAAGTTGGTGAACTTGAAACAGAGGACTCAAATCCAGAGGTAAGTGATGGAGGAGCTGTCCCATCAGATCTTCTTGAAGGTTTTGAAGATTTAGGAAAACAATTGAATCTTGAGGAAAGAAAGAATGATTTACAAGAGGAAAAAGAAGACGATGATGATTGGAACACTGGTTAGTGATGAGTCCTATCAAGTCCAGTTATTTATGCATTTTCTACGTGCATCCTATACTGAACTTTCCTCTTGAGTTGTGTCAAACACAATTATTTATGTTGTTTGTCTTTCTTCCGGGAAATCTACTTGAACTTGGTTGTCTCGGAGATTGTTCAATCTGTTTCACAATTATGGGCCTGTTTGGCTTCTTTTTTTATCCCATTTTTTGTGTTTCCCATTTTAAGGATTCTGTCAAGGTGACAATAGTTAAAACAATTTATATTTCCTATTTTAACTATCTCCCTCACACAATTTTAAAACAAAAACAAAAAAGTAAATGAAAAATGGAAATAAAAACAGGACATGAGGTCTCCACTTTCATTATTGTTTGAACATCCAATACTTTTTTGTTATTTTTCAAACTTCAATTTACTTCCATCATTTCTTGCTTTCTATTAGCAGATGTGTCTAAGAGCTTTAAGAAGATTTTGTCTTCCTCAACTGGATCAAGATGGAAATCTATATTAAAGTCTCTTGCCAAACAGGTTTCACAGGTACCATTTTCTTATATTTTCCTCCTTTATTCCATGGTTTCTTCTTTCATTTACACTTTACCAGTCCCTTTCACTGTTATTAAATTTCTGCTATTTCACTAATGTGGTGTGGTCATAATAAATTGGCATCTTCTCTCCTTTATTCCTTTTTTCTCAGTTAAATAGTGTGTGTGTTGCACAGATCCTCCTATATTTTGGCACACGAGCTTGTTATTTCACCCTAAATTTTTTGAAAAATAACTTCTTGTTTGAGTAACTTGAATTAACTTCTCCGTGAGATTTACCAAACCAGTGAAGAGACTGTCCATTTGTTGGAAAATATAGAGACTTTGCTGCTGTAGTCTTGTACACAAAGACCAATGAAAATTAACCACAAGGGAGGTCTTTGTGTGTGTATTGATAAAAGAACTTTATAAGGTAAAGCTGGATAAAGAAACAATCAAGATTGTAGGATAAGAAATCCCCAACAAATAAAATCAGTAAAAGAAACCATAATGAAAGAACTCGTACAAAATTAGTAACTGTATTAGAGTCAATCCCTTTGCATGTCTGAAAAGATAGGTTCTTGAAAATCATGTGATGCATAACAAATTTAAGAGGTAATGAAATATCATTGAGTATACGGGTGTTTCTTTCCAACCATTGCTGTACCACTCACATTACCCATAAACTGCAATGTCACAAAATTGCTTTCTTTCTTCTTCTGAATCCTTGAAACTGAATGGGTAGACACTGACTAGCAAACTTGCACAAATCCATATCAAACATGCCAAACAGGAAGCCTCCAATGAGACCATTATTATTTAGTTTTCTTTTGATTTCAATATATATGACCGGTATTTTGAAATGGTGTATGTACTACAACATACTACTTGAAAGTTACATTAAATGAATTCTAACCAAATAGGTTCTCATGACATCATAAAGTTTTTTTTTTTTTCTTTTTTTCACATGCATAGAAAGTTTATCATATCGTGTAATTTTCTGGTGGCTGATTGTCATTTGTTTTCCAGCAAGTTTATGACCATGGGCATGAGTATTCCCAATTGGAAGACAATGAGTTAATTTAAATGAATAATCTATACAGAAGTAGCATGCAATTCAAGATTATCTCAAGAAGGTTCTTGAGAGTCACAGGCTTTTGTTAAAATTGCATATTTGTGCTAAACTTCTCTTTTCTTTGTACCAGAACATTGAATTTGAAAATCCTCAAACTGTTCTTACTTAGAAAGATTCAGCAGCAAGCTGGCATCTTCTCCTATATACAAATATATTGGTTCGAGTAACACTGACTTCTGCTTTCAATAAGTGTTGGTTAATATATTTATCTGAATTTTTTAATAACTAAATTAACTGAAGTGCGTGAGTTGAATCTTTTTTGGTTATGATTCTTAATATTATCTTCATTTTTCTTGTCACTGCACGCATAACCACTTTGTAGGTTTTTGATAATATACAACATCATTGACAAGGTGCATAATATTGCAATTCTAGACTATTTTGATGCATGCACCTAGAGACATTTATATTTGATGATATGTGCGTTTATTATTATTATTATTATTGAAACAGCCAAAGGTGTTTTATTCTCAGAGTAACTGATTATTTCTTATCAAAAGGTTCCGCTCTCTTTGGCAATAAAGGTAGAATCCCTCAGAGGGACATTGCGTTTGCATGTAAAGCCACCTCCGTCTGATCAACTCTGGTACGGTTTCACATCAATGCCAGATATTGATTTTAGCTTGGAGTCATCTGTTGGAGAACGTAAGATAGCTAGTGGGCACATTGCTTCGTACCTCATCAATAGAATAAAGGTATGTAATTTCATTAAAGAATTCAAGCCAAAGATCATTCTTTTCCTACAGTTTTTATTCAGTGTGTAACTCTCTTAACTCTTAAGAAAGCCTTTTCCTACTAGGCGGAGTCGGTTACATGGATCCAAGACGTCATTGCGTCGTGTCCATTCATTGGGATGCGACAGTTTTACGTTGGTCGTTGCAAACCTAACACAACCCTACATGGATCCAAAGACGTCATTGCGTCATGGCCATGCATAGACAAATTTTATGTTGGTTGTCATAAGCGTAACTCGACCATAGGCTATTTAAACTTAGACCGAGTTTACATATATCACAGGTGTCAGTAATTGTATTAAATGAGGATAAATCTTCTATAAGCAATTTTTTTTTTGTCTCCATCTATCTGTTTATATGGACCCCCTTTTAAGTGCCTAAGTTTCTCTCATTTTATTACTTTCTGGTTGAGCTTGTCTCAAATATGGTCAGTTATACACAAATTGGAATTTGGATTTTCGGGACAAGAGATTGAGCTGGTATTTTTCTTTTCCCCGCCAAAAGGGAATCTATAAAATTTCACTGTTTCTTTTCCTCCTGCAGGCAGGAATTTGGGAAACTTTAGTACTCCCCAATTGTGAATCCATTTGTATCCCATGGATGTTAGCAGAAAAGAATGATTGGGTTCCTCGCACTGTTGCTCCATTCATATGGATTAACCAAGAATTTGCGGTTGACAGTTCAAATGATAGCAATAATCAACCTTCTGGTGGAGTGAAAGCTAATGCATGTACTTCGAGTACTGGTTCGGACCACAAACAACAAAGGCCTAAAATTCCTAAACCTAGTAAAGAGCCGACCAGCAAATCATCATACTCTGCTCTTCCACAAAGTTCATCAAGCCAACCATCCCTGGAAAGCAGCAGAAAGTTGGAAGAATTGACAACGCCTTTATTAGAGAATGACAAACCACAAGAAACTAGAGACTCGGAGCCATTTGGAACGCCTTCACAAAATGACGAAGACGAAACTAGTGAACATAGGATGGAGGATAACTCTCAGATCATATCAGTGGATAGAAGTTTGGTAGCTGAGAAACGCAATCATTCTATTGAGCAAGATGAGGGAACGCCAAGGAAAATGGGGAGAAGGGAAAGGATGTTTGATTTGCGGAAGAAGATGGGTGAGAAGTTCGAAGAGAAAAGGCGTCATCTTGAAGAGAAAAGCAGGCACATTGTTGAGAAGATGCGAGGACCATGAGAACCAGAGCGTAAATGGGAAATGCAGATATGTTGTTCATTCATGATCAGTTGTTGATTATGAATGTGACAGACAAGTACCTTCTATACGGCAGAACAAACTGGAGGTATCAGATATTGTTTCATTTTTTAGTTGTACATTTTAAGTTGCTTAGAAGATCAAAATGGGGATTATAGGTATGTTAATGATCCTAGCTAAGAAAATATTGTCAGGTCATGAGGAGGTCAAAGATACATTGTCTCTTGTAAATTTGTCACAGCCACAGCTAAACAACACATTGAGAACTTGTCTAGTTGCTGAGTTTTGCATTCATATCCTCAAATTTGAGGAATAGTTCAGTTATAGCATTTTATATTCTTGAACTTCTATTGATGAGTTCTTTGTTAATTAGCCAACCCGATCTAACTTCAACAACTATCAAGCAGATAGTAGAAATAGTTAATTCGAACAATTGAATGACCATTCCTTTTATGTTTTTGTTAATTATGAGAACGTTTTGTGTCAGCTTTATCACTTGTAAGGATAAACACCCCTCTTGGCAGGTCTAGTAAACAAAGGATGTAATTGGGTGGTTCAGATTGGATTTGGAAGCAAAATTACAAGTAAAATACTCACAATTTATTGGTCTCAGAATCACTCACTCATAAACGATACTATCATCTTTTTGGCTTTCAATGTCACCAACAACACACTCATAAATTAGAAGAAACTTTCTAATAATCCAATATGTTTTCATTCATATGGAGAGATGGTTAACAACATACCTATGAAGTTTTTATATAGGCAACTTTTCATAATAAAATAATAATTCTTATAAGAACTAAATACTAATTGTAATATTTTATGAAACTAGTAGAAACTTTGACTAGTTAACTTATTCAAATTTGCTTCAAAATTTTCAAGCTTAGTCATCAACTTGAAACTTCCAATTCATAATTCTTTATTTTTCATAAATGTTGTGTTGTCTTGCACTAGAAAAAACAACTTGCATTCTTGTAGTTTCTACCACTTAATTGAGGGTGCAACATGGTTTCCAATTCAATTTAATTTCGAATTTCTTTAATGTTTTAGCATATTGTATTTGTACTATCTTTGAATGTTCTTGATTTAATTATCTAACATTGCTTCCCTTAAATCAAACTTGCAGAATTAAATATTCCAAACATCTTTTTCAATTTGTAACATAACTAAGTCTTCAATAGCTATGTAAATATATCTGCAACTTATTCTTTGGTAAGACAATACTCAATTACAACTTCTTTTTCATTCACCAACTCTCTGATTTTAAGAAATTGAATATCAATATACTTTGATTTCTCATGGAATATTGAATTTTTTTACAAAGTGTAATAGCTGATTTGTTATCACAAAATATTGTTGCTGGAGTACTTTGTTTCTTGTTCAATTCCTCAGGAATTTTTCTTAGCCAAACTGCTTGCGTTGCATAACTTGTTGCTGTTATATATTCTACTTCTGCTGTAGAGAATGCTACTACTAGTTGTTTCTTTGAAGACCATGAAATTGCACCAAAACCAAGATGAAATACAAATCCCGAAGTACTTTTTTGTTTCTATATCTCTGGCCCAATCACTCAGACTTCCAATCAAGCTTTTGTAATATGTGGGATTTACTGATCTTCCTTTATCTTCTCTCAGTAATTTGAACTTTTCTTTAACCAGAGTAGGAACTAGTTTTGAGTGCTCCATCTAAAATTTCTTCAAAATGTCATTTGCATATTTCTTCTCTAAAATGAAGATTCCATCATCTTTTTGAACGACTTCAATGCCAAGAAAGTAAGGCATCAACCCCATATCCGTCATTTCAAAGTGCTTTTTCATAGCCTCCTTGAATTTTGCAATTATCTTCAAATTGTTGTTGGTAAAAATAAATCATCAACATAAAAAAGTACGATCAAGATTTCTTCAGGCTCAACGAACTTGATACAAGGGATATGCTCAAATGGACATCTTCTAAAACCATTCTCAATAAAATAAGAATTAATCTTCTTGTACCACGCTCTTGGTGCTTGTTGCAACCCGTACAAAACTTTCTTCAACCTGTAAACTTTATCTTCTTCTCTAGGAATTTCATATACTACAGGTTGCTCAACATAGACTTCTTTCTCTAAAATACCATTTAGAAATACTGACTTAACATCTATTTGATGTATCTTCTATTTATTTTGGGTCGAGAGTGAAATAACCATACGAATAGTGTCTAATCTAGCAATAGGGGCAAATACTTCAAAATAATTGATACATGGCTTTTTTTGTATCTATTAGCAGCTAATCTTGCCTTGAAATGCTCAACTTCACCATTGGATTTGTACTTATTTTTATAAACCCACTTTACTCCAATCTGCTTCTTATCTGTTGGTAAATCTGTTAGGTTCCATGTGTCATTCTTTTCAATGGCATGAATCTCCTCATACATTAATTTTCTTTAATTGTTGTCTCTAAAGACTTCTTCAAAGTTCAATGGCTCACAATATGAAAATAGAGCAAAATTTATGGTTTCTTCATCAGATAGATCGTTGTTATAAACTTCGGGTAATTAATAAATAGTTAACTAATAAAATAATTATTATTTAAAAAATTATAAAATTAAATTCTATAGTTTAATAGAGTAGAAATAATTAAAATATAAATTTTGACACTAATTTCAAAAATTTTGACCCAAAATTAAGCTAAACGGACCGAACTGATTAAACAAGACCCATATCGGGCTCAAGGCCCAACCTAACAACACTTTAACGAAGAGCACAGCTCTTCTTCCCCACACAAAGAGGGAAACACGCTGGGCACTAAGGAGAGAAAGGGGAGGAACGTTCAAACCCTTACCTAAAATTCAATCTCACGTAACTTTCAATTTGGAGCTCTGATTGATGAGCCGTCGGTGGCCACGCGTTCATCCCAGAATTTTCTACAAAACTCACTGAACAATTTGTTAAAAAAATCTCAATTTCAGACCCAGTTTTTCCTTTGTCAATTTTGAAAACTTTGAGTAAATGTGTTGAGATTTTGTTAAATTTTAGTGTTTAGGATCAAATTAACTTTGTAAACTTGCTGGGTCTTGTCCCAAATATCCGTTGGTAAGGTGAGGATTCTCTAACACTTATGAAATTATTGGTATAGCAAACCTTATGTTGATTTAGTAATATTTGTATGGTATTAGATTAAATTATGTGTTGTGGAGACAAATTAATAGAATTGGAGGCTTAGGAGTGAACATTGGAAGCTTGAGTTTGATTCTTTGTGGCTGAATTTTCTATTTGGTGTACATTTGGAGCTTCTAGCATTTATAAAACGGTGTATTTATGGTGTTCTGAGCTAAGAGAGGAATCAGCCAAGGTATGATTTTGGTTTTTCGTAGATAATATATAATGTTGCGTGAAAAATTAGGCTAAACAATTTAGGATAAGACGAATTTTGAGTTTGGTGCGTATTTAGCGGATTTAGTTGATGCTATATGTGTTGAATTGATGTGGTGTAGTTGGATTGATGAAATTATTATGTATATGTATGAGTGTGGTGAACATGGTGTTGAGTTTGTGATAATTATGTGTTGATTATTCCCAACTGTCGATGATTGATGATGACAGAATGATGAGACACTACAAAAAAATCTGGTAAAAATGGTAGTTTTCTTTTGTATTTACGGCAGTTTGAATTGCCATTATTACCAAGAACGGCGGTTTCAGAAAGCAACATAATTCTGGGCGCCATTCTGGTTATTATGACGGTTTTTTAAAAATCGTCACAATTTCTTGGGTTAAAACGGCGTTTTCTTGTTGGTTAAAATGGTGGTTTTGGCTGGTTAAAATGGCGTTTATGAACCGACATTATTACCTAACAGAGTGGCGTTTTGGTTGGTTAAAACGGTGGTTTTGAACCGCCTTTTTACCCTGGCGAGACATTTTTATTAGTTAAAAGGGCGTTTCATGCTTTTTAAAATGGCAGTTACAAACTGCCATTTTTACCGAGTAAAAGTGACAATTTTTATCGTTTAAAAAACTCGTTTTTATCACGTTAAACAAATAATTTTTTATTAAAATTTAACAATAATAAAAGTCAAAATCCATAAACAAAATATTATATAACTCGTAAACAAAATATTAAACATAATATATGAATTTTTAGTATTGAAAATAAAAAATAATAACTCGTATACAAAGTATCGAACATAACATGATTTTTAACTATAAATATACAACGATAACAATTTTTTATATATACATAAGACAGCGTTCACTAAAACCAAGTTTTTATTACGTAAATCCTTGTAAAATCTTTATTCTAAGTTATAAGTAATCTGCCAAAGGAAAATACAACAAAAAATTAGTAATGACAATTCAATAAAAAGACTAAACTGTAACATTGTAACTAAAATTATATTAGGACAATCTAGTATTTATCATTTTAATTTAATTTATTTAGGTGAAAAACGCCCCACAAAGTTAGTATATCAAAGAATAGTATGTCCAACAAATTGAATTCAACCACAGTCGACAAGAGAGTCCCCGTGATAAACTATCATTTTAGAGTAAAAAAAAGTAACGTAAAATAGAAAATCAAGACTTCCATAGAAGCTAAGTTGTAAGCACATTTAAGTCAATGCATGAAAGCTACTTCTCCTCATCATGCTCAGTATTAATAATCAGCAATGAAAACAACAAATAACAAGCAATTTGCAATATGAAAGAAACCTTAGATTGATCAGGTATTGGAGAGATAGCTTAAATTAACATGTGCATCAAGGATTGACAAAATCATTTTAGTCTCTTCAGATTTTATTTACAGAAAGGGAATCCATGGACTAGTTAGTGCATTCAAAATGTTGACCCAATATTTTGTCTTCTGATCGGATAATAAAAACATGTGCTGATTGAAGTAGTAGATCTGAATAAAATGTGGAAGATATATTTTAAGCTCTTTTTTTTTTTCAATTGCATTGCTCAATTGGAATGAATTCGTTATGGTTTAGATTTTGACCTGTTTAGCATAAGGATTTATCGTTTTCTATTTATACTAAATTTGAACTTTGAATGCCAAATACCTATCATGATAAATTCAGAATTTAAGGAAAAGACGCTTCACATGAACTCTATTTACTTGCAATATTGATGTTTTTGGAAATAAGATACAGATATATTTATCACATAAAATTTTCATCATGAATCACTAGGTTAACATTATAAGCACTCAGCACTTAGTATGAGGTTACATGATCCCCTAAAATATAGATCTAGATATCTATAATAGTAGACATCTCGAATTAAATAATTACAAAATTCTTATCACCAAAATAATATATAATAAAAAATCTGTTATTTAGATTATTTTCTAATTGAAATTAGATTTCAAGCAAGATTTGCTGTTAAGTAAAAGCTCAATCGGAGGTAACAATGGCTTTGATGTGGAGATGAACGGTGGTGCAATTGTTAGGCTTTCGTATATTCTCACTCTCATATGTTTAAAAATATCATTTTCTTTCACTCTCATATGGAAATGTATTCTTTCAATTTTTTTAAACATTTGAGAGAATAAAATGTGATTTTTTACTATTAATTTATAAATGGTACCAAAAATATATATGAGAGAAAAAGCAATGAAAAGTAAAATTAAACAATTGACACCATCTAATTTTTTTCCACTAAAAAAGATTCACTCCCCTCTCATATGCTCTTTTAGTTTTATTAAAAAAGATAATAAAACAAATTGAGAGAGTGACGAGTATAGCAAATGCCAAAATGTACTGCTTTTACTATAGACATTATGACATAAGAGAAAAATGTTGAAAAGACGGAATAATACAGCGATTATGTTAAACCTCCTTAATATTAGTGTCATTTTAATCATATTTTTTGTAGTGAGATGATGAAATTGATGAATAATGATTGTAATTAGAATAAAGAATTTGAGTGTATTGATGATATTTTTATGTATTGAAGATGAGAAGTGGTTGGAAATAGGTAGATATGATTTTGGGGTTGTTTTGGTTATAGAATTATGCTATAGAATTGAAAATTTGGAAAGCATATGGAATTTGGTATTTTTGGCAAAAAGTAAATTTTAACCAATTTCGGTGGATCATAACATGAGCCTCGGATTTTAGATTTGAATGAAATTTCTTTCAAATTAAAGGTCATTTCAAGATCTTTAAAACGGTTTAAAATTTGTGGAAATCAGAGTTTGGTAGAGGAAGTTATGAACGTCGGACGTTAGGCGTATAAAACTGATTTTTAATGTCTTAACAGATTTTGCAGAAAAGGGAGTGTCACGTACGCGACTTGCACGCACGATGCGAGCTATGCTCACTATTTTGCAATCTCGCATACGCGGGGCAAGTCCCGCATATGCGAAACCTAATTCACTTAGCTCGCGTACCTGAGAGTACACACGCGGCGCGAGCACTCCGCCCTATTTTGAAATCTCGCATACGCAGACATAATATTGCATACGCGGAACACCTGTTTTGGCCAAATGTGATATTTTTGAATGTTTAACCAGACCTCTTTTGCACTTGTTTAAGGTTCGTTAGTGAGTCTTTAAACTTTAGAACGGGGATGAGTCTGTTAAATAAGTCGAGGAGATACTTGGGAGGGTTTTGCGAAGTGTTATCTGAATTAATGAGGTGTTGGTGATGTTGAATAAGAAGTAAATAATAAAAATCATGATAATAGTAATAAAATGTGGCTAAGTTGAGAGGTGTTTGATGATGAGGTTGGCTATGAGAAAGAAGAATAAGGAAAACTTAGTTAATTATGAACTTTGAAAGAGATATGATGAGATTGATTGAGATATATGAGACAAGGTAATATGCAGTGGCGTTGTCTACTTGCTCTAGGTAAAAAATGAGGAAGAAGAATGATTGAAAGTGATTATAAAGACAATGATTATGAATGTGAAGTGTGAATGTATGTTCTGTTTTGTTGTGTTGCATCACTTTCTCTTTGTTTGTAAAGCGTGTCAGGTACTATATCTCAGGAATGTGGCAGACACTATATCCCAAGAGCGTGGCGGGTGCTATATCCGAAGATTGTGGGAGCACTTTACCCTGGGAATTGTGTCGGACACTATATCCCATGAGTGTGGCGGACACTATATCCCAAGAGCGTGGCAGGAGCTATATCCCAAGAGTGTGGAAATACTTTATCCTGGAAAATGCGACGGGCACTATATTCCCTGAGTGTAGCGGGCACTATATTTCGAGAGTGTGATGGGCACTATATCCTAAGAGTGTGGAAGCATGCGACGTTGGGATTTTGCTAGTAAATAATTTTATAAAAATAGTTGCGTTGTAGATATAGATTCTAAACCAACAGAAATCCCTTTGTACAAACGTTTTGGTTGTCACAAGTAACAAACCCCTTTTAAAATTGATAACCGAGTATTTAAACCTCGGGTCGTCTTCTCAAGGAATTGCAGGGAGGTATGTTCTTATTATTGGCTATGAAAAAGGTAAAATTGGGGGTTTTTGGAATTTGGGCAATGGGCACAGGTATATTTTCAAAGCAATAAAAATAAATAAATAACTGTAAAATAAACTCTTGGCAAGGTATAAGAACTGGAAGTCCTATCCTAGTTATCCTTATCAATTGTGATGAGAATTGGATTTTTCTCCCACTTTGTTAACCTCTAACTATGAAGGTAAGTTAAGTGGATGAATTAATTTTGATTCCTCAGGTCCTAGTCTTTCCTTGGAAAAGGCTAGAGTTATTGGAACTTGAATTAATGAAATAAAGAAATCCAATTTTCAATCAACAATGGAGCTGATAACTCTAGAGTCACCAATTAATCAACCACAGTCAAGAATGTAAAAAGCTAAATTAAAATCATAAATATCTGGAATACCTTCAATTCATTCAAAGCAGTAAAATCTAACATGGAAAATATTCATAAGCCAATTGGGCAACAGGAAAATCCAAATTATTTATATAAATAAAAGACAGCAATCATCAATCTGAAATATCTCAAATAACATTAATTAAGAAAATCAATCTAAACATGGAACATTGAAAATAAATAAATACAAAGAACCTGGGATTGAGAGTCACTCCTAAAACTAAGAGAAGTCCTAAATCCTAATTTCTAAATCCTAAGAGAGAGGAGAGAACCTCTCTCTCTAAAAACTACATCTAAAACTAAAATTATGAATTATGAGAGCATCTGAAGTGTCCCCTACATTCCTCCACTGTGCAGCCTTTAATCTGTGTTTTCTGGGCTTGAAACTGGGCCGGAAATAGCCCAGGATTCGCTGTTTGCGAAATCTGCCACGCTGATTTTCGCAGATGCGACGCGTCCGCGTGGATGACACGTTCACGTCGCCTATCTGTATGGCCACTATAGCAAATTATATATCAAATCGAAGCTCCGGACGTTAGCTTTCCAACACAAGTAAAATCGTGTCATTTGGACTTCTGTAGCTCAAGTTATGATGGTTTTAGTGCGAGAGGGTCAGGCTGACAGCTTTGCAGTTTCTTCAACTTCTTGTATTCCTTCCACTTTTGCATGCTTCCTTTCCATCCTCTAAGCCATTCTTGCCCTGTAATCCCTGAAAATACTTAACACACATATCAAGACATCTAATGGTAATAAGAGAGGATTAATAATAAGCAAATATTAGATCAAAGAAGCATGTTTTCAATCATAACACAAAATCAGGAAGGAAAATGTAAAACATGCGAATTGTATGAATAAGTGAGTAAAGAGTTGATAAAAACCACTCAATTGAGCATAAAATAAATCATAAAATAGTGGTTTATCAACCTCCCCACACTTAAACAATAGCATGTCCTCATGCTAAGCTCAAGAGAAACTATAAAGAGATGAAGAGGAATGATAGAATGTATGAGATGCAACCTATGAATGTAACTAAATGCAAAAATGTTTCTACCTACTTGGTGAAAAAGTAAATAAATCTTTCAAGAATAAATATGAACTGGATTTCACTAATTCAAATCACAAAATACAATACAAATAACTTGCAAAAAGAAGATAGCTTATAAAAGCAGGAAACATAGAATTAAGCGCTGAACCCTTACTTGGTAGTGTATATCACTCTAACTCTCAAGTGTCTAGGGTCAATTCTCTCAATTCTCTACTAATCTTGCTTTCTCTAGCTTGCTCTTCATCTAACAATCAACAAAAATTTAATGCACCAATACACAAATCAAGAGGTCTTGTAAGGGTTGTAATGGGGTTAGGGTCAAGGTAGGATTGTATTTGGCCAAGTGGACTGAAATTTGAATCCTTAATTAACATAAACTTCCCACCTAACTTAAGACAATCCATTTAATTAAAATACAAATCTAACTTCCCATTAACTGTGCTTTCCACATGTTCATGCATTCCAAGTTTTGAGTACAGCTCATATGCATTGATTTCACTATTTATTTTGGGGCATTTTGTCCCCTTTTATTAATTGCTCTTTTTCTTTTTCTTTTTCACTTTTTTTTTCAATGCATATGATTAAAGTATTGAATGCAATAACATGTGCTCAACCATTATTTTGCACATTTTCACTAAAATATACAACACCCAATTATTCAAACCAAATAATTTCAAACCCAACTTCCCCACACTTAAATCATGAACACTTTTACTAGTCTAAGCTAACCAAGGATTCAAATTAAGGACATTATTGTTTTCCGCTTAGAGTTAGTAATGAGCTAAAGTAAAGAACAAATGGGTATATTAGGCTCAAATTGGTTTGCAAAGGATAATGAAAGGGTAAGGCCATATGGGTATGTAAGCTTAGTGAAACAAAGGCCTCAATCATATCAGTGCATGCATACATCAAACAATGGAAATATAGAATTAAGCAAGACAAAGATCACAATTTTAGAGAGAAAAAACACACACCAAAAATAAAATATTGGTTGATAAAATGCAACCAATTCAAATAGGCTCAGAAATCTCACAGGTTTTATGTGTTCGAGCTCTAAACTATGTTCCAAAATAATATTTCTTCAAACAAGTTTTTCAAAAAGTTTTACTCAAATTAGTGAAATACTATAAAAATTTCTTGAAAAAGAAAATATTACTTTAACCAAGTGGTAAAATATGCACAAAAAACAAACATGCAATCAAACATGCAAATGCAACAATGAAAGACTAAAATTGGTGTTGAGAAGGGACTAACTAACCCGTGGAGATCGGTATCGACCTCCCCACACTTAAAGATTGCACCGTCCTCGGTGCATGCTGAGATGTGCAGGTGGATGGGGGTTGTGGTTCCTCAGCTGGTGCTCTCTTTGTTCCTTTCCTTGTCGGTGGTTTGGGAGTAGCTTTCTCTGTACCCTTCTTGGTGGCCATCCTGAAAAGGGAAAAAGAAAGTAACAAGTAAAGCTAGGGGAGCCAGCAAGGAAGAGAGCGGGAAAGGTGGTAATCAATGCACAGTAAAGAAGAATGATGTTAACACATGGTCATGACTACATGTGAAAGTCATCAATGGAAATATAGTAAGTGCATGTGATGACAGTTAAATGCAAAGATGTTTATTGGCATGCTGGCAAAGGCATGAGTAGCATAGATCAAGCATTCAATGTCCAAGTTGGATTACCAAGTCTTCCAAACTAATAATATGTTTGTAAAAATAATTATATTTAAATAATAAAATAGAGAAGGTGTGAAAAGCAGGCATTTAGATTAGTAGATTTAAAAGAAACTAAAAATAGCGTAAAATGCCATATGGGCGTTTTCACAAACACATAGCATGCATGTTAAATAAGGTATGGAAAATATTAATTAGAACATGCAAGCACCCTTATAATAATATATAATTGTTTAAACAAATTCCAAATAATCCATAAGCAAAATATGGGAATTAATGACCCAAATAAATTTCCAACACCAATTAAAAGAAAAAGAAAGGAAGGAAGAAAGAAATAAGAAGGGAAAGAAAAGGTTTAGATTTGGGGGAGAAAAGAGAAGATATCTTGGCTGATCTGGATAAGCTGTGCGGTGCAGGCGACGCGGCCGCATGAGTGACGCGTTCGCGCGGTTGGCGCTATTGTCAAGTGACGCGGCCGCGTGGGGCACGCGGTCGCGTGAGTGAATTTGTGCTACAGGCGCGAGGGCAGCCGCGCGCTCGCGCAACTTTCTGTTCAAAATCTTATTTTGCCAAAAATCTGGGTAACGCGGTCGCGTGGGTGACGCCATCTCGTGGATGGCGCCATCGCGTGGATGGTCATTTTTGAAAGACGACGCGGCCGCGTGGGGCACGCGTTCGCGTGGGAGGGCTTGGGCTTCTAGCACGAGTCCAGCCTAATTCCAGCACAACTTTCGGCCATGCACCTTTTTGACGTCGATTTTCATGGCACGCGGCCGCGTGGATGACGCGGTCACGTGGGAGGCCAAAGTTCCATATGACGCGGTCGCGTGGGGTCAATGTATGCTAAAGGCGCGCCTCCAGCCACGCTCTCGTGTGACTCTCTGTTCAATTCTTTTCTTCCCAACGCACTAGTGACGCAGACGCGTCAGCGACGCTGTCGCGTCGCGTGCGTGTTTTTCCATATTTTTTTAATGCAATATGCAGATGCAAATGCAGTGCTTAATGTGAATGCTATGCATGATTCCAGGTTCAATCAAAACTCAAGGACAAACAAAATAGACAAAAGTGAAAACTGAAAAAGGGACGATCATACCATGGTGGGTTGTCTCCCACCTAGCACTTTTAGTTAAAGTCCTTAAGTTTGACATTGGATGAGCTTCCTGCTATGGTGGCTTATGTTTGAATTCGTCCAGAAATCTCCACCAGTGTTTGGAATGCCAGCATCCTCCGGGGTCCCAAACAAAGTACGTAAAGCCCTTGTGTGAGTTCAAACAGGCTTGTAGGCTCCCAGAGTATTGAATGTCAGAATAGACTCCAGGATCCCAAACTTTTCTTCTACACCCGTCTTTGTCTTGATCTACATTAGTCCAGTCGGGTGATGAGTAATCCGAATTCTCACTGCAGTGACCAAATGGCTTTCGAGATCCTTTAAATTGAGCTTGACACCAATTCTTGCACCTCAAGTTGAAGTGCGAACCCTTATTGAATCTTGCATACCAGCGCTGAGTGCGAGTCATATCCCTTTTCCTCTTAAAACCGCAGAGAGCTCTAAGCTGGCCATCTGTTTCAAGTAAACCATATTCAAGTGGAAAAGTAAAGATAAAAGCTAAGGATCTTACCCACTCGAAGTCTGTATTGGGTGGTAGTGGCCTTGGGACAAGCGTTTCCAGTGGTTCTGCAAGATCTACTCCCTTGTGGTCTTCAGTGAATTCCTCCACTTCCTTGGAAACCTTTTCCATTCCAGTCGTGTCCTGGTCAAAGTCATCCATATCTTCCTCATCACTTGAGTCATAAACAGGAGGTTGAGAAAAGTCGACCTCTGCATCATCTTCGTATTCACTTGGGGAAGATTCTTCTGTCTCAAAGGATTCACTTGCGGATGCAAGTTCATCACGAGGGGGACTTGACTGGTGACTATCATCATTAAAGAAACATGCGTCTTGAGTTACTCCGTCTAGTTCTTCATAAGATATCTGCATTGGAGGCTGTGCAACACCCTCTTTAGCGTCAGTTATAACATCCTTGACGGGGTCTTCCATGACTCTGTATTCCCATGGAGGTTCAGCATCTCCTAAATCTTCAACCAACTCTTCTTCTTTTACAATGACAGCGTCCTTTGCTTGTTCTAGTACGAAGTTATGCTCTATGTTGTTCACTAGAGCTTCTAGCGTCTTCTTTGTACTGCGTTCTTCATTGGATTCTCCACATAAAGCCATGGGAGTCTGTTGAGGGGTTGAACGTCTGGAATATAATTGAATTATTGCTTGCTCCAGTTGATGAAGGGTTGCAGTAAATTGTTTTACTGATTATTCGAGGCGAAACTGTGATTCTGGCTTTGATGGATATGGGTATGGTGTTTGGGGGAGTGGTGATTCTTGGGAGTAATTGGATTGGTGTTGGGGTGGATAAGGATCGTACGGTGGTGAATGGTGAAAAGAAGCTTGTGAGCGTGGTGGTTCGAGGTTATGTTGAGAAGATGGTCTATAGGCACGGGGTGGGGCTTGTTGGTAATTACAAGGTTGTCCACCATATCCTTTAGCTGAGTTTGCATTGCAGAATGGTCGTTGCCCATGATATCTTGGAGGGTGTTGTTGCCTAAAGGGTTGATTAGATCCTCTTGACTCCATCCATCCTTGATTGGTCTGACCTTGATGCATATTCCTGCTGTGGTTTCTGTTTCCTTCAACAAAGTTAGAACTAAACTCAAAGCGAGAGGGGTGAGAATTCATAGTAGTTGGTGGACGAAATTGTGATCCATATTCTTTGTATTTGTATGAAATCATTATTATGGCACCGGTTGAATTCACAACTCCGTTCAACTAGCCAGCAAGTGTACTGGGTCGTCCAAGTAATAAACCTTACGTGAGTAAGGGTCGATCCCATAGAGATTGTTGGTATGAAGCAAGCTATGGTCACCTTGTAAATCTCAGTTAGGCAGATTAAATTTGCTTATGGTTTCGAAAATTAATAATAAAATAGAAATAATAAAAGGGATAGAATACTTATGCAGATTCATTGGTGGGAATTTCAGATAAGCGAATGAAGATACTGTATGGCTCAAGAACGCCTACTTTCCTACTGCTTCAGCTCAATCCTACTTACTCCTTTCCATAGCAAGCTGTGTATAGGGGTTCACCGTTCGACGATGGCTACTTTGTATCCTCTCTGGAAAATGGTCCTCTGCGCTGTCACTCGCATGGCTAATAGTCTGGAGGCATCACACTGGCCGAAGGCTACATCCCATCCTCGCAGTGAAAACTACGCTCACGCGCTCTGTCACAGCACGGCTAATCACTGGTTGGTTCTCGCTTTTTGATGAGCGGATAATTTATACACTTTTTGGCATTGTTTTTAGTATGTTTTTAGTATGATCTAGTTAGTTTTTAGTATATTTTTATTAGTTTTTAGTTAAAATTCACTTTTCTGGACTTTACTATGAGTTTGTGTGTTTTTCTGTGATTTCAGGTATTTTCTGGCTGAAATTGAAGGTTCTGAGCAAAAATCTGATTCAGAGACTGAAAAGGACTGCAGATGCTGTTGGATTCTGACCTCCCTGCACTCGAAGTGGATTTTCTGGAGCTACAGAAGCCCAATTGGCGCGCTCTCAACGGCTTTGGAAAGTAGACATCCTGGGCTTTCCAGCAATATATGATAGTTCATACTTTGCCCAAGATTTGATGGCCCAAACCGGCGTTCAAAGTCACCTCAAGAAATCCCAGCGTTAAACGCCGGAACTGGCACCTAAATGGGAGTTAAACGCCCAAACTGGCACTAAAGCTGGCGTTTAACTCCAAGACAAGTCTCTACACGAAAATGCTTCATTGCTCAGCCCAAGCACACACCAAGTGGGCCCGGAAGTGGATTTTTATGTCATTTACTCATCTTTGTACACCTTAGGCTACTAGTTTTCTATATATAGGACCTTTTACTATTGTATTTTTCATCTTGGAATCTTGGTAGCTATTTTCTAATTTTATGCTATCTTAGATCATATGGGAGGCTGGCCATTCGGCCATGCCTAGACCTTGTTCTTATGTATTTTCAACGGTGGAGTTTCTACACACCATAGATTAAGGTGTGGAGCTCTGCTGTACCTCGAGTATTAATGCAATTACTATTGTTCTTCTATTCA
The DNA here is from genome assembly GCF_014773155.1 of Arachis stenosperma. Classification (NCBI taxonomy): domain Eukaryota; kingdom Viridiplantae; phylum Streptophyta; class Magnoliopsida; order Fabales; family Fabaceae; genus Arachis; species Arachis stenosperma. The sequence goes on along the minus strand of NC_080385.1, from coordinate 110,451,597 downwards.
ATTCCGCTTGTTCTTTGTCCAAGATATCACTTGTTCTTCAACTTGATGAATGTGATGATCCGTGACACTCATCATCATTCTCACCTATGAACAAGGTGACTGACAACCATTCTTGTTCTACATGCATATGAGGCTTAGTGAATATCTCTTGGATTTCTGATTGCATGATGCATGGTTGATTGCCTGACAACCGAGTGCTCGCCTGACAAACGAGCCAGCCATTCCGTGAGATCAGAGTCTTCGTGGTATAGGCAAGAACTGATGGCGGCATTCAAGAGAATCCGGAAGGTCTAACCTTGTCTGTGGTATTCTGAGTAGGATTCAATGATTGAATGACTGTGACGTGCTTCAAACTCCGAAAGGCGGGGCGTTAGTGACAGACGCAAAAGAATCACTGGATTCTATTCCGGCCGGACCGAGAACCGACAGATGATTAGCCTATGCTGTGACAGAGCATCAGGGACGTATTTTCACTGAGAGGATGGGAGGTAGCCACTGACAACGGTGAAACCCTACATGAGCTTGCCATGGAAAGGAGTAAGAAGGATTGGATGAAGACAGTAGGAAAGCAGAGAGACGGAAGGGAAGGCATCTTCATACGCTTGTCTGAAGCTCTTACACCAATGATATACATAAGTATCTCTATCTTTATCTTTATGCTTTATTCGTTTATCACTATACCCATTTGAGTCTGCCTGACTGAGATTTACAAGGTGACCATAGCTTGCTTCATACCACCAATCTCCGTGGGATCGACCCTTACTCGCGTAAGGTTTATTACTTGGACGACCCAGTGCACTTGCTGGTTAGTTGTGCGAAGTTGTGTTTATGCCATGGTATTGAGCACCAAGTCTTTGGAGCCATTACTAGGGATTGTTTATGTTTTGAAAAGTATTGATCACAATTTCGTGCACCAAGTTTTTGGCGCCGTTGCCGGGGATTGTTCTTGTGTATGGACAACTGACGGTTCATCTTGTTGCTTAGATTAGGCATTTATTTTTTTCAAAATTCTTGAAGATGAATTCTAGAGTTTCATGATGATTTGCTGAAATCTGGCTGGCTGTAAAGCCATGTCTAATTTCATTGGACCGAGGTTTCAACTTATCATCACAAGAGCTTGTTGATCGTGCTTTTGGAGCAGTGATCTGCTAAGGCTTGGCTGGCCTTTGGCCATGTCTAGTGTTTTGGACCGAAGCTTTCTTTGAAAGCTTGGCTGGCTGTGAAGCCATGTCTAATTCCTGGACCGGAGTCTTAGACTAGCATTGCACTGATTCCTGGAATTCTCATTAAGAATTTTGATATCTTTTTTCACTTAATTTTCGAAAATCACAAAAAAAATTCACAAAAACCATAAAAACCAAAAATATTTGATGTTTCTTGCTTGAATCTAGTGTCTTATCTTAAGTTTGGTGTCAATTGCATACATTCATTCATGTGTCTTAAGGATCTTCAAGTAATTCTTGATGATTTCTTACTCTGATCTTTGAATTCTTTTGACTTGAGTGTTTATGTGTCTCATGTAGTGTCAGTAGTATACAAACTGCTAAGTTTGGTGTCTTACATGCATTGTTATTTGATTCTTGTTGCATTTTGATTATTAAAAATCCAAAAATATTTTTAATTTGTGTCTTTTCAAGTCAATAATACAGAGAATTGAAGATTCAGAACATACTGCAGAGGAATTATACAGAAAAAGCTGGGCATTCAAAAATGCCCAGTGAAGAAGGCAGACTGGCGTTTAAACGCCAGCCAGGGTACCTGGTTGGGCGTTTAACGCCCAAAAAGGGTGCATTTTGGGCGTTAAACGCCAGAATGTATACCATTCTGGGAGTTTAACGCCAGGATGGCAAAGGGGGAAGATTTTGTTTTCAAAATCAATTTTTTTCAAGTTTTCAAAGTTTTTCAAGATCAAATCTTTTTCAAACCATATCTTTTCAATCAAATGTTTTCAAAATCAATTTCTTTCCTTTTTCAAAGATACTTACTAACAATTAATGATTTGATTGAACATCACAAGATTGTTGCCTTTTCTGTTGAGAAAGGTTTAATGTTTCAAATCATATCTTTTCTTGTTAGGCAAGTCATTAATTTTTAAAATCAAATCTTTTTAAAATTGTTTTCAAATCAAATCTTTTTAAAACTGTTTTCAAATCATATCTTCTCAATCACATCTTTTTCAAAATAAGTTTTCAATCAAATCTTTTTAACTTCTAATTTCAAAATCTTTTTCAAAAATCACTTGATTTCTTTTTCACTTTGAATTTTCGAAAATTATCAATCAATTTTTCAAAATGTTTTCAAAATCTTTTTAATTGAATTTTCGAAAATTCTCTTCCCTCCTTCTCACATCCTTCTATTTATGGAGTACCACTCCCTCTCAATGCACAATTCGAACCTTATCTAATTAAAGTTCGAATTCTTCTTCTGCTTCTTCTTTCTATTTCTCTTTTCCTCTGACACCTCAAGGAATCTCTATACTGTGACATAGAGGATTCCACATTTTCTTGTTCTCTTCTCTTTCATATGAGCAGGAGCAGAGACAAAGGCATTATTGTTGAAGTTGACCCTGAACCTGAAAGGACCTTGAAGCGAAAGCTAAGAGAAGCCAAAGCACAACTCTCTGTTGAGGACCTGACCGAATTCTTCAAAGAAGAAGAAGACATGGCAGCCGAAAATAACAACAATGCCAACAATGCAAGGAAGGTGCTGGGTGACTTTACTGCACCTACTCCCGACTTCTATGGGAGAAGCATCTCTATCCCTGCCATTGGAGCAAACAACTTTGAGCTTAAACCTCAATTAGTTTCTCTAATGCAACAGAATTGCAAGTTCCATGGACTTCCAATGGAAGATCCTCATCAGTTCTTAGCTGAATTCTTGCAAATCTGTGACACAGTCAAGACTAATGGGGTAGACCCTGAGGTCTATAGACTGATGCTATTCCCTTTTGCTGTAAGAGACAGAGCTAGAATATGGTTGGACTCACAACCTAAAGAAAGCCTGGATTCTTGGGAAAAGCTAGTCAATGCCTTCTTGGCAAAGTTCTTTCCACCACAAAGATGGAGTAAGCTTAGAGTGGAAGTCCAAACCTTCAGACAGAAGGATGGAGAATCCCTCTATGAAGCTTGGGAAAGATACAAACAATTGATCAGAAAATGTCCTTCTGACATGCTTTCTGAATGGAGCATCATAGGTATTTTCTATGATGGTCTCTCTGAACTATCTAAGATGTCCTTGGATAGCTCTGCTGGAGGATCTCTTCATCTGAAGAAGACGCCTACAGAAGCTCAAGAGCTCATTGAAATGGTTGCAAATAACCAATTCATGTACACTTCTGAGAGAAATCCTGTGAACAATGGGACAAGTCAGAAGAAAGGAGTTCTTGAGATTGATACTCTGAACGCCATTTTGGCTCAGAATAAAATATTGACTCAACAAGTCAATTTGATTTCTCAAAGTCTGTCTGGAATGCAAAATGCACCAAGTAGTACCAAGGATGCTTCATCTGAGGAAGAAGCTTATGATCCTGAGAACCCTTCAATGGAAGAGGTGAATTACCTAGGAGAACCCTATGGTAACACCTATAATTCTTCATGGAGAAATCACCCAAATCTCTCATGGAAGAATCAAGAGAGACCTCAACAAGGTTTCAATAATAATGGTGGAAGAAACAGGTTTAACAATGGCAAACCTTTTCCATCATCTTCTCAGCAACAGACAGAGAATCCTAAGCAGAACCCCTCTGACTTAGCAACCATGGTCTCTGATCTAATTAAAACCACTCAAAGTTTCATGAATGAAACAAGGTCCTCCATTAGAAATTTGGAGGCACAAGTGGGACAGCTGAGCAAGAAAGTTACTGAACTCCCTCCAAGTACTCTCCCAAGCAACACAGAAGAAAATCCAAAAGGAGAGTGCAAAGCTATAAACATGGCCGAATTTGGAGAGGATGGAGAGGAAGTGGACGCCACTGAGGAAGGCTTCAATGGGCGTGCACTAACCTCCACTGAGTTCCCTAATGAGGAACCATGGAAATCTGAGACTCAAAATGAGACCATAGAGATTCCATTGGACTTACTTCTGCCTTTTATGAGCTCTGATGAGTATTCTTCCTCTGAAGAGGATGAGTATGTCACTGAAGAGCAAGTTGCTAAATACCTTGGAGCAATCATGAAGCTAAATGACAAGTTATTTGGAAATGAGACTTGGAAGGATGAACCTCCTTTGCTCACCAAAGAACTGGATGACTTGTCTAGGCAGAAATTACCTCAAAAGAGACAAGACCCTGGGAAGTTTTCCATACCTTGTACCATAGGCACCATGACCTTCAAGAAGGCTCCGTGTGACTTAGGGTCAAGTGTAAACCTCATGCCTCTCTCAGTAATGGAGAAGCTAAGGATCTTTGAGGTACAAGCTGCAAAAATCTCACTAGAGATGGCAGACAACTCAAGAAAACAAGCTCATGGACTTGTAGAGAATGTTTTGGTAAAAGTTGAAGACCATTACATCCCTACTGATTTCATAGTCCTAGAGACTGGGAGGTGCATGGATGAATCCATCATCCTTGGTAGACCCTTCCTAGCCACAGCAAAGGCTGTGATTGATGTTGATGGAGGTGAACTGATCATTAAAGTGAATGAAAAATCCTTGGTGTTTAAGGCTCAAGGATATCTCTCTGTCACCATGGAGAAGAAGCATGAAGAGCTTCTCTCAAATCAGAGACAACCAGAGCCCCCACAGTCAAACTCTAAGTTTGGTGTTGGGAGGCCACAACCAAACTCTAAGTTTGGTGTTGAACCCCCACATTCAAACTCTAAGTTTGGTGTTGGGAGGTTCCAACATTGCTCTGAGTATCTGTGAGGCTCCATGAGAGCCCTCTGTCAAGCTACTGACATTAAAGAAGCGCTTGTTGGGAGGCAACCCAATGATTATATTTTATATATTTCTTTTGTTATTTTATCTTATTATGTAGGTTGATGATCATGAGAAGTCACAAAATCAATTGAAAAAGCAAAAACAAAATGAAAAACAGGAAGAAAAACAGCACACCCTGGAGGAAGATGTTGCTGGCGTTCAAACGCCAGTAAACCTAGCAGTTGGGCGTTTAACGCCCAGTCTGGCACCATTCTGGGCGTTTAACGCCAGAAAGGGGCACCAGACTGGCGTTAAACGCCAGAAAAGGGCAAGAACCTGGCGTTAAACACCAGGAATGGGCACCAGCCCGGCGTTTAACGCCAGCAATGGCTCAAAACGTGAATTTTGATGCCATTTGGTGCAGGGATGACTTTTCCTTGACACCACAGGATCTGTGGACCCCACAGGACCCCCACAACCCCACCACCACCCTCTCTCTTCTTCCCCATTCACCAATCACCTCAACACCTCTTCCCCAAAAACCCTTCACCTATCAAATCCCATCTTTCTCTTCACCACTCACATCCATCCTTCATAAAACACCACCAACCTCACCCTTCAAATTCTAACCACTTTCCCTCCCAAACCCACCCATAATGGCCGAACACCATCTCCCCTCTCTCCTATAAATACCCTTCTTCACTCCTTCATTTTCACACAACCTAAACAACACTTCTCCCCCTCTTTGGCCGAATACACCACCATCTCCCTCTTCCTCATTTCTTCTTCTTCTACTCTTTTCTTTCTTCTTTTGCTCGAGGACGAGCAAACATTTTAAGTTTGGTGTGGTAAAAGCGTTGCTTTTTCGTTTTTCCATAACCATTATGGCATCCAAGGCCGGAGAAACCTCTAGAAAGAGGAAAGGGAAGGCAAAAGCTTCCACCTCCGAGTCATGGGAGATGGATAGATTCATCTCAAGGGTGCATCAAGACCACTTCTATGAAGTTGTGGCCTTGAAAAAGGTGATCCCCGAGGTCCCCTTTTCACTCAAAAAGGGTGAATATGCGGAGATCCACCATGAGATCCGAAGAAGAGGTTGGGAAGTGCTTACCAACCCCATTCAACAAGTCGGAATCTTGATGGTTCAAGAGTTCTATGCCAATGCATGGATCACCAAGAACCATGATCAAAGTGTGAACCCGGATCCAAAGAATTATCTCACAATGGTTCGGGGGAAATACTTGGATTTTAGTCCGGAAAGTGTGAGGGTGGCGTTCAACTTGCCTATGATGCAAGGAGATGAACATCCTTACACAAGAAGGGTCAACTTTGATCAAAGGTTGGACCAAGTCCTCACAATCATATGTGAAGAGGGCGCACAATGGAAGAGAGATTCAAGAGGCAAGCCGGTTCAATTGAGAAGGCATGACCTCAAACCCGTGGCTAGAGGATGGTTGGAGTTTATCCAACGCTCAATCATTCCCACTAGCAACCGGTCCGAAGTTACTCTAGACCGGGCCATCATGATCCATAGCATCATGATTGGAGAAGAAGTGGAAGTTCATGAGGTTATAGCCCAAGAACTCTACAAGGTGGCGGACAAGTCCTCTACCTTGGCAAGGTTAGCCTTTCCTCACCTCATTTGTCACCTCTGTTATTCAGTTGGAGTTGACATAGAGGGAGACATCACCATTGATGAGGATAAGCCCATTACCAAGAAAAGGATGGAGCACACAAGAGACCCCTCTCATCATGAGATCCCTGAGATGCCTCAAGGGATGCACTTTCCTCCACAAAACTATTGGGAGCAACTAAACACCTCCCTAGGAGAATTGAGTTCCAACATGGGACAACTAAGGGTGGAGCACCAAGAACACTCCATTCTCCTCCATGAAATAAGAGAAGATCAAAGAATCATGAGAGAGGAGCAACAAAGGCAAGGAAGAGACATTGAGGAGCTTAAGCACTCCATAGGACCTTCAAGAGGAAGGAAGAGCCGCCATCACTAAGGTGGACCCGTTCCTTGATTTCCTTGTTCTTTATTCTTCTGTTTTTCGAATTTTAGTGCTTATGTTTATCCATGTTTGTGTCTTATGATCATTAGTGTCTTAGTGTTTATGCCTTAAAGTTATGAATGTCCTATGAATCCATCACCTTTCTTAAATAAAAACGTGCTTAATTGAAAAGGAAAAGAATTGCATGAATTTTGAATTTTATAACAGTTTAATTATTTTGATGTGGTGGCAACACTTTTGTTCTCTGAATGTATGCTTGAACAGTGCATATGTCTTTTGAATTTGTGGTTCATGAATGTTGGCTCTTGAAAGAATGATGAAAAAGGAGACATGTTACTGAGGATCTGAAAAATCATAAAAATGATTCTTGAAGCAAGAAAAAGCAGTGAATACAAAAAAAAAAGAAGGAAGCAAGCGAAAAAAAAAACCGAAAAAAAGAGAAGAAAAGAAAAAAAGAAAGAAAAAGAAAGAAATGGAGTTGTGATCCAAGGCAATAAGAGTGTGCTTAAGAACCCTGGACACCTCTAATTGGGGACTTTAGCAAAGCTGAGTCACAATCTGAAAAGGTTCACCCAATTATGTGTCTGTGGCATGTATGTATCCGGTGGTAATACTGGAAGACAGAGTGCTTTGGGCCACGGCCAAGACTCAATAAGTAGCTGTGTTCAAGAATCATCATACTTAAACTAGGAGAATCAATAACACTATCTGGATTCTGAGTTCCTAAAGAAGCCAATCATTCTGAGTTCCAAAGGATAAAATGAGATGCCAAAACTATTCAGAGGCAAAAAGCTAAAAGCCCCGCTCATCTAATTAATACTGATCTTCATAGATGTTTTTGGAGTTCATTGCATATTCTCTTCTTTTTATTTTATTTGATCTTCAGTTGCTTGGGGACAAGCAACAATTTAAGTTTGGTGTTGTGATGAGCGGATAATTTATACACTTTTTGGCATTATTTTTAGTATGTTTTTAGTATGATCTAGTTAGTTTTTAGTATATTTTTATTAGTTTTTAGTTAAAATTCACTTTTCTGGACTTTACTATGAGTTTGTGTGTTTTTCTGTGATTTCAGGTATTTTCTGGCTGAAATTGAAGGTTCTGAGCAAAAATCTGATTCAGAGACTGAAAAGGACTGCAGATGCTGTTGGATTCTGACCTCCCTGCACTCGAAGTGGATTTTCTGGAGCTAAAGAAGCCCAATTGGCGCGCTCTCAACGGCGTTGGAAAGTAGACATCTTGGGCTTTCCAGCAATATATGATAGTCCATACTTTGCCCAAGATTTGATGGCCCAAACCGGCGTTCAAAGTCACTTCAAGAAATCCCAGCGTTAAACGCTGGAACTGGCACCTAAATGGGAGTTAAACGCCCAAACTGGCACTAAAGCTGGCGTTTAACTCCAAGACAAGTCTCTACACGAAAATGCTTCATTGCTCAGCCCAAGCACACACCAAGTGGGCCCGGAAGTGGATTTTTATGTCATTTACTCATCTTTGTACACCTTAGGCTACTAGTTTTCTATATATAGGACCTTTTACTATTGTATTTTTCATCTTGGAATCTTGGTAGCTATTTTCTAATTTTATGCTATCTTAGATCATATGGGAACCTTTGATCAAAGTTGACCCTTCTAGTGTAGGGGCGTTCATCTCCTTGCATCATGGGCAAGTGGAATGCCAACCTCACATTTTCCGGACTAAAATCCAAGTATTTCCCCCGAACCATTGTGAGATAATTCTTTGGACTCGGGTTCATACCTTGATCATGGTTCCTAGTGATCCATGCATTGGCATAGAACTCTTGAACCATTAAGATTCCGACTTGTTGCATGGGGTTGGTTAGGACTTCCCAACCTCTTCTTCGGACTTCATGTCCGATCTCCGGATACTCATTTTTCTTGAGCTTGAAAGGGACCTCAGGGATCACCTTCTTCTTTGCCACAACATCATAGAAGTGGTCTTGATGGCTCTTGGAGATGAATCTTTCCATCTCCCATGACTCGGAGGTGGAAGCTTTTGTCTTCCCTTTTCCTTTTCTAGAGGATACTCCGGCCTTAGGTGCCATTGATGGTAATGGAAAAAAACAAAAAGCTTATGCTTTTACCACACCAAACTTAAAATATTGCTCGCCCTCGAGCATGAGAAGAAAGAAGAGAAGAAGAAGAAGAAGAAAATATGGTAGAGAAGGGAAAGTGATGGTTCGGCCAAGGGTGAGAAGAGGGGGTTGTGTTGTGTGAAAATGAAGTAGAATGGAAGGGTATTTATAGGGAGAGGGGGGATGGTGTGTTCGGATATTTAGGGTGGGAATGGGTGGGAAATTGGTTTTGAATTTTGAAGGTAGGTGGGGTTTATGGGGAAGAGTGGATGGATGTGAATGGTGAAGGGAGTAATTGGGAAGAGGAATTGAGGTGATTGGTGAAGGGTTTTGGGAAAGAGTGTTCATTGGGAAGAGAGAGATTCAGAGATTGAAGTTGTTGGGAAGTGTGACATGGGGAAAAGAAATCACAAAAATAGGATTAGGAGGTAAGGTGGGAATATGTTAGGTGGGGATCCTGTGGGGTCCACAGATCCTGAGGTGTCAAGGAATTCCATCCCTGCACCAAATAGGCATGTAAAATGCCTTCGTGCATCATTCTGCCGTTTAAACGCCCATTGGTGCACATTCTGGGCGTTCAACGCCCATGTAAAGCATGTTTCTGGCGTTGAACGCCAGTTTCATGCTTGTTACTGGCGTTCAGCGCCAGTTTTTCCTCTCTGGGCACATTCCTGGCGTTCAGCGCCAGAATGTTGCTTGTTTCTGGCGTTCAGCGCCAGAATGGTGCTCTGTTCTGGGGTTGAACGCCAGCCAGATGCATCTTGCTGGCGTTGAACGCCAGCCTGTGCGTCCTCCAGGGTGTGAATTTTTTCTTCTGCTGTTTTTGATTCTGTTTTTAATTTTTATGATTTTTTCGTGACTCCTCATGTTCATGTACCTAATAAAACACAAAATAACAATAAAATAGAATAAAATAAAATTAGATAAATAAAATTGGGTTGCCTCCCAACAAGCGCTTCTTTAATGTCAATAGCTTGACAGTGGCTCTCATGGAGCCACAAGGTGATCAGGTCAATGTTGTATAGTTGCCAACACCAAACTTAGAGTTTGGATATGGGGTCTTAACACCAAACTTAGAGTTTGGTTGTGGCCTCACAACACCAAACTTAGAGTTTGACTGTGTGGGCTCTTCTTGACTCTGAACTGAGAGGAGCTCTTCATGCTTACTCTCTTTTGTCACAGAGGGATGGCCATGTGCCTTAAACACAAGGTAGTCTCCATTTAATTGAAGAACTAATTCACCTCTGTTGACATCTATCACAGCTCCTGCTGTGGCTAGGAAAGGTCTTCCAAGGATGATGCAATCATCCTCTTCCTTCCTAGTGTCTAAGATTATGAAATCAGCAGGGATGTAAAGGCCTTCAACCTTTACTAGCACGTCCTCTACTATTCCATAAGCCTGTCTCAATGACTTGTCTGCTAGTTGTAATGAGAACAAGGCAGGTTGTACCTCAATGATCCCCAGCTTCTCCATTACAGAGAGTGGCATAAGATTTATCCCTGACCCCAGATCACACAGAGCTTTTTCAAAGATCATGGTGCCTATGGTACAAGGTATTAAGAACTTGCCAGGATCTTGTTTCTTTTGAGGTAGAATTTTCTGAATCCAAGTATCCAGTTCATTAATGAGCAATGGAGGTTCACTTTTCCAAGTCCCATTACCAAATAACTTGGCATTCAGCTTCATAATAGCTCTTAAATATTGAGCAACTTGCTCTCCAGTCACATCTTTATCCTCTTCAGAGGATGAATAGTCTTCAGAGCTCATGAATGGCAGAAGGAGATTCAATGGAATCTCTATGGTCTCTGTATGAGCCTCAGATTCCTTTTGATCCTTAATAGGAAACTCCTTCTTGCTTGAGGAACGTCCCAGGAGGTCTTCCTCACTAGGATTTTCGTCCTCCTCCTCCCTTGTGCATTCGGCCATATTGACTATGTCAATGGCCTTGCACTCTCCTTTTGGATTCTCTTCTGTATTGCTTGGGAGAATACTGGGAGGAGTTTCAATGACTTTCTTACTCAGCTGGCCCACTTGTGCCTCCAGATTTCTGATAGAGGATCTTGTTTCACTCATGAAACTGAAAGTGGCTTTTGACAGATCAGAGACTACATTGGCTAAATTAGAAGTGTTTTGTTCAGAATTCTTTGTCTGTTGCAGAGAAGATGATGGATATGGCTTGCTATTGCCCAGCCTATTACGTCCACCATTGTTAAAGCCTTGTTGAGGCTTTTGTTGATCCTTCCATGAGAAATTTGGATGATTTCTCCATGATGGGTTATAGGTGTTTCCATAAGGTTCACCCATGTAATTAACCTCTGCCATGGCAGGGTTCTCAGGATCATAAGCTTCTTCAGAAGCTGCCTCTCTAGTACTGTTGGATGCATGTTGCCATCCATTCAGATTTTGAGAGATTATGTTGACCTGTTGAGTCAACACTTTGTTCTGAGCCAATATGGCATTCAGAGTATCAATTTCAAGAACTCCTTTCTTCTGAGGTATCCCATTGTTCACGGAATTCCTCTCAGAAGTGTACATGAACTGGTTATTTGCAACCATGTCAATGAGTTCTTGAGCCTCTTCAGGCGTTTTCTTCAGGTGAATAGATCCACCTGCAGAATGGTCCAATGACATTTTCGAAAATTCAGAGAGACCATAATAGAATATGTCTAATATGGTCCATTCTGAAAACATGTTAGATGGACATCTTTTGGTTAGCTGCTTGTATCTTTCCCAAGCTTCATAGAGTGATTCACCATCTTTTTGTTTGAAAGTTTGAACATCCACTCTCAGCTTGCTCAGCTTTTGAGGAGGAAAGAATTTGTCCAAGAAGGCAGTGACCAGCTTATCCCATGAGTCCAGGCTATCCTTGGGTTGTGAATCCAACCATATTCTAGCTCTGTCTCTTACAGCAAAAGGGAAAAGCATGAGTCTGTAGACTTCAGGATCAACTCCATTCGTCTTTACAGTCTCACAGATCTGCAAGAACTCAGTTAAAAACTGATAAGGATCTTCAGATGGAAGTCCATAAAACTTGCAGTTTTGTTGCATTAAAGCAACTAGTTGAGGCTTAAGCTCAAAATTATTGGCTCCAATGGCAGGAATGGAGATGCTTCTTCCATCAAACTTGGACGTTGGCTTTGTGAAGTCACCAAGCATTCTCCTTGCATTATTATTATTTTCGGCTGCCATCTCCTTCTCTTGTTCGAAAATTTCTGAAAGGTTGTTTCTGGATTGTTGCAATTTAGCTTCTCTTAATTTTCTCTTCAAAGTCCTTTCAGGTTCTGGATCAATTTCAACAAGAGTGCCTTTATCCCTGTTCCTGCTCATATGAAAGAGAAGAAAACAAGAAAAGAAAGAGGAATCCTCTATGTCACAGTATAGAGATTCCTTTATGTTAGTTGAAGAAGAAGGGGGTAGAAGAATGAAGAAGGATGGATTCGGATTTATGGATGAAGAGAGGTGGAGAGAAGTGTTAGTAAACAGATAATTAAATAGAAGAAGAAAAGAGAAAGAGAATTTCGAAAATAATTTTAAAAAGGGGTTAGTGATTTTCGAAAATTAGAGATAAATGTAATTGAAATTAAAATTTGAAACAATTAATTAATTAAAAAGAAGAATTTTTGAAAAGGAGAGAGGTATTTTCGAAAATTAGGGAGGGAAAAGTAGTTAGGTGGTTTTGAAAAAGATAAGAAACAAACAAAAAGTTAGTTAGTTGATTGAAAAAGATTTGAAATCAAAAATTGAGAAGATAAGAAGTTTAGATAAGATATTTTGAAATCAAATTTTGAAAAAGATAAAATTTTGAGAAAGATATGATAAAAGATAAGATAAAAAAAAATTTTAAGAAAAAGATATTTTGAAAAAGATTTAATTTTTAAAATAACTTAACTAACAAGAAACTACAAGATAAGATTCTAGAATTTAAAGATTGAACCTTTCTTAACAAGAAAGTGACAAACTTCAAATTTTTGAACCAATCACATTAATTGTTAGCTAATTTTCGGAAATTAGATATAAAGATAAGAAAAAGATTTTTGAAAAATAATAATTTTTTTTTTAAAATTTTCGAAAATAATAAAAAAAATGAAAAAGATATGATTTTTGAAAAAGATTTTGAAAAGATAAGATTTTTAAATTTGAAATTTTGACTTGACTTGTAAGAAACAACTAATTATAAAAATTTTTGACCAAGTCAACCCAAAATTTCGAAAATTTGGAGAGAAATAAGGAAAAGATATTTTTTTTTATTTTTGACTTTTTAATTATGAGAGAGAAAAACAACAAAAATACTTAATGCATGAAATTTTTAGATCAAAACAATGAATGCATGCAAGAATGCTATGAATGTCAAGATGAACACCAAGAACACTTTGAAGATCATGATGAACATCAAGAACATAATTTTGAAAAATTTTTTATGCAAAGAAAATATGCAAGACACCAAACTTAGACATCTTTAATGCATGGACTCTAACAAACAAAAATGCATATGAAAAACAATAAACAACACAAAACAAGAAATCATCAAGATCAAACAAGAGGACTTATCAAGAACAACTTGAAGATCATGAAGAACACTATGAATGCATGGGATTTTCGAAAAAAATGCAAGAAAAATTTTTAAAGCATGCAATTGACACCAAACTTAAAAATTGACTCAAGACTCAAACAAGAAACACAAAATAATTTTTTTATTTTTATGATTTTATGAATTTTTTTGAATTTTTATTAATTTTTTTCGAAAATAAAGTTTAGAAAAACGAAAAATAAAAGAAAAATTTTGAAAAAGATTTTTGAAAAGAAAATTACCTAATCTGAGCAACAAGATGAACCGTCAGTTGTCCATACTCGAACAATCCCCGGCAACGGCGCCAAAAACTTGGTGGACGAAATTGTGATCCATATTCTTTGTATTTGTATGAAATCATTATTATGGCACCAGTTGAATTCACAACTCCGTTCAACTAGCCAGCAAGTGTACTGGGTCGTCCAAGTAATAAACCTTACGTGAGTAAGGGTCGATCCCACAGAGATTGTTGGTATGAAGCAAGCTATGGTCACCTTGTAAATCTCAGTTAGGCAGATTAAATTTGCTTATGGTTTCGAAAATTAATAATAAAATAGAAATAATAAAAGGGATAGAATACTTATGCAGATTCATTGGTGGGAATTTCAGATAAGCGAATGGAGATACTGTATGGCTTAAGAACGCCTACTTTCCAACTGCTTCAACTCAATCCTTCTTACTCCTTTCCATAGCAAGCTGTGTATAGGGGTTCACCGTTCGACGATGGCTACTTTGTATCCTCTATGGAAAATGGTCCTCTGCGCTGTCACTCGCATGGCTAATCGTCTGGAGGCATCACACTGGCCGAAGGCTACATCCCATCATCGCAGTGAAAACTACGCTCACGCGCTCTGTCACAGCACGGCTAATCACTGGTTGGTTTCCGCTCCTGCTGGAATAGAATCCTTTGATTCTTTTGCGTCTGTCACTAACGCCCAGCACTTGCGAGTCTGAAGCACGTCACAGTCATTCATTATCGGAATCCTACTCGGAATACCACGGACAAGGTTAGACTTTCCGGATTCCCAGGATCCTACTCGGAATACCACAGACAAGGTGAGACTTTCCGGATCCTCATGAATGCCGCCATCTATCTAGCTTATACCACGAAGATTCTGTTGGGGAATCTAAGAGATACACATTCAAGCTCGGTTGCATGTAGAACGTAGGTGGTTGTCAATCACGCGCGTTCATAGGTGAGAATGATGATGAGCGTCACATAATCATCACATTCATCATGTTCTTGGGTACGAATGAATATCTTGGAATAAGAACAAGAGAGAATTGAATAAAAGAAAATAGAATTGCATTAATACTTGAGGTACAGTAGAGCTCCACACCCTTAATCTATGGTGTGCAGAAACTCCACCGTTGAAAATACATAAGTAAAAGGTTCAGGAATGGCCGAATGGCCAGCCCCCTGAATGTGATCACAAGATTCAAAATACAATCCAGGATCCAGGATGATAATATGATAGTAAAAAGTTCTATTTATAATAAACTAGCTCCTAGGGTTTACATGAGTAAGTAATTGATGCATAAATCCACTTCCGGGGCCCACTTGGTGTATGTTTAGGCTGAGCTTGATCTATCCACGAGCTGCGGCTTTTATTGGAGTTGAACTCCAAGTTATGACGTGTTTTGGGCGTTCAACTCCGGATCATGACGTTTTTCTGGCGTTTAACTCCAGACAGCAGCATGTACTTGGCGTTCAACGCCAAGTTATGTCGACAAATTTCGAATAAAGTATGGACAATTATATATTGCTGGAAAGCTCTGGATGTCTACTTTCCAACGCCGTTGAGAGCGCGCCATTTGGAGTTCTGTAGCTCCAGAAAATCCATTTCGAGTGGAGGGAGGTCAGATTCCAACAGCATCAGCAGTTCTTTTGTCAGCCTTTTTCAGAGTTTTGCTCAAGTCCCTCAATTTCAGCCAGAAATTACCTGAAATCACAAAAAAAATACACAAACTCATAGTAAAGTCCAGAAATGTGAATTTAACATAAAAACTAATGAAAACATCCCTAAAAGTAGCCTGAACTTACTAAAAACTACCTAAAAACAATGCCAAAAAGCGTATAAATTATCCGCTCATCAGTAGTTATCAGAAATAAGGGGGAAAAGAAGAAACAAATAAACAAGTAAAAGAAAAATATATTTTTTTTGAAAAATATTTACAATATACAATAATAAGGCACACGTTTGCAATTCCCCGGCAACGGCGCCATTTTGATGTTGGGATTTTTGCTAGTAAAGAATTTTATAAAAATAGTCGCGTTGTAGATATAGATTCTAAACCAACAGAAATCCCTTCGTACAAACGTTTTGGTTGTCACAAGTAACAAACCCCTTTTAAAATTGATAACCGAGTATTTAAACCTCGGGTCGTCTTCTCAAGGAATTGCAGGGAGGTATGTTCTTATTATTGGCTATGAAAAAGGTAAAATTGGGGTTTTTGGAATTTGGGCAATGGGCACAGGTATATTTTCAAAGCAATAAAAATAAATAAATAACTGTAAAATAAACTCTTGGCAAGGTATAAGAACTGGAAGTCCTATCCTAGTTATCCTTATCAATTGTGATGAGAATTGGATTTTTCTCCCACTTTGTTAATCTCTAACTATGAAGGTAAGTTAAGTGGATGAATTAATTTTGATTCCTTAGGTCCTAGTCTTTCCTTGGGAAAGGCTAGAGTTATTGGAACTTGAATTAATGAAATGAAGAAATCCAATTTTCAATCAACAATGGAGTTGATAACTCTAGAGTCACCAATTAATCAACCACAGCCAAGAATGTAAAAGCTAAATTAAAATCATAAATATCTGGAATACCTTCAATTCATTCAAAGCAGTAAAATCTAACATGGAAAATATTCATAAGCCAATTGGGCAACAGGAAAATCCAAATTATTTATATAAATAAAAGACAGCAATCATCAATCTGAAATATCTCAAATAACATTAATTAAGAAAATCAATCTAAACATGGAACATTGAAAATAAATAAATACAATGAACCTGGGATTGAGAGTCACTCCTAAAACTAAGAGAAGTCCTAAATCCTAATTTCTAAAAATCCTAATTTCTAAATCCTAAGAGAGAGGAGGGAACCTCTCTCTCTAAAAACTACATCTAAAACTAAAATTATGAATTATGAGAGCATCTGAAGTGTCCCCTACATTCCTCCACTTTGCAGCCTTTAATCTGTGTTTTCTGGGCTTGAAACTGGGCCGGAAATAGCCCAGGATTCGCTGTTTGCGAAATCTGCCACGCTGATTTTCGCAGATGCGACGCGTTCGCGTGGATGACGTGTTTGTGTCACCTAGCGTCAGGGCAGCTATGGCAAATTATATATCAAATCGAAGCCCCAGACGTTAGCTTTCCAACGCAAGTAGAACCGTGTCATTTGGACCTCTGTAGCTCAAGTTACGGTCGTTTTAGTGCGAGAGGGTCAGGCTGACAGCTTTGCAGTTTCTTCAACTTCTTGTATTCCTTCCACTTTTGCATGCTTCCTTTCCATCCTTTAAGCCATTCTTGCCCTATAATCCCTGAAAACACTTAACAAACATATCAAGACATCTAATGGTAATAATAGAAGATTAATAATAAGCAAATATAAGATCAAAGAAGCATGTTTTCAATCATAACACAAAATCAGGAAGGAAAATGTAAAACATGCGAATTGTATGAATAAGTGAGTAAAGAGTTGATAAAAACCACTCAATTCAGCATAAGATAAAGCATAAAATAGTGGTTTATCAGCATGTCAAAGATATAATATCCGAGTTAGCTAATGGGTGTGTGGGTTTTTGGCAAAGTAGCCGACATGTCAGCTCACGGCCAATAGGACAGGCATACATCATGTGCATCTGTATGTTTTGCTTGAGTGTGTATTGTTCTGGTTTGCTTAACTGCTTTATCTTTTCTTATCTGCTACTTGTTCTATTTGCCGTAACTACTATCTATATCTGTTCTTTCCTTGTTTGTTTTTTTGTCCTGGCAACTAAGAGATCCTTTATTTGACAGAGGTGTGACGAGGGTAGTTCCACTGGCGTTTCGAAGGGTTGGAGGAAGCAAAAATGAAGTGTTGAGTTAGAATTAGATTCAGAACTTGAGAACCTTCGACAGTTAACAAATTTCAAGTTTAGTTATTTTTTTAACTTTAAATCTGAGTGTTGGAGTTCTAGGAATGCCTCTGGCTTTTCCGAGACCTTTTATATTAACTATACGGGCACCTTTACTATACTGAGAACCTCCGGGTCTCATTCTATACATATATTGTTGTTTTTAGATGCAGGATGCGAAGCATTGCACTGAGCATTTTGGAGACTCTTGGAAGTGAAGAACTATCTTGGGACTCGGTGTTTGTATTTTATTTATGTTTATATATGTAAACAGATTCTCCTCTGTTTATATTTTGTATTTCGTCCCTCCTAGAGGTTGACTTGGAGAAACAAGATTTATGTTTATCTTTTGGTTTATTTTTGAGTTATATATATATATATATATATATATATATATATATATATATATATATATATTCTCTCTTTAGTTTTCTGTATAAGTGGTCGGCGAAATTGTGATCATCAAAAATGGCTCCAAAGATTTGGTGCTCTCAAACATGAATCACACTTTGTCACAACTCCGCACAACTAACCAGCAAGTGTACTGGGTCGTCCAAGTAATACCTTACGTGAGTAAGGGTCGATCCCGTAGAGATTGTTGGTATGAAGCAAGCTATGGTCATCTTGTAAATCTCAGTCAGGCGGATAATAATTGATTATTGGGTTTTCGAATAATAATAAATAATAAACAGAAAATAAAGATAGAGTTACTCATGTAATTCAATGGTGGGAATTTCAGATAAGTGCATGGAGGTGCTGTGTTCCTTCTGAATCTGTGCTTTCCTACTGCTTTTATCCAATCTTTGTCACTCCTTTTTATGGCAAGCTGTATGTAGGGCATCACTGTTGTCAATGGCTACATCCCATCCTCTCAGTGAAAAAAGTCCAAATGCTCTGTCACAGCACGGCTAATCATCTGTCAATTCTCGATCATGTCGGAATAGAATCCCTTGATTCTTTTGCATTTGTCATCATGCCCAGCAATCGCGAGTTTGAAGCTCGTCACAGTCATTCGATCCCGGAATCCTACTCGGAATACCACTGACAAGGTTAGACTTTCCGGATTCCCATGAATGCCGCCATCAATTCTAGCTTATACCAAGAAGATTATGATTAAGGAATCTAAGAGATATGCGCCCGGTCTAAAGTAGAACGGAAGTGGTTGTCAGTCACGCGTTCATAGGTAAGAATGATGATGAGTGTCATGGATAATCACATTCATCATGTTGAAGTGCAACGAATATCTTAGAATAGGAATAAGTCGAATTGAATAGAAGATAGTAGTAATTGCATTGAAACTTGATGTACAGCAGAGCTCCACACCCTTAATCTATGGTGTGTAGAAATTCCACCGTTGAAAATACATAAGTGATGAAGGTCCAGGCATGGCTGAATGGCCAGCCCCCAATACGTGATCACCGGATCAAAATTACAATCCAGGATGTCTAATATGATAATAAAAAGTCCTATTTATACTAGACTAGCTACTAGGGTTTACAGAAGTAAGTAATTGATGCAGAAATCCACTTCCGGGGCCCACTTGGTGTGTGTTTGGACTGAGCTTGATCTTTACACGAGCTGAGGCTTCTTTTGGAGTTGAACGCCAAGTTGCAACGTGATTTTGGCGTTCAACTCTGGTTCGTGACGTGTTTCTGGCGTTTGACTCCAGAATGCAGCATGGAACTGGCGTTAAGCGCCAGTTTACGTCGTCAAGTCTCGAACAAAGTATGAACTATTATATATTGCTGGAAAGCTCTGAATGTCTACTTTCTAACGCCGTTAAGAGCGCGCCATTTGGAGTTCTGTAGCTCCAGAAAATCTATTTTGAGTACAGATAGGTCAGATTCCAACAGCATCAGCAGTCCTTTGTCAGCCTCCTTATTAGAGTTTTGCTCAGGTCCCTCAATTTCAGCCAGAAAATAGCTGAAATTATAGAAAAACACACAAACTCATAGTAAAGTCCAGAAATGTGAATTTAACATAGAAACCAATGAAAACATCCCTAAAAGTAACTAGATTATACTAAAAACTATATAAAAACAATGCTAAAAAGCGTATAAATTATCCGCTCATCACAACACCAAACTTAAATTGTTGCTTGTCCCCAAGCAAATGAAAATCAATTAGGATAAAAAGAAGAGAATATACTATAAATCCCAAAATATCAATGAATATTAATTCTAATTAGATGAGCTGGACTTGTAGCTTTTTGCTTCTGAACAGTTTTGGCATCTCACTTTCTCCTTTGAAGTTTAGAATGATTGGCATCTATAGGAACTTAGAATTTCAGATAGTGTTATTGATTCTCCTAGTTAAGTTTGTTGATTCTTGAACACAGCTACTTTTATGAGTCTTGGCCGTGGCCCTAAGCACTTTGTTTTCCAGTATTACCACCGGATACATAAATGCCACAGACACATGACTGGGTGAACCTTTTCAGATTGTGACTCAGATTTGCTAAAGTCCCCAGTTAGAGGTGTCCAGAGCTCTTAAGCACACTCTTTTTTCTTTAGATCACGACTTTAACCACTCAGTCTCAATTTTTTCACTTGGACCTGCATGCCACAAGCACATGGTTAGGAACAGCTTAATTTAACCACCTAGACCTGGATTTTAGTTCCTTGGGCCCTCCTATCTATTGATGCTCAAAGCCTTGGATCCTTTTTACCATTGCCTTTTGGTTTTAAGGGCTATTGGCTTTTTCTACTTGCTTTTTTTTTGCCATATATTTTTTTTTTCGCAGGCTTTTGCTTTTTCACTGCTTTTTCTTGCTTCAAGAATCAATTTTCATGATTTTTCAGATTGTCAATAACATTTCTCTTTGTTCATCATTCTTTCAAGAGCCAACAATTTTAACATTCATAAACAACAAGATAAAAAATATGCACTATTCAAGCATTCATTCAGAAAACAAAAAGTATTGTCACCACATCAATATAATTAAACTAATTTCAAGGATAATTTCAAAATTCATGTACTTCTTGTTCTTTTGAATTAGAAACATTTTTCATTTAAGAGAGGTGAAGGATTTATGGAATTTGTTCATAGCTTTAAGACATAGTTACTACATTCTAATGATCATGAAGTAGAGACACAAAAGATAGATAAACATATAGCATAAAAATTGAAAAACAAAGAAAAGAACAAGGAAGTTAAGGAATGAGTCCACCTTAGTGAGGGTGGCACCTTTTTGAAGGACTAATGGTGCTTTTTGAGCTCCTTTATGTCTCATCCTTGCCTCTGTTGCTTGATCCCTAGTGATTTTGGTGCTCTTATCTTTAGTTGCTCCCAATAGTTGTGTGGAGGAAAATGTATCCCCTGAGGTATCTCAGGGATTTCTTGATGAGGTAATTCCTCATGCTCTCTTGATGTGTAGTCAAATGCTCTTCTACTGAGCTATGGACCCTTGAGATAAATCTCTCCATCTCCCATGACTCGGAGGTGGAAGCTTTTTGTCTTCCTTTTTGTCTTCTTTTTTTTTGAGGTTTCTCTGGCCTTAGGTGCCATCAATAGTTATGGAAAAACAAAAAAGCTATGCTTTTACCACACCAAACTTAGAATGTTGCTCGCCCTCGAGCAAAAAAGAAAGAAAGGAAGGAGAAGAAGATATGGAGGAGAGGGAGAGATGTGTATGTTTCGGCCATATGGGTGGGATTGGGTGGGGAAGAGATGGATGGATGTGAGTGGTGAAGAGGTGATGGGGAAGAGAGATTGAGGTGATTGGTGAAGAAGAGAGAAGGTGAGTTGAGGTAGGTGGGGATCCTGTGGGGTCCACAGATCCTGAGGTGATCCTGTGGGGTTCACAGATCCTAAGGTGTCAAGGATTTACATCCCTGCACCAATTAGGCATGTAGAATGCCTTTGCATCCAATTCTGGCGTTTAAATGCCGAAGTGATGCGCATTCTGGGTGTTCAACGCCCATGTGCAGCATGTTTCTGGCGTTGAACGCCAGCCAGATGCTCCTTACTGGCGTTTAAATGCCAGTAAGTCCTTCCTCCAGGGTGTGATTTTTCTTCTGCTGTTTTTGATTCTGTTTTTAATTTTAATATTTTTTTTCGTGACTCCACATGATCATGTATCTAATAAAACATAAAAGAACAATAAAATAAAAAATAAAATTAGATAAATAAAAATTGGGTTGCCTCTCAATAAGCGCTCCTTTAATGTCACTAGCTTGACAGTGGGCTCTCATGGAGCCTCAAAGGTGATCAGGTCAATGTTGTATAGTCCCAACACCAAACTTAGAGTTTGACTGTGGGGGCTCTGTTTGACTCTGTACTGAGGGAAGCTTTTCATGCTTTCTCTCCATTGTTATAGAGGGATGGCCGTGTGCCTTAAACACAAGGTAGTCCCCATTCAATTGAAGGACTAATTCTCCTCTATTAACATCTATCACAGCTCCTACTGTGGCTAGGAAAGGTCTTCCCAGGATGATGCATTCATCCTCTTCATTCCTACTGTCTAAGATTATGAAATCAGCAGGGATGTAAAGGCCCTCAACCTTTACTAACACGTCCTCTACTAATCCATAAGCTTGTTGATGAGCGGATAATTTGTACGCTTTTTGGCATTGTTTTTAGTATGTTTTTAGTATGATCTAGTTAGTTTTTAATATATTTTTATTAGTTTTTAGTTAAAATTTACTTTTCTGGACTTTACTATGAGTTTGTGTGTTTTTCTGTGATTTCAGGTATTTTCTGGCTGAAATTGAGGGACCTGAGCAAAAATCTGATCCAGAGACTCAAAAGGACTGCAGATGCTGTTGGATTCTGACCTCCCTGCACTCGAAGTGGATTTTCTGGAGCGACAGAAGCCCAATTGGCGCGCTCTCAACGGCGTTGGAAAGTAGACATCCTGGGCTTTCCAGAAATATATGATAGTCCATACTTTGCCCAAGATTTGATGGCCCAAACCGGCGTTCAAAGTCACCTACAGAATTTCCAGCGTTAAACGCCGGAACTGGCACCTAAATGGGAGTTAAACGCCCAAACTGGCATAAAAGCTGGCGTTTAACTCCAAGGAGAGTCTCTACACGAAAATGCTTCATTGCTCAGCCCAAGCACACACCAAGTGGGCCCGGAAGTGGATTTTTATGTCATTTACCCATCTCTGTACACCTTAGGCTACTAGTTCTCTATATATAGGACCTTTTACTATTGTATTGTAGAGCCTTTTGATCATGTTTTTATGATTGAACTCACTTTGGGAGGCTGGCCATTCGGCCATGCCTAGACCTTGTTCTTATGTATTTTCAACGGTGGAGTTTCTACACACCATAGATTAAGGTGTGGAGCTCTGCTGTACCTCGAGTATTAATGCAATTACTATTGTTCTTCTATTCAATTCCGCTTGTTCTTTGTCCAAGATATCACTTGTTCTTCAACTTGATGAATGTGATGATCTGTGACACTCATCATCATTCTCACTCATGAACAAAGTGACTGACAACCACTCTTGTTCTACAAGCATATGAGGCTTAGTGAATATCTCTTGGATTCTTTAACCGGAGTCTTCGTGGTATAGGCAAGAACTGATGGCGGCATTCAAGAGAATTCGGAAGGTCTAACCTTGTCTGTGGTATTCTGAGTAGGATTCAATGATTGAATGACTGTGACGTGCTTCAAACTCTTAGCAGGCGGGGCGTTAGTGACAGACGCAAAAGGATCAATGGATTTTATTCCGGCCTGACCGAGAACCGACAGCTGAATTCCGCTATGCCGTGACAGGGCATATGCAATCGCTTTCACTGAGAGGATGGGAGGTAGCCATTGACAACGGTGAAACCCTACACGAGCTTGCCATGGAAAGGAGTAAGAAGGATTGGATGAAGACTGTAGGAAAGCAGAGAGACGGAAGGGAAGGCATCTTCATACGCTTATCTGAAGCTCTCACCAATGATATACATAAGTATCTCTATCTTTATCTTTATGCTTTATTCATCATCTATACCCAATTGAGTCTGCCTGACTGAGATTTACAAGGTGACCATAGCTTGCTTCATAGCAACAATCTCCGTGGGATCGACCCTTACTCACGTAAGGTATTACTTGGATGACCCAGTGCACTTGCTGGTTAGTTGTGCGAAGTTGTGTTTATGCCATGGTATTGAGCACCAAGTCTTTGGAGCCATTACTAGGGATTAATTGAATATGGACAGAGTAGTGATCACAATTTCGTGCACCAAGTTTTTGGCGCTGTTGCCGGGGATTGTTCGTGTTTGGACAACTGACGGTTCATCTTGTTGCTTAGATTAGGTATTTATTTTATTTTATTTTTTTTGAAATTCTTGAAGATGAATTCTAGAGTTTCATGATGATTTGTTGAAATCTGGCTGGCTGAGAAGCCATGTCTAATCTTAATGGACCGAGGTTTCAACTAATCATCACAATAGCTTGTTGATCTCTATCAATCTTGCTATTGGAGCAGTGATCTGCTAAGGCTTGGCTGGCTTTGGCCATGTCTAGTGTTTTGGACCGAAGCTTTCTTTGAAAGCTTGGCTGGCTGTGAAGCCATGTCTAATTCCTGGACCGGAGTCTTAGACTAGCATTGCACTGATTCCTGGAATTCTCATTAAGAATTTTGATATCTTTTTCCACTTAATTTTCGAAAATCACAAAAATTTTTTTTATAAAAATCATAAAAACCAAAAAGATTTTATGTGTCAATTGCATGCATTCATTCATGTGTCTTAAAGATCTTCAAGTAATTCTTGATGATTTCTTACTTTGATCTTTGAATTCTTTTGACTTGAATGTTTATGTGTCTCATATAGTGTCAGTAGTATACAAGCTGCTAAGTTTGGTGTCTTGCATGCATTGTTATTTGATTCTTGTTGCATTTTGATTATTAAAAATCCAAAAATATTTTTAATTTGTGTCTTTTTCAAGTCAATAATACAAAGAATTGAAGATTCAGAATATACTGCAGAGGAATTATACAGAAAAAGCTGAGCATTCAAAAATGCCCAGTGAAGAAGACAGACTGGCGTTTAAACGCCAGCCAGGGTACCTGGTTGGGCGTTTAACGCCCAAAGAGGTAGCATTTTGGGCGTTAAACGCCAGAATGTATACCATTCTGGGCGTTTAACGCCAGGATGGTGCTAGGGGGAAGATTTTGTTTTCAAATCAATTTTTTTAGTTTTTCAAAATCAAATCTTTTTCAAATCATATCTTTTCAATCAAATGTTTTCAAAATTAATTTCTTTCTTTTTTTAAGGATACTTACTAACAATTAATGATTTGATTGAACATCTCAAGTTTGTTACCTTTTCTGCTGAGGAAGGTTTAATGTTTGAATCATATCTTTTCTTGTTAGGCAAGTCATTAATTTTCAAAATCAAATCTTTTAAAAAATAGTTTTCAAAACATATCTTTTAAAAATTGTTTTCAAATCAAATCTTTTCAATCATATCTTTTTAATCACATCTTTTTCAAAATAAGTTTTCAATCAAATCTTTTTAACTTCTAATTTCAAAATCTTTTTCAAAAATCACTTGATTTCTTTTCCACTTTGAATTTTCGAAAATTATCAATCAATTTTTCAAAATGTTTTTGACATCTTTTTAATTAATTTTCGAAAATTCTCTTCCCTTCTTCCCACATCCTTCTATCTATGGAGTACTACTCCTTCTTAATGCACAATTCGAACTCTATCTAATCAAGTTCGAATTCTCCTTCTTCTTTCTTCTATTTTTCTTTTCCTCTGACACCTCAAGGAATCTCTATACTGTGACATAGAGGATTCCATATTTTCTTGTTCTCTTCTCTTTCATATGAGCAGGAGCAGAGACAAAGGCATTCTTGTTGAAGCTGACCCTGAACCTGAGAGGACCTTGAAGCGAAAGCTAAGAGAAGCTAAGGCACAATTCTCTGTAGAGGACCTGACCGAATTCTTCAAAGAAGAACCCATGGCAGCCGAAAACAACAACAATGCCAACAATGCAAGGAAGGTGTTGGGTGACTTTACTGCACCTACTTCCAATTTCTATGGGAGAAGCATCTCTATCCCTGCCATTGGAGCAAACAACTTTGAGCTTAAGCCTCAATTAGTTTCTCTAATGCAACAGAATTGCAAGTTCCATGGACTTCCAATGGAAGATCCTCATCAGTTTTTAGCTGAGTTCTTGCAAATCTGTGACACAGTCAAGACTAATGGGGTTGACCCTGAGGTCTACAGACTGATGCTATTCCCTTTTGCTGTAAGAGACAGAGCTAGAATATGGTTGGACTCACAACCTAAAGATAGCCTGGACTCTTGGGAAAAGCTAGTCAATGCCTTCTTGGCAAAGTTCTTTCCACCTCAAAAATGGAGTAAGCTTAGAGTGGAAGTCCAAACCTTCAGACAGAAGGATGGAGAATCCCTCTATGAAGCTTGGGAAAGATACAAACAATTAATCAGAAAATGTCCATCTGACATGCTTTCTGAATGGAGCATCATAGGTATTTTCTATGATGGTCTCTCTGAACTATCCAAGATGTCTTTGGATAGCTCTGCTGGAGGATCTCTTCATCTGAAGAAGACGCCTACAGAGGCTCAGGAACTCATTGAAATGGTTGCAAATAACCAATTCATGTACACTTCTGAAAGGAATCCTGTAAACAATGGGACAAGTCAGAAGAAAGGAGTTCTTGAGATTGATGCTCTGAATGCCATACTGGCTCAGAACAAGATATTGACTCAACAAGTCAATTTGATTTCTCAAAGTCTGTCTGGAATGCAAAATGCACCAAGCAGTACTAAGGATGCTTCATCTGAGGAAAAAGCTTATGATCCTGAGAACCCTTCAATGGAAGAGGTGAATTACCTAGGAGAACCCTATGGAAACACCTATAATTCTTCTTGGAGAAATCACCCAAATTTCTCATGGAAGAATCAAGAGAAACCTCAACAAGGTTTCAACAACAATAATGGTGGAAGAAACAGGTTTAGCAATAGCAAACCTTTTCCATCATCTTCTCAGCAACAGACAGAGAATTCTAAGCAGAACCCCTCTGACTTAGCAACCATGGTCTCTGATCTAATCAAAACCACTCAAAGTTTCATGACTGAAACAAGGTCCTCCATTAGGAATTTGGAGGCACAAGTGGGACAGCTGAGTAAGAAAATTTCTGAACTCCCTCCAAGTACTCTTCCAAGCAATACAGAAGAAAATCCAAAAGGAGAGTGCAAAGCCATAACCATGGCCGAATATGGAGAGGAGGGAGAGGCAGTGAATGCCACTGAGGAAGGCCTCAATGGGCGTGCACTGACCTCCAATGAGTTCCCAAATGAGGAACCATGGGAATCTGAGGCTCAAGATGAGACCATAGAGATTCCATTGGACTTACTTCTGCCTTTCATGAGCTCTGATGAGTATTCTTCCTCTGAAGAGGATGAGTATGTCACTGAAGAGCAAGTTGCTAAATACCTTGGAGCAATCATGAAGCTAAATGACAAGTTATTTGGAAATGAGACTTGGGAGACTGAACCTCCTTTGCTCACCAAAGAACTGGATGACTTGTTGATGACAAGTCATCTTAGCCTAGTTTTACTAGTCTTTTTCTTTTGTTTTCACTTGAATTATGCACTTTCTTGAGCCATAAGCAAGCCAATTGGGTAAATTTTCATGCTTCCTTTGATTGAATCAACCATATGTGAATTAATGCAATTTCATGAGGTTTGAAGCCATAAATGTTGCATATTATGATAGATTGAACATCTCATGATTTTTAGCATAGCTTTGATGTGTTTGGTTGATTTATGATAGGTGAAGAAAGCTTGGAAAAAGGTTGAAGCAAGAAGGAATGGCTAGAAGCAAAAAGGGAACAATGAAACAAGTGAAATTGAACCAGGAAATATAAAGTTGGAGTTGAAGTTAGCCCTCAAACTTTGGCACAAACTTTTGGTGCAAAGTTAGCCTCAAAGTTAGCCCCCTAACTTGAAGGCTAACTTGAGAAGTTGAATTTTCTTCCCTGGGCCACTCAAAGTTTGCGCCAACGTTAGCCCCCTAACTTGGAGGCTAACGTTGGCATGACAATTTCTTCCCAGGATGGCCAAAGTTTGCGCCAACGTTAGCCCCCTAACTTGGAAGCTAACGTTGGCATGTTAATTCCTCCCAGGGGCTGGCCAAAGTTTGCGCCAACGTTAGCCCCCTAACTTGGAGGCTAACGTTGGCGCCATTCATGCATCAGGAAGGGCCAACGTTGGCGCTGAAGTTAGCCCCCTAACTTTGGCACCAACGTTGGCATCAGGAAGTGTGATGTGCTGATATGAAAAGTTGGCCTTAAAGTTAGCCCCCTAACTTCAACTCAAACTTTGAATCCAACTTTACAAAACTCAAATCCGGTTCACATGGTTCACTTGGGTTTCTCTCCAAACTTCAAGAGCAATTAACCAAGGCCTCTTTCAACCCAATTCCACCAAGAGCAAAGGCCCAACTCAAGGCTTGGAGATCAATTGGAGAAAGTGTATAAATAGGCTAAGATTCAAGTTAGTCGGGGAGCTCTTCTTTTTAGTTTTGCTTAGTAGTTTTCGGAGAGCTTTTGGTATTGAGTGACCTTTAATTTCTTAGTTTGGGGGAAGGAGAATTCCATTCTCTTCCTCTTAGTTTTATTGCTTTCAATTTCAAGTACAATTGTCTTGGATCTTGGGTTGGAGAATTGAAGGAATTCTGTTTCAATCTCACCTTGGATCTTGTTTATTTTCACTGCAATTAAGCTTCTGTTTCTTTACTTGCTTCTTCATCTAATTTCCTTGCAATTTAAAATTCTCTTGCTACTGTTCTTGTTGGATCTAGGAAGGCATTGAGATCTAGACTTGGTTTTCTAGTCTCTGGGTCCTGAGATCTCACTTTACCATTTCAATTCTCTGTTTCTTGCTTCACTTGTTCATTTACTTTCCTGTTTTAAATCCGATCCAACCCCAATTCCAATTTACTCTTCTGTTTGATGCAATTCAACTTCTCTTTGTTTAATTCTTGCAAATCCAAGTCCCAATCCCCTTTACATTTCAAGTCATTTACATTTCTTGCCATTTAAGATTCTTGCAATTTACATTTCTTGCTCTTTAAGTTTCTGCCACTTAATTTCTTGTTTCTTAAGATTCAGCACTTTAATTTTTGTTCTCTTTAAATTCATGCCAATTTCCCATTCCCTTTACTTTCAATGCAATTTAAATTCTGCCAATTACCAATCAATCAACCAAATCTTGATTCGCTTGACTAATTCAACCACTAAGCTAAAATTGCTCAATCCTTCAATCCCTGTGGGATCGACCTCACACCCGTGAGTTTTTATTACTTGATGCGACCCGGTGCACTTGCCGGTTAGATTGATGTTATTTTGGGAGAAATTTATTTTTCCACCAAATAATCTCATCAAGTTTTTGGCGCCGTTGCCGGGGATTGAAATAGATTGACAATGATTAAGTAAGGTGGTGGTCTAGATTAAGCACTTTTTCTTTATTTTTCTTTATTTTTACTAAGCACATTAACTGTTTGACACATTGTGTCACCTAACCCTCTAACCACATTCTAGCACTAGAATATTCATGTTTTATTTGGTTTGTTTGTGATTTTTGCAAGTCATGGAGGCTGAGGTGCGTGAAGAGGGAGTGAGCAACAATGCCCAGCCTGCAAGAAGGGTGTTGGCCTCTTACACTATCCCCAATCCCAGACATTATGGGAGCAGCATCCTCACCCCAAATGTTCAAGCAAATGACTTTGAGTTGAAGCCTCAACTAATCACCTTGGTACAGAACAATTGTGCTTATGGAGGTGGCCCTCTTGAAGACCCCAACCAACATTTGTCTGTTTTCTTAAGGATTTGTGAAACGGTCAAGACAAATGGTGTGCATCCAGACACATACAAATTGTTGCTGTTCCCATTCTCATTAAGGGATAAGGCTGCACAATGGCTTGAAACTTTTCCCAAAGGAAGTATCACTAGTTGGGACGATTTGGTGACTAAATTTTTAGCCAAATTTTACCCACCCCAAAGGATCGTCAGGCTAAAAACTGAGGTGCAGACATTCACCCAATTAGATGCCGAATCCTTGTATGAAGCATGGGAGAGGTACAAAGCTCTAATCAGAAAGTGTCCCCCAGAAATGTTCAATGAATGGGATGTGCTACAAAATTTCTATGAAGGCTTGACGTTGAAATCTCAAGAGGCATTAGATCACTCTGCTGGAGGTTCATTACAACTGATGAAAACTGCCGAAGAAGCCCAGAATCTTGTGGACATGGTGGCCAACAATCAATACTTCTTTGCTCATCAAAGAACCCGCCAACCATCACAGAGAAAGGAGGTATTAGAATTGGAAGGAGTGGACTCCATTTTGGCTCAAAACAAGATGATGCAACAACAGATTCAACAACAGTTTGAACAAATGGCCAAAAGGATTGACAACCTCCAAGTTGCAGCAGTCAACACAAGCCAATCATCAACCAAATGGGGGCAAAATGAAGAAAACCAAGAAGATCAGCAGCAGGAACAACCTCAATATGTGCACAATCAAAGCTCCGGCCAAAATGAAGTCTATGGTGACACCTACAATCCATCCTGGAAGAACCATCCAAACATAAGATGGGGAGATAACCACACTCAAAACCAGCAACCATGGCAAAGAAACTCAAACCAAAACAACTCAAGAAACAACCAAAACCACAACCAGCAAAACACTAACCCCAATCCGTATAGAAAACCCCAAAACAACCACCCAAATTCTAGCTACTATCCACCCAATAACCAAACCACTAACCAAAACACCTACCATCAACCTTCAACATCTCACAACCAGCCACAAGCGTCACAAGATACTCAAAGAATCTCCAATTTGGAGACATTGATGGAAAAGATGATGAAGCACCAAGAGATAATGATGGAGAAACTCATGAAAAATCAAGAGATGGCAAAACAAGATCAGGAAGCAGCACGGAAAGATCAAGCCATAACAAGCAAAAACCAAGAAGCTACAATCAAACACCAAGAAGCTTCAATCAGAATTCTTGAGAGGCATATGGAACAAATGGCAAAACAAATTGCAGAGATGGGTGAGAAGCAATCAAATGCATCTCCTATTGCTACTCAAGACCACCCAAGGGACAAAGGAAAAGCTACAAAATGGGAGGAGTGCAAAGCAATCATAGTGGGAAGTGAGAAGACTATGAAGAAGGAAGCCATCAATCAAGACAAACACAACAAAGAAGTTCCACAAGAAGAGACAGAGGGGAAAAATAAAGAGGATCAAGAAACCGAAAATGCACAAATTTCAAAGGGATACAAGAACATCCTTGAACCACAACTACAAGAGAAGAGGGAAGGAGTGAATCCTTGTGTCCCCAAACTTCCATACCCTCAGAGGTTTAAAAAAGAAAATGAGGATAAGCAATACTTAAAATTCCTGGACATATTCAAGACACTCAACATCAATATTCCTTTCTTGGAAGCACTTGAACAGATGCCACTATATGCCAAATTTATAAAGGAAGTGCTGACAAAGAAAAGATCCCTGAAGGAAGGACAGATTGTTGAGATGACAAAGGAATGTAGTGCTATCCTCCAAAGAGAGTTGCCAGAGAAAAAAGATGATCCTGGGCGTTTTTACATACCTTGCACCATAGGAAACATAACAATTGAGAAGTCATTTTGTGACCTGGGTGCAAGCATAAACCTGATGCCTTTGTCTCTAATGAGGAAACTTCAAATTTCTGAGCTGAAATCCACACGAATAGTTCTCCAAATGGCTGACAAATCCACTAAGCAAGCACTGGGAGTTGTGGAGAATGTATTGGTAAAAGTGGGAAAATTCTTTCTCCCTGCTGACTTTGTTATCTCAGATATAGAAGAAGACCCTAACACTCCCATCATCCTGGGGAGGCCTTTCCTAGCTACGGGCAGAGCATTGATAGATGTTGAAAAAGGGGAATTGTTGCTAAGAGTGCATGATGAGCACCTAGCATTCCATGTTTTTAAAACCCTGCATGAGCCCACTCAAGAAGAAGATTGTATGAAGGATAAGGCCAGAGATCAAAGCTTGAAGCAGGCATTCAATGAGTCAAATCCAAGACTTCTAAATCTACGATTGAAAGAAGTAGAGATAGTGCAACAGACCAAAGAAATCAGGGAGGAACTAGATCCAAAACCCCCAGATGAGAACCTCAACACCCCAAATAAAGAACCACCAAGGCATGAATTATCTTCTGAGAAAGAAAAAAGGAAGAGGCCAAAAGGGTGGAGAAACAAGAAGATCCCCACTGAAGGCTTTTCACCAGGGGATAAAGTAATGTTAAACACACGACTAATGAAGATGTCTCCACAATTATCTGGATACTACACTGTGAACCGGGTCCTTTCACTTGAACACCTAGAGATCATCAAAAAGGAGACTGGAAGGAAGTTCACAGTAAGAGGAGAAAAGTTGAGGCACTATGATTTTCAACCTCCATGACCAAAGAACAAGATGTCAAGCTAGTGACAATAAAGAAGCGCTTGTTGGGAGGCAACCCAACCTGAGGTAGTTTTCTTTCCTAACTATTTCAATAAAAAGGTTGAGTAGTTTTATATGTATTGCAAGGAGCTAAGTTTGGTGTTGCACACCAAAACAATTTAAGTGAGAATGAAAGATTTTAAGTTTGGTGTCCCACCAAAATCTCATTTAAAAGCACATTCTAACTCCCTGCATAAAGATTTGCTAGCTCCAAGCAATCAGATAAACTATTCAGCCATTGTTTGTTTTTTAGTCTTTAGTTTTATTACTTTTAGCAAAGACAAAAAGGATTCCACATATGGTTAATCTGATGCATGGGAAATAGTGGCAAGGGACTAAGTTTGGTGTTCACACACCAAAGTAAGTTCAAGAGGCCATAACCAATCTTTGCATAATAACCAGTCACCTAAGGGCTTGAGAAGCAAGCAACTCTTGAGATTTGTGCAGGGAACTAACCACCATTTGAAGACATTATGCATCATAACTCAAAAGGGGCACAACAGAAGGAAGGACAAAAGAACTGCAAACCAATAGGTTGTATCTATACTTAACTCTTGCTGTTGAGAAATGCTTTGACTTGTGTCTTGCTAAAGTGTTCATTGAGTTCAAACAGAGTCAATTTTTTTTTAAAATAAGTAAGCTAGTTTAAGTTTGTGCTTGTGTGTTTACTTTCACTTGACTGAAAAGCATGTTCTGTCCCCTGCATCTTTAAATCAATAAAAGAAATGTTTGAATGTGAAGTGAGATAGTTCTCTATTAAAAAGAAGTAGAATAATAGTAAGTAGTGGTATGTGTGTGATTGTATAAAAACTCACTTTTAGTGAATAAAGAGCTAGGATGTCTTTTTCTAAGTATAGAGTGACTTACTGTCTGTGAATCTCAATAAGAAAATCCTTGGTTCAAAGGAAAAACAAAAAGAAAAAAAAAAGAAGAAAAGAAATAGCCAAAAGATGGCAGAACCAAAGAAAACAAAAGGAACAAAGCTGGACACCAATAGCTTGAACCTTAAAAATATATGCCTGTGGTGTCTGTGTATTAGGATCTGCTTGGACTACTAAGCTCTTTGGAGTGCTTCAACACTCGGTGACTTGGATTAACTAATCCGGGATCATCAGCTGAAAATCCACTATCAAGAGCAACCTAACTACAAGGCATTTAGTAACCATAAAAAAGGTGCTGGGCATCAATGTTTAAAAGGAAAGGTAAGCCAAGTGTCCATGGTGAATAATGTGTCAAGTATACAGAAAAGAAAATGAACTTGCTACACATGACACTCAAATAAAGCTTTGAACAAAGTAATAGCCAAGGATAAGGGAATAATGAGAGGTCATAGCTGTAAGTTACTTGAAGCTTGAAGGAGACTTTCTAGGCCTAAGAGTCAATAAGAAGTGAGTATAGCATATCCACACAAAACCCCATGGACTACCAATGTAAAACCCGGTTAATTAACGGCTAATTAACCCATAAATGAGAATTTATTCTAGAAAGCCTAAAATGTGATTTTTATGGCTAAATGTGATAGAGGAGACTGAGACGAGAATTTTGGTACCAATTTTATAGGATTCGGACCAAGATTGGACCGAACGGGCCAAACCGGGCCAATTGGACCCAAAGTGGGCCCTTGGCCCAACATAACTTAACCAAAACCCTAGTTTTCAGCACTCTCTCTCCTCATTTGTTACACACACAAGCTGAAAATTAGAGAGAAAGGGAGAAGAACACTCTCTCAAGTTCTTTCTCTCACTTGATCTTCAAACCACCATAACTTTTGATCTAGAGCTCCGATTGCCGCCCCGTTTGCGGCCACGCGTTCACCGCGGAGAGCTCTACAAAACCCATACAATCAATCTTGAGGTAAGCCACACTTTGCTGTTCGAAATCTCAGCCCCTATTTTCGAGTTTTATGGGTTAAATGTTGAGATTTTGGGTTCTTTGATGTTATAGGACCCAACTCTCTTGAAGGAGAAGGTTAATCTTGTCTCCTTGGACCTTGGGTGTGGTAAGATTCTCAACCCTAGTGTATTTTGTTGTTTATGATGCTTGGGTGTTGAGATGTTGTGTATGGGTATGATGATTGTGGCCTAGGTTGTGTATATGTGAATGTTGGAGCTTGATTGGTGACTTTGAAAAGCTTGGGAAGGGTTGGTGGTGAAAAATCTGTTCTTGGAGGTGTTGAGGCCTTGAGAGCTTGTGGACAAGTGGTTTGGAAGTGCTCCGGTGGAGCTTGGGAAAAACGGCTAAGGTATGGTTTCGGTTTCCCGTATCTAATATGTAATGTGGTAGGAAATACTTAGGCTAGAGGCCCTAAGATAAGCATTGAATGGTTGATGTTGTTGAATGATTGAGATATATGATGTGGTCATATATGTGATGATGATTATTGATACCTTGGTGGTATGATGTATGAGAAATATGCATGTTGTGATGTATGCTTGATGATTGGTTATGGTTGAATTGTGGGTTGAACCATGTTGATGGTGAGTATGATGTTGATTGTGTACAATAATGGTTTATTGGATTTGGTGTTGTTGAAAATTGGCATGAGGGATAGTACATGATATGTCAATATGTTTGAGTTTGAGCCACTTGGGTGAAGTGGGCTAGAATGATGAGATAGTGATTTTGTATTGTGGTAATGTGTCAATGTGTGGGTTGAGGAGGCTTGATGTTGAGTCTGATACCTTTTGATTGTTTTCAAAGAAAAGGGATGAAATTGGCATGTTTGATTGACTTTGAAAGGAGTTGAAAATGGTTTGTTTTGAAAATGGCATATTGTGGTTTTGTATGAAAATATTGTTTTTGGGTATACTTTGACGGGACATAACTTGGACTACGGATCTCCGTTTTGTACCAAATCTGTTTAGAAATGAAATTGGATCCGGGATGTCCATGCCGTTCGAAGAACGGGTGAAAAACGATTTAAAACGAGGAAGTTATGTTCGTTGGAAGATTGGGGTTTAAATCGGTGAAATTCTGCAGCTTTTAACTTAGAAAATTTTTAGCAGAATAACCCCTTGCGCGTGGGCGCACCTGGCGCGTACGCGCCGATCTTCCGTGAAGTGCAATCCACGCGTACGCGTGATGTGCGCGGGCGCGCCGATTGTGCTGCACCCAGCGCCCAGCCTTTTTACCGAGAGTTATGCCAGAGCTGTGCCGGTGTTGTGCCTGGGGCACGAGAACACCCGCGCGTACGCGTGGTTGACGCGTGCGCGTCGATTGGCAAGTTTTGAATCCACGCGTTAGCGTGCATGATGCTTGCGCGTCGATGAGTTTTGAGAAGGCCATCCACGCGTGTGCGTGGAGTGCGCGTACGCGCGGCCCCTGTTTTCATCCCAAAGTTGATTTTTGAGTTTTAAAAGCCAAATCTCATACTTCTAAGCCTTCGATCTCACCATGTATGTCTTAAATCATCATAATATGCCTAGCTATTAGAAAGGGGCTAGTGAATGTGATAACTTGCGAGTGAAGCAAGGGAAATATGAATGATCAATGAGGATCAAGATGATTATGTGAGATGCGGAGGATGGTGGTGGAAGTGCTTGTTATGCCATTGGCCGAAGGGCCGTGATTATTTGTGAATTGGCTGGTTCTAGATTGAACCGTGAGCCGGAATGGCTGATATGGATGTTGATCCATGGATGAGAATTCATGCATGTTGATGCTGAATTATTGATAATTGTGAAATTGCACTTCCACTATCTGAGTACGAGTTTCCTTGGGTAGTAGCAGTGGCTAGCCACCACGTGCTCCAGGTTGAGACTCGAAGCTCTGTTGACCCTATGTCGTAAGTGTGGCCGGGCACTGTGAAAGGCCCGGATGAGCTCGAACCCCCATAAATATTCACCAGTGAGGGTGAAGGATATGGATCATGTTTATGATCACGTTTATAACGAGTATAACTCGAGTTTGGGGATGCGTGACAGAGGGACAGTCCAATGGTTAGCGACCAGGACTTGTCGGGTTGGCTATATAACCGACAAGATGATATCATCGGCCACTAGGGACAGGCATTCATCATATGCATACTACGTGAATTGTTTGAGATTGCCTATTTGACTGCATATTACTTGCTAATTGTCTAAATGTCTTAACTGCTCCTATTTGTATATTCTTTGTCTGATATAACTGTGTTTGCTATAATATACTCCTGCTGGTGGTTGGGAGGTTTGAAGGAATTGGAAAGGGAAGTATTAGTTAGACTGAAGAATCTTTAGTCAGATGCCCTTATATGGTTTAGCTTGTTTATAAGCTTTGATATTATCTGGAGGAAGTTCTAGGATTGCCTTTGGCTTTCCTCTATTATTATGTATTATATATGTGGAAGCTGTTACCATGCTGGGGACCTCTGGTTCTCACCCATGCGGATTTTGTGGTTTTCAGATGCAGGACGTGAGGTGTCCCGCTGATGCATGCTGGAGACTTCTATATTGCGAAGATCCTTTGTTCTCGGGGCTATGTTTTGGTTTATACGTTTTATTTAGATACTTTTATCTCCATTAAATAATACAGACTGTGATGACTCCTCTTATGGGAGATTTTGGAGAATAGGTTTTATGTATTTGTGTCCCTTTGGGTTTCCTTGGGGGTTTTCCTTTTTTATCATATGTATATATTGCTATGCTAGGACCGGTTATCTTCGCAGCCGGATCTTGAGTCTTGATATTCCTGTTTTTGACACTCTTTTGTATATATATAATCTCGCGTTGGTTTATCTTTGCTCGTTACGTTATCGATCGGAGTGTTGCGCTTTTGAGTTACGGTTTTTGTTTACCCCTTTTTCTACAAAGGCTCCTAGTTATAATCAATCATTCATACTACTATACGTACTAATTTTTATTTTAAAGGTCGTAATACCTTGCCATCTCTGAATTATGACTTAAGCATAAGACTTTGTATGGTAGGGTGTTACATTATGGTATCAGAGCAGTTCGTTCCTGTAGAGCCTGAGGGATGGACTGACTATGCTTCTGTGCATTCTCTGTGTGTGTGTCATGTGCTGTTAGTATATCTGCTTGATATAATTGGCATAAACGTTCATGAGCATGCATTTGGGACTTTGAAGCACTAGACTTCCGATATTGAGACTGATCAACTTAATATCGATTGTTGGGTGTGTATAGGAACCAGATGGCGCCTCGTGGACGCGGTAGAGGTAGTGCGAGAGGTCGTACGAATGCTCGTGCACCAGAGAATAACCCTAATGACCCGGTGAACTTTATGGCTGCGTTGGAGAACATGGCTGCGGCTATGCAAGCCACTGCTGAGGCTCTTGGTCAACAGATGAACAACCATGGTAATGATGGAGGTGGAGTTCAGGGCCCGATGACACTGGCAAACTTTTTGAAGGTTAATCCGCCTAAGTTCAAGGGAACTACTAGCCCGACTGAGGCTGATACATGGTTTCAGGCTATAGAGCGAGCGCTGCAAGCGCAAGTGGTGCCTGAAGGACAGCGTGTTGAGTTTGCTACCTATATGCTTGTCGGTGAAGCGTCGCATTGGTGGCAAGGTATCCGACGTCTTCTGCAGCAAGGCGATGACTATATCACTTGGAATGTTTTCCAAGAGGAGTTCTATAAGAAGTACTTTCCGACTTCTGCTAGGACGGCTAAGGAACTTGAATTGTTACAGCTGAAGCAGGGTACTATGTCCATATCAGAGTATACTGACAAGTTTGAGGAGCTGTTCAGGTTCTCTCGTATGTGCCAAGGGACTCCGGTGGACTATGAGGAATGGAAGTGTGTTAAGTATGAAGGAGGACTCCGGAGTGATATCTTCAGTTCAGTGGGACCAATGGAGATTAGGACTTTCTCCGAGTTGGTGAACAAGTGTAGGGTTGCTGAGGAGTGTGTGAAAAGGGCAACCGCTGAGAAAGGGAGTCACAAAGGTTCATTCCCACAGAACCGAGGGGAGAGCTTTGCACCTAGAGGTCCGTCTTTCAAGCGGGGAGGCTCCTTCAGGAGGCCCAACAACAACAACTCCCAAGGAAAGAGGTTTGGGAAGCAGCCCCAGAATGATCAAGCTTGTACTAGGTGTGGAAGTCACCATCCGGGAGCACCATGCAAGGCCGGATGGGGTTTGTGCTACAATTGTGGAAAGGCGGGGCATAAGTCCTTCAGTTGTCCGGAGAGGCAGAAACAAGGTGCTGGGAAGGCACAACAGACTGGTCGGGTGTTCACTACTTCAGCTGTAGGAGCTGAGGGATCTGAGACACTCATTCGAGGTAACTGTGAAATAGCTGGTCAAACTTTAAATGCTTTATTTGATTCGGGAGCATCACATTCATTCATTGCATTTGAGAAAGCCCATGAGTTAGGATTGAAGATTGTAACTTTAGGTTATGATCTGAGAGTGTACAATGCTACCCATGAAGCCATGGTAACTAGGCTAGGATGCCCGGAAGTTTCCTTTAGGTTCAAGCAGCGTGATTTTGTTCATAATTTAATCTGCTTACTGATGATCGGTCTTGATCTTATCTTGGGATTGGATTGGTTATCTAAGAACCATGTTCTGCTTGATTGTTCTACAAAGTCGGTGTACTTTATGCCGGACGATACAGAAGGACCGGTCGTGGTAAATAATTATTACTTGAACTCGATGATGGTGAACTGTTCTGGAACCGAATGTCAGGGTATCATGTTGTTAACTGCGGGCATTTCGGGAGATGATCAAAGGTTGGAACAGATTCCGATTGTGTGTGAGTTTCCGGAAGTGTTTCCCGATGATATTGATGAGTTTCCACCTAACCGAGAGGTTGAGTTTGCTATTGAGTTGGTGCCCGGGGCGGGACCAATCTCAAGTGCTCCTTATAGGATGTCACCGTTAGAGATGAACGAGCTAAAGTCTCAGTTAGAGGATTTGTTGGGAAAGAATTTTATACGACCAAGTGTTTCTCCATGGGGTGCTCCAGTGTTACTGGTGAAGAAGAAGGATGGGAGTATGCGGCTCTGTGTGGATTACAGGCAGCTGAACAAGGTTACAATAAAGAATAAGTACCCGTTGCCGAGGATTGATGATCTGATGGATCAGTTACAAGGAGCTGGAGTTTTCTCCAAGATCGATTTGCGATCCGGTTATCACCAGATAAGGGTGAGGGGTGAGG
Source organism: Arachis stenosperma (assembly GCF_014773155.1). NCBI lineage: Eukaryota > Viridiplantae > Streptophyta > Magnoliopsida > Fabales > Fabaceae > Arachis > Arachis stenosperma. Next base: position 110,412,377 of record NC_080385.1, on the reverse strand, counting down.
ATATCCCTAAGACCGCTTTCAGGACTCGTTATGGTCATTACGAGTACACTGTGATGTCTTTTGGGTTGACGAATGCTCCTGCGGTATTCATGGATTATATGAATAGAGTTTTCCGTCCGTTTTTGGATAAATTCGTTGTTGTCTTCATTGATGACATACTAATTTACTCCAAGACTGAAGAAGAGCATGCGGAACACTTGAAGACCGTGTTACAGATTCTAAAGGAGAAGAAACTTTATGCAAAACTGTCTAAGTGTGAGTTTTGGAAGAGTGAGGTGAAGTTTTTGGGCCATGTGGTGAGTAAGAAGGGAATAGCCGTAGATCCAACTAAGGTGGAGGCTGTGATGGATTGGAAGCAACCAACCACCATAACAGAGATAAGGAGTTTTCTGGGTTTAGCTGGCTATTACCGAAGGTTTATCAAGGGCTTTTCACAGATAGCTTTGCCAATGACAAAGTTAACCCGCAAAGACACTCCGTTTGTTTGGACTCCTGAATGCGAGGAGAGCTTTCAGACATTGAAGAAAAAGTTGACAACTGCACCTGTGTTAGTGTTACCCGAGCCGAACGAGCCATTTGAGGTGTATTGTGATGCCTCATTGAGGGGTCTAGGGTGCGTGCTGATGCAGCATCGTAATGTGGTGGCGTATGCCTCACGACAGTTGAGACCTCATGAGGTTAGTTACCCTACGCACGATTTGGAACTCGCTGCGGTTGTGTTTGCCTTGAAGGTGTGGAGGCATTATCTCTATGGGGTTAAGTTCCAAGTTTTCTCTGATCATAAGAGCTTGAAGTACCTCTTTGATCAGAAAGAGCTTAATATGAGGCAAAGGAGGTGGATGGAATTATTGAAGGACTACGACTTTGAGTTACATTACCATCCGGGAAAGGCGAATGTAGTGGCGGATGCGTTAAGTCGGAAGTCGTTATGTGCAGCTTGGATGATGCTCCAAGAGGAGAAGTTGCTCAAGGGATTCGAGAGTCTGAAAATTGGTACTCAAGAAGTATCCGGAACCTTGTGTTTGAGCCGATTAGAAATCTCAAGTGACTTTAAGTCCGAACTCCTAAAGGCTCATCAGAATGATGATGCCTTATGGAAGGTGTTACCGGCCATTGAGCAAGGAAAACAGTGGAGAGTGTCAGAAGAAAAAGATGGGTTATGGAGATTCAAGGGTAGGATCATTGTGCCGGATATTGGCACTTTGAGGCAAGATATCTTAAAGGAGGCACACAAAAGCGGATTCTCCATTCACCCGGGAAGTACTAAGATGTACCATGATTTAAAGACGATGTTTTGGTGGCCGGGTATGAAGAATGATGTGGCAGAATATGTATCAAAGTGCTTAACTTGTCAAAAGGTAAAGATTGAACATCAAAGACCTTCCGGGATGTTGCAACCTTTAGAGATTCCACAATGGAAGTGGGAAAGTATTGCAATGGACTTTGTGTCAGGATTGCCAAAGACTAGGGCTGGTTTCGATGCTGTTTGGGTGATTGTGGACCGATTGACGAAGTCAGCTCACTTTTTACCCATTCGGATGACTTACACCCTTGAAGAGCTAGCACGGTTATACATAAAGGAGATTGTGAGACTTCATGGTGTACCTGCTACTATAACCTCTGATAGAGATCCTCGTTTCACTTCAAGGTTTTGGGGTGCATTTCAGAAAGCTTTTGGAACCCGATTAAGCTTGAGCACGGCTTACCATCCTCAAACAGATGGTCAATCTGAGAGGACGATCCAAACACTAGAGGATATGTTGAGAGCTTGTGTTTTGGACCAACCGGCAAGTTGGGATCGGTATATGCCATTAGTGGAGTTTGCATACAATAATAGTTATCATGCGAGCATTGGAATGGCTCCGTATGAGGCCTTGTATGGGAGGAAATGTCAATCCCCGCTATGTTGGTATGAAGCTGGAGAGAAAAGCTTGTTGGGGCCAGAAATGATAGTTGAGACCACTGAACAAGTCAAGAAAATCCGATGTAGGATGCTTACGGCGCAGAGTCGTCAAAAGAGTTACGCCGATCAGAGGCGAAAGCCCTTAGAATTTGAGGAAGGAGATCATGTTTTCCTTAAGGTTACTCCGACCACGGGAGTAGGTAGGGCAATTAAAGCAAAGAAGTTGAATCCTCGATACATTGGTCCATTTCAAATCCTGGAGAGGATTGGACCGGTGGCGTATCGGATAGCTCTACCACCTCATCTTTCGAACCTGCACGACGTGTTTCACGTGTCGCAGCTTCGGAAGTACACTCCTGATGCTAGCCATGTGTTGGAACCTGAATCGGTTCAGTTAAGGGAAGATTTGACGCTTCCAGTGGCTCCAGTCAGAATCGATGATACTAGTATCAAACGGTTGCGTGGAAAAGAGGTTTCATTAGTCAAAGTGGCATGGAGTCGAGGCGGCGTTGAGGAACACACTTGGGAACTTGAGTCGGAGATGCGAACTGATTATCCGCATTTATTCTCAGGTAATTTCATTTGAATTTTGTGGGCAAAATTCCCAATTAGGTGGGTAGAATGTAAAACCCGGTTAATTAACGGCTAATTAACCCATAAATGAGAATTTATTCTAGAAAGCCTAAAATGTGATTTTTATGGCTAAATGTAATAGAGGAGACTGAGACGAGAATTTTGGTACCAATTTTATAGGATTCGGACCAAGATTGGACCGAACGGGCCAAACCGGGCCAATTGGACCCAAAGTGGGCCCTTGGCCCAACATAACTTAACCAAAACCCTAGTTTTCAGCACTCTCTCTCCTCATTTGTTACACACACAAGCTGAAAATTAGAGAGAAAGGGAGAAGAACACTCTCTCAAGTTCTTTCTCTCACTTGATCTTCAAACCACCATAACTTTTGATCTAGAGCTCCGATTGCCGCCCCGTTTACGGCCACGCGTTCACCGCGGAGAGCTCTACAAAACCCATACAATCAATCTTGAGGTAAGCCACACTTTGCTGTTCGAAATCTCAGCCCCTATTTTCGAGTTTTATGGGTTAAATGTTGAGATTTTGGGTTCTTTGATGTTATAGGACCCAACTCTCTTGAAGGAGAAGGTTAATCTTGTCTCCTTGGACCTTGGGTGTGGTAAGATTCTCAACCCTAGTGTATTTTGTTGTTTTATGATGCTTGGGTGTTGAGATGTTGTGTATGGGTATGATGATTGTGGCCTAGGTTGTGTATATGTGAATGTTGGAGCTTGATTGGTGACTTTGAAAAGCTTGGGAAGGGTTGGTGGTGAAAAATCTGTTCTTGGAGGTGTTGAGGCCTTGAGAGCTTGTGGACAAGTGGTTTGGAAGTGCTCCGGTGGAGCTTGGGAAAAACGGCTAAGGTATGGTTTCGGTTTCCCGTATCTAATATGTAATGTGGTAGGAAATACTTAGGCTAGAGGCCCTAAGATACGCATTGAATGGTTGATGTTGTTGAATGATTGAGATATATGATGTGGTCATATATGTGATGATGATTATTGATACCTTGGTGGTATGATGTATGAGAAATATGCATGTTGTGATGTATGCTTGATGATTGGTTATGGTTGAATTGTGGGTTGAACCATGTTGATGGTGAGTATGATATTGATTGTGTACAATAATGGTTTATTGGATTTGGTGTTGTTGAAAATTGGCATGAGGGATAGTACATGATATGTCAATATGTTTGAGTTTGAGCCACTTGGGTGAAGTGGGCTAGAATGATGAGATAGTGATTTTGTATTGTGGTAATGTGTCAATGTGTGGGTTGAGGAGGCTTGATGTTGAGTCTGATACCTTTTGATTGTTTTCAAAGAAAAGGGATGAAATTGGCATGTTTGATTGACTTTGAAAGGAGTTGAAAATGGTTTGTTTTGAAAATGGCATATTGTGGTTTTGTATGAAAATATTGTTTTTGGGTATACTTTGACGGGACATAACTTGGACTACGGATCTCCGTTTTGTACCAAATCTGTTTAGAAATGAAATTGGATCCGGGATGTCCATGCCGTTCGAAGAACGGGTGAAAAACGATTTAAAACGAGGAAGTTATGTTCGTTGGAAGATTGGGGTTTAAATCGGTGAAATTCTGCAGCTTTTAACTTAGAAAATTTTTAGCAGAATAACCCCTTGCGCGTGGGCGCACCTGGCGCGTACGCGCCGATCTTCCGTGAAGTGCAATCCACGCGTACGCGTGATGTGCGCGGGCGCGCCGATTGTGCTGCACCCAGCGCCCAGCCTTTTTACCGAGAGTTATGCCAGAGCTGTGCCGGTGTTGTGCCTGGGGCACGAGAACACCCGCGCGTACGCGTGGTTGACGCGTGCGCGTCGATTGGCAAGTTTTGAATCCACGCGTTAGCGTGCATGACGCTTGCGCGTCGATGAGTTTTGAGAAGGCCATCCACGCGTGTGCGTGGAGTGCGCGTACGCGCGGCCCCTGTTTTCATCCCAAAGTTGATTTTTGAGTTTTAAAAGCCAAGTCTCATACTTCTAAGCCTTCGATCTCACCATGTATGTCTTAAATCATCATAATATGCCTAGCTATTAGAAAGGGGCTAGTGAATGTGATAACTTGCGAGTGAAGCAAGGGAAATATGAATGATCAATGAGGATCAAGATGATTATGTGAGATGCGGAGGATGGTGGTGGAAGTGCTTGTTATGCCATTGGCCGAAGGGTCGTGATTATTTGTGAATTGGCTGGTTCTAGATTGAACCGTGAGCCGGAATGGCTGATATGGATGTTGATCCATGGATGAGAATTCATGCATGTTGATGCTGAATTATTGATAATTGTGAAATTGCACTTCCACTATCTGAGTACGAGTTTCCTTGGGTAGTAGCAGTGGCTAGCCACCACGTGCTCCAGGTTGAGACTCGAAGCTCTGTTGACCCTATGTCGTAAGTGTGGCCGGGCACTGTGAAAGGCCCGGATGAGCTCGAACCCCCATAAATATTCACCAGTGAGGGTGAAGGATATGGATCATGTTTATGATCACGTTTATAACGAGTATAACTCGAGTTTGGGGATGCGTGACAGAGGGACAGTCCAATGGTTAGCGACCAGGACTTGTCGGGTTGGCTATATAACCGACAAGATGATATCATCGGCCACTAGGGACAGGCATTCATCATATGCATACTACGTGAATTGTTTGAGATTGCCTATTTGACTGCATATTACTTGCTAATTGTCTAAATGTCTTAACTGCTCCTATTTGTATATTCTTTGTCTGATATAACTGTGTTTGCTATAATATACTCCTGCTGGTGGTTGGGAGGTTTGAAGGAATTGGAAAGGGAAGTATTAGTTAGACTGAAGAATCTTTAGTCAGATGCCCTTATATGGTTTAGCTTGTTTATAAGCTTTGATATTATCTGGAGGAAGTTCTAGGATTGCCTTTGGCTTTCCTCTATTATTATGTATTATATATGTGGAAGCTGTTACCATGCTGGGGACCTCTGGTTCTCACCCATGCGGATTTTGTGGTTTTCAGATGCAGGACGTGAGGTGTCCCGCTGATGCATGCTGGAGACTTCTATATTGCGAAGATCCTTTGTTCTCGGGGCTATGTTTTGGTTTATACGTTTTGTTTAGATACTTTTATCTCCATTAAATAATACAGACTGTGATGACTCCTCTTATGGGAGATTTTGGAGAATAGGTTTTATGTATTTGTGTCCCTTTGGGTTTCCTTGGGGGTTTTCCTTATTTTATCATATGTATATATTGCTATGCTAGGACCGGTTATCTTCGCAGCCGGATCTTGAGTCTTGATATTCCTGTTTTTGACACTCTTTTGTATATATATAATCTCGCGTTGGTTTATCTTTGCTCGTTACGTTATCGATCGGAGTGTTGCGCTTTTGAGTTACGGTTTTTGTTTACCCCTTTTTCTACAAAGGCTCCTAGTTATAATCAATCATTCATACTACTATACGTACTAATTTTTATTTTAAAGGTCGTAATACCTTGCCATCTCTGAATTATGACTTAAGCATAAGACTTTGTATGGTAGGGTGTTACAACCAATAACTTCCTGCTAGCATGAACACCCTCTTCCATTTCATTCTTTCTTCTTAATAATTCATTTCTTGCTTGGGGACAAGCAAGCTTTAAGTTTGGTGTTGTGATGACAAGTCATCTTAGCCTAGTTTTACTAGTCTTTTTCTTTTGTTTTCACTTGAATTATGCACTTTCTTGAGCCATAAGCAAGCCAATTGGGTAAATTTTCATGCTTCCTTTGATTGAATCAACCATATGTGAATTAATGCAATTTCATGAGGTTTGAAGCCATAAATGTTGCATATTATGATAGATTGAACATCTCATGATTTTTAGCATAGCTTTGATGTGTTTGGTTGATTTATGATAGGTGAAGAAAGCTTGGAAAAAGGTTGAAGCAAGAAGGAATGGCTAGAAGCAAAGAGGGAACAATGAAACAAGTGAAATTCAACCAGGAAATATAAAGTTGGAGTTGAAGTTAGCCCTCAAACTTTGGCACAAACTTTTGGTGCAAAGTTAGCCTCAAAGTTAGCCCCCTAACTTGAAGGCTAACTTGAGAAGTTGAATTTTCTTCCCTGGGCCACTCAAAGTTTGCGCCAACGTTAGCCCCTTAACTTGGAGGCTAACGTTGGCATGACAATTTCTTCCCAGGATGGCCAAAGTTTGCGCCAACGTTAGCCCCCTAACTTGGAGGCTAACGTTGGCATGTTAATTCCTCCCAGGGGCTGGCCAAAGTTTGCGCCAACGTTAGCCCCCTAACTTGGAGGCTAACGTTGGCGCCATTCATGCATCAGGAAGGGCCAACGTTGGCGCTGAAGTTAGCCCCCTAACTTTGGCACCAACGTTGGCATCAGGAAGTGTGATGTGCTGATATGAAAAGTTGGCCTTAAAGTTAGCCCCCTAACTTCAACTCAAACTTTGAATCCAACTTTACAAAACTCAAATCCGGTTCACATGGTTCACTTGGGTTTCTCTCCAAACTTCAAGAGCAATTAACCAAGGCCTCTTTCAACCCAATTCCACCAAGAGCAAAGGCCCAACTCAAGGCTTGGAGATCAATTGGAGAAAGTGTATAAATAGGCTAAGATTCAAGTTAGTCGGGGAGCTCTTCTTTTTAGTTTTGCTTAGTAGTTTTCGGAGAGCTTTTGGTATTGAGTGACCTTTAATTTCTTAGTTTGGGGGAAGGAGAATTCCATTCTCTTCCTCTTAGTTTTATTGCTTTCAATTTCAAGTACAATTGTCTTGGATCTTGGGTTGGAGAATTGAAGGAATTCTGTTTCAATCTCACCTTGGATCTTGTTTATTTTCACTGCAATTAAGCTTCTGTTTCTTTTACTTGCTTCTTCATCTAATTTCCTTGCAATTTAAAATTCTCTTGCTACTGTTCTTGTTGGATCTAGGAAGGCATTGAGATCTAGACTTGGTTTTCTAGTCTCTGGGTCCTGAGATCTCACTTTACCATTTCAATTCTCTGTTTCTTGCTTCACTTGTTCATTTACTTTCCTGTTTTAAATCCGATCCAACCCCAATTCCAATTTACTCTTCTGTTTGATGCAATTCAACTTCTCTTTGTTTAATTCTTGCAAATCCAAGTCCCAATCCCCTTTACATTTCAAGTCATTTACATTTCTTGCCATTTAAGATTCTTGCAATTTACATTTCTTGCTCTTTAAGTTTCTGCCACTTAATTTCTTGTTTCTTAAGATTCAGCACTTTAATTTTTGTTCTCTTTAAATTCATGCCAATTTCCCATTCCCTTTACTTTCAATGCAATTTAAATTCTGCCAATTACCAATCAATCAACCAAATCTTGATTCGCTTGACTAATTCAACCACTAAGCTAAAATTGCTCAATCCTTCAATCCCTGTGGGATCGACCTCACACCCGTGAGTTTTTATTACTTGATGCGACCCGGTGCACTTGCCGGTTAGATTGATGTTATTTTGGGAGAAATTTATTTTTCCACCAAAATAATCTCATCAAGTTTTTGGCGCCGTTGCCGGGGATTGAAATAGATTGACAATGATTAAGTAAGGTGGTGGTCTAGATTAAGCACTTTTTCTTTATTTTTCTTTATTTTTACTAAGCACATTAACTGTTTGACACATTGTGTCACCTAACCCTCTAACCACATTCTAGCACTAGAATATTCATGTTTTATTTGGTTTGTTTGTGATTTTTGCAAGTCATGGAGGCTGAGGTGCGTGAAGAGGGAGTGAGCAACAATGCCCAGCCTGCAAGAAGGGTGTTGGCCTCTTACACTATCCCCAATCCCAGACATTATGGGAGCAGCATCCTCACCCCAAATGTTCAGGCAAATGACTTTGAGTTGAAGCCTCAACTAATCACCTTGGTACAGAACAATTGTGCTTATGGAGGTGGCCCTCTTGAAGACCCCAACCAACATTTGTCTGTTTTCTTAAGGATTTGTGAAACGGTCAAGACAAATGGTGTGCATCCAGACACATACAAATTGTTGCTGTTCCCATTCTCATTAAGGGATAAGGCTGCACAATGGCTTGAAACTTTTCCCAAAGGAAGTATCACTAGTTGGGACGATTTGGTGACTAAATTTTTAGCCAAATTTTACCCACCCCAAAGGATCGTCAGGCTAAAAACTGAGGTGCAGACATTCACCCAATTAGATGCCGAATCCTTGTATGAAGCATGGGAGAGGTACAAAGCTCTAATCAGAAAGTGTCCCCCAGAAATGTTCAATGAATGGGATGTGCTACAAAATTTCTATGAAGGCTTGACGTTGAAATCTCAAGAGGCATTAGATCACTCTGCTGGAGGTTCATTACAACTGATGAAAACTGCCGAAGAAGCCCAGAATCTTGTGGACATGGTGGCCAACAATCAATACTTCTTTGCTCATCAAAGAACCCGCCAACCATCACAGAGAAAGGAGGTATTAGAATTGGAAGGAGTGGACTCCATTTTGGCTCAAAACAAGATGATGCAACAACAGATTCAACAACAGTTTGAACAAATGGCCAAAAGGATTGACAACCTCCAAGTTGCAGCAGTCAACACAAGCCAATCATCAACTAAATAGGGGCAAAATGAAGAAAACCAAGAAGATCAGCAGCAGGAACAACCTCAATATGTGCACAATCAAAGCTCCGGCCAAAATGAAGTCTATGGTGACACCTACAATCCATCCTGGAAGAACCATCCAAACATAAGATGGGGAGATAACCACACTCAAAACCAGCAACCATGGCAAAGAAAATCAAACCAAAACAACTCAAGAAACAACCAAAACCACAACCAGCAAAACACTAACCCCAATCCGTATAGAAAACCCCAAAACAACCACCCAAATTCTAGCTACTATCCACCCAATAACCAAACCACTAACCAAAACACCTACCATCAACCTTCAACATCTCACAACCAGCCACAAGCGTCACAAGATACTCAAAGAATCTCCAATTTGGAGACATTGATGGAAAAGATGATGAAGCACCAAGAGATAATGATGGAGAAACTCATGAAAAATCAAGAGATGGCAAAACAAGATCAGGAAGCAGCACGGAAAGATCAAGCCATAACAAGCAAAAACCAAGAAGCTACAATCAAACACCAAGAAGCTTCAATCAGAATTCTTGAGAGGCATATGGAACAAATGGCTAAACAAATTGTAGAGATGGGTGAGAAGCAATCAAATGCATCTCCTATTGCTACTCAAGACCACCCAAGGGACAAAGGAAAAGCTACAAAATGGGAGGAGTGCAAAGCAATCACAGTGGGAAGTGAGAAGACTATGAAGAAGGAAGCCATCAATCAAGACAAACACAACAAAGAAGTTCCACAAGAAGAGACAGAGGGGAAAAATAAAGAGGATCAAGAAACCAAAAATGCACAAATTTCAAAGGGATACAAGAACATCCTTGAACCACAACTACAAGAGAAGAGGGAAGGAGTGAATCCTTGTGTCCCCAAACTTCCATACCCTCAGAGGTTTAAAAAAGAAAATGAGGATAAGCAATACTTAAAATTCTTGGACATATTCAAGACACTCAACATCAATATTCCTTTCTTGGAAGCACTTGAACAGATGCCACTATATGCCAAATTTATAAAGGAAGTGCTGACAAAGAAAAGATCCCTGAAGGAAGGACAGATTGTTGAGATGACAAAGGAATGTAGTGCTATTCTCCAAAGAGAGTTGCCAGAGAAAAAAGATGATCCTGGGCGTTTTTACATACCTTGCACCATAGGAAACATAACAATTGAGAAGTCATTTTGTGACCTGGGTGCAAGCATAAACCTGATGCCTTTGTCTCTAATGAGGAAACTTCAAATTTCTGAGCTGAAATCCACACGAATAGTTCTCCAAATGGCTGACAAATCCACTAAGCAAGCACTGGGAGTTGTGGAGAATGTATTGGTAAAAGTGGGAAAATTCTTTCTCCCTGCTGACTTTGTTATCTCAGATATAGAAGAAGACCCTAACACTCCCATCATCCTGGGGAGGCCTTTCCTAGCTACGGCCAGAGCATTGATAGATGTTGAAAAAGGGGAATTGTTGCTAAGAGTGCATGATGAGTACCTAGCATTCCATGTTTTTAAAACCCTGCATGGGCCCACTCAAGAAGAAGATTGTATGAAGGATAAGGCCAGAGATCAAAGCTTGAAGCAGGCATTCAATGAGTCAAATCCAAGACTTCTAAATCTACGATTGAAAGAAGTAGAGATAGTGCAACAGACCAAAGAAATCAGGGAGGAACTAGATCCAAAACCCCCAGATGAGAACCTCAACACCCCAAATAAAGAACCACCAAGGCATGAATTATCTTCTGAGAAAGAAAAAAAGAAGAGGCCAAAAGGGTGGAGAAACAAGAAGATCCCCACTGAAGGCTTTTCACCAGGGGATAAAGTAATGTTAAACACACGACTAATGAAGATGTCTCCACAATTATCTGGATACTACACTGTGAACCGGGTCCTTTCACTTGAACACCTAGAGATCATCAAAAAGGAGACTGGAAGGAAGTTCACAGTAAGAGGAGAAAAGTTGAGGCACTATGATTTTCAACCTCCATGACCAAAGAACAAGATGTCAAGCTAGTGACAATAAAGAAGCGCTTGTTGGGAGGCAACCCAACCTGAGGTAGTTTTCTTTCCTAACTATTTCAATAAAAAGGTTGAGTAGTTTTATATGTATTGCAAGGAGCTAAGTTTGGTGTTGCACACCAAAACAATTTAAGTGAGAATGAAAGATTTTAAGTTTGGTGTCCCACCAAAATCTCATTTAAAAGCACATTCTAACTCCCTGCATAAAGATTTGCTAGCTCCAAGCAATCAGATAAACTATTCAGCCATTGTTTGTTTTTTAGTCTTTAGTTTTATTACTTTTAGCAAAGACAAAAAGGATTCCACATATGGTTAATCTGATGCATGGGAAATAGTGGCAAGGGACTAAGTTTGGTGTTCACACACCAAAGTAAGTTCAAGAGGCCATAACCAATCTTTGCATAATAACCAGTCACCTAAGGGCTTGAGAAGCAAGCAACTCTTGAGATTTGTGCAGGGAACTAACCACCATTTGAAGACATTATGCATCATAACTCAAAAGGGGCACAACAGAAGGAAGGACAAAAGAACTGCAAACCAATAGGTTGTATCTATACTTAACTCTTGCTGTTGAGAAATGCTTTGACTTGTGTCTTGCTAAAGTGTTCATTGAGTTCAAACAGAGTCAATTTTTTTTTTAAAATAAGTAAGCTAGTTTAAGTTTGTGCTTGTGTGTTTACTTTCACTTGACTGAAAAGCATGTTCTGTCCCCTGCATCTTTAAATCAATAAAAGAAATGTTTGAATGTGAAGTGAGATAGTTCTCTATTAAAAAGAAGTAGAATAATAGTAAGTAGTGGTATGTGTGTGATTGTATAAAAACTCACTTTTAGTGAATAAAGAGCTAGGATGTCTTTTTCTAAGTATAGAGTGACTTACTGTCTGTGAATCTCAATAAGAAAATCCTTGGTTCAAAGGAAAAACAAAAAGAAAAAAAAAAGAAGAAAAGAAATAGCCAAAAGATGGCAGAACCAAAGAAAACAAAAGGAACAAAGCTGGACACCAATAGCTTGAACCTTAAAAATATATGCCTGTGGTGTCTGTGTATTAGGATCTGCTTGGACTACTAAGCTCTTTGGAGTGCTTCAACACTCGGTGACTTGGATTAACTAATCCGGGATCATCAGCTGAAAATCCACTATCAAGAGCAACCTAACTACAAGGCATTTAGTAACCATAAAAAAGGTGCTGGGCATCAATGTTTAAAAGGAAAGGTAAGCCAAGTGTCCATGGTGAATAATGTGTCAAGTATACAGAAAAGAAAATGAACTTGCTACACATGACACTCAAATAAAGCTTTGAACAAAGTAATAGCCAAGGATAAGGGAATAATGAGAGGTCATAGCTGTAAGTTACTTGAAGCTTGAAGGAGACTTTCTAGGCCTAAGAGTCAATAAGAAGTGAGTATAGCATATCCACACAAAACCCCATGGACTACCAATAACTTCCTGCTAGCATGAACACCCTCTTCCATTTCATTCTTTCTTCTTAATAATTCATTTCTTGCTTGGGGACAAGCAAGCTTTAAGTTTGGTGTTGTGATGACAAGTCATCTTAGCCTAGTTTTACTAGTCTTTTTCTTTTGTTTTCACTTGAATTATGCACTTTCTTGAGCCATAAGCAAGCCAATTGGGTAAATTTTCATGCTTCCTTTGATTGAATCAACCATATGTGAATTAATGCAATTTCATGAGGTTTGAAGCCATAAATGTTGCATATTATGATAGATTGAACATCTCATGATTTTTAGCATAGCTTTGATGTGTTTGGTTGATTTATGATAGGTGAAGAAAGCTTGGAAAAAGGTTGAAGCAAGAAGGAATGGCTAGAAGCAAAGAGGGAACAATGAAACAAGTGAAATTGAACCAGGAAATATAAAGTTGGAGTTGAAGTTAGCCCTCAAACTTTGGCACAAACTTTTGGTGCAAAGTTAGCCTCAAAGTTAGCCCCCTAACTTGAAGGCTAACTTGAGAAGTTGAATTTTCTTCCCTGGGCCACTCAAAGTTTGCGCCAACGTTAGCCCCCTAACTTGGAGGCTAACGTTGGCATGACAATTTCTTCCCAGGATGGCCAAAGTTTGCGCCAACGTTAGCCCCCTAACTTGGAGGCTAACGTTGGCATGTTAATTCCTCCCAGGGGCTGGCCAAAGTTTGCGCCAACGTTAGCCCCCTAACTTGGAGGCTAACGTTGGCGCCATTCATGCATCAGGAAGGGCCAACGTTGGCGCTGAAGTTAGCCCCCTAACTTTGGCACCAACGTTGGCATCAGGAAGTGTGATGTGCTGATATGAAAAGTTGGCCTTAAAGTTAGCCCCCTAACTTCAACTCAAACTTTGAATCCAACTTTACAAAACTCAAATCCGGTTCACATGGTTCACTTGGGTTTCTCTCCAAACTTCAAGAGCAATTAACCAAGGCCTCTTTCAACCCAATTCCACCAAGAGCAAAGGCCCAACTCAAGGCTTGGAGATCAATTGGAGAAAGTGTATAAATAGGCTAAGATTCAAGTTAGTCGGGGAGCTCTTCTTTTTAGTTTTGCTTAGTAGTTTTCGGAGAGCTTTTGGTATTGAGTGACCTTTAATTTCTTAGTTTGGGGGAAGGAGAATTCCATTCTCTTCCTCTTAGTTTTATTGCTTTCAATTTCAAGTACAATTGTCTTGGATCTTGGGTTGGAGAATTGAAGGAATTCTGTTTCAATCTCACCTTGGATCTTGTTTATTTTCACTGCAATTAAGCTTCTGTTTCTTTTACTTGCTTCTTCATCTAATTTCCTTGCAATTTAAAATTCTCTTGCTACTGTTCTTGTTGGATCTAGGAAGGCATTGAGATTTAGACTTGGTTTTCTAGTCTCTGGGTCCTGAGATCTCACTTTACCATTTCAATTCTCTGTTTCTTGCTTCACTTGTTCATTTACTTTCCTGTTTTAAATCCGATCCAACCCCAATTCTAATTTACTCTTCTGTTTGATGCAATTCAACTTCTCTTTGTTTAATTCTTGCAAATCCAAGTCCCAATCCCCTTTACATTTCAAGTCATTTACATTTCTTGCCATTTAAGATTCTTGCAATTTACATTTCTTGCTCTTTAAGTTTCTGCCACTTAATTTCTTGTTTCTTAAGATTCAGCACTTTAATTTTTGTTCTCTTTAAATTCATGCCAATTTCCCATTCCCTTTACTTTCAATGCAATTTAAATTCTGCCAATTACCAATCAATCAACCAAATCTTGATTCGCTTGACTAATTCAACCACTAAGCTAAAATTGCTCAATCCTTCAATCCCTGTGGGATCGACCTCACACCCGTGAGTTTTTATTACTTGATGCGACCCGGTGCACTTGCCGGTTAGATTGATGTTATTTTGGGAGAAATTTATTTTTCCACCAAAATAATCTCATCACTTGTCTAGGCAGAAATTACCTCAAAAGAGACAAGATCCTGGGAAGTTTTCCATACCTTGTACCATAGGCACCATGACCTTCAACAAGGCCCTGTGTGACTTAGGGTCAAGTGTAAACCTCATGCCTCTCTCTGTAATGGAGAAGCTAGGGATCTTTGAGGTACAAGCTGCAAGAATCTCATTAGAGATGGCAGACAACTCAAGAAAACAAGCTCATGGACTTGTAGAGAATGTTTTGGTAAAAGTTGAAGACCATTACATCCCTACTGATTTCATAGTCCTAGAGACTGGGAAGTGCATGGATGAATCCATCATCCTTGGCAGACCCTTCCTAGCCACAGCAAAAGCTGTGATTGATGTTGATGGAGGTGAACTGATCATTCAAGTGAATGAAGAATCCTTTGTGTTTAAGGCTCAAGGATACCCCTCTGTCACCATGGAGAAGAAGCATGAAGAGCTTCTCTCTAATCAGAGACAAACAGAGCCCCCACAGTCAAACTCTAAGTTTGGTGTTGGGAGGCCACAACCAAACTCTAAGTTTGGTGTTGAACCCCCACATTCAAACTCTAAGTTTGGTGTTGGGTGGTTCCAACATTGCTCTGAGTATCTGTGAGGCTCCATGAGAGCCCTCTGTCAAGCTACTGACATTAAAGAAGCGCTTGTTGGGAGGCAACCCAATGATTATATTTTATATATTTCTCTTTGTTATTTTATGTTTTTTTGTAGGTTGGTGATCATAAGAAGTCACAAAATCCATTGAAAAAGCAAAAACAGAATGAAAAATAGGAAGAAAAATAGCACACCCTGGAGGAAGAATTCACTGGCGTTTAAACGCCAGTGAGGCTAGCAGTTGGGTGTTTAACGCCCAGTCTGGCACCATTCTGGGCGTTTAACGCCAGAAAGGGGCACCAGACTGGCGTTAAACGCCAGAAAAGGGCAAGAACCTGGCGTTAAACGCCAGGAATGGGCACCAGCCCGGCGTTTAACGCCAGAAATGGCTCAAAACGTGATTTTGAGTAACATTTGGTGCAGGGATGACTTTTCCTTGACACCACAGGATCTGTGGACCCCACAGGATCCCCACCAACCCCACCACCACTCTCTCTCTTCTTCCCCCATTCACCAATCACCTCAATACCTCTTCCCCAAAACCCCTTCACCTATCAAATCCCATCTTTCTCTTCACCACCCACATCCATCCTTCATAAAACCCCACCAACCTCACCCTTCAAATTCAAACTACTTTCCCTCCCAAACCCACCCATAATGGCCGAACCCCATCTCCCCTCTCTCCTATAAATACCCTTCTTCAATCCTTCATTTTCACACAACCTAAACACCACTTCCCCCCTCCTTGGCCGAATACATAAGCCATCTCCTTCTTCCTCATTTCTTCTTCTTCTACTCTCTTCTTTCTTCTTTTGCTCGAGGACGAGCAAACCTTTTAAGTTTGGTGTGGTAAAAGCGTTGCTTTTTCGTTTTTCCATAACCATTTATGGCATCCAAGGCCGGAGAAACCTCTAGAAAGAGGAAAGGGAAGGCAAAAGCCTCCACCTCCGAGTCATGAGAGATGGATAGATTCATCTCAAGGGTGCATCAAGACCACTTCTATGATGTTGTGGCCTTGAAGAAGGTGATCCCCGAGGTCCCCTTTTCACTCAAAAAGGGTGAATATCCGGAGATCCGCCATGAGATCCGAAGAAGAGGTTGGGAAGTGCTTACCAACCCCATTCAACAAGTCGGAATCTTGATGGTTCAAGAGTTCTATGCCAATGCATGGGTCACCAAGAACCATGATCAAAGTGTGAACCCGGATCCAAAGAATTATCTTACAATGGTTCGGGGGAAATACTTGGATTTTAGTCCGGAAAATGTAAGGTTAGCATTCAACTTGCCCATGATGCAAGGAGATGAACATCCTTACACTAGAAGGGTCAACTTTGATCAAAGGTTGGACCAAGTCCTCACAGTCATATGTGAAGAGGGCGCACAATGGAAGAGAGATTCAAGAGGCAAGCCGGTTCAATTGAGAAGGCATGACCTCAAGCCCATGGCTAGAGGATGGTTGGAGTTTATCCAACGCTCAATCATTCCTACTAGCAACCGGTCTGAAGTTACTCTAGACCGGGCCATCATGATTCATAGCATCATGATTGGAGAAGAAGTGGAAGTTCATGAGGTCATAGCCCAAGAACTCTATAAAGTGGCGGACAAGTCTTCCACCTTGGCAAGGCTAGCCTTTCCTCATCTCATTTGTCACCTCTGTTATTCAGTTGGAGTTGACATAGAAGGAGACACCCCTATTGATGAGGACAAGCCCATCACCAAGAAAAGGATGGAGCACACAAGAGACCCCTCTCATCATGAGATCCCTGAGATACCTCAAGGGATGCACTTTCCTCCACAAAACTATTGGGAGCAAGTAAACACCTCCCTAGGAGAATTGAGTTCCAACATGGGACAACTAAGGGTGGAGCACCAAGAGCACTCCATTCTCCTCCATGAAATTAGAGAAGATCAAAGAATCATGAGAGAGGAGCAACAAAGACAAGGAAGAGACATTGAGGAGCTCAAGCACTCCATAAGACCTTCAAGAGGAAGAACAAGCCGCCATCACTAAGGTGGACCCGTTCTTTAATCTCCTTGTTCTTTATTTTCTTGTTTTTTTCGAAAATTGTGCTTTATGTTTATCTATGTTTGTGTCTTATGATCATTAGTATCTTAGTGTCTATGCCTTAAAGTTATGAATGTCCTATGAATCCATCACCTTTCTTAGAGATTGTTCTTAATTGAAAAAGAAAAGAATTGCATGAATTTTGAATTTTATAGTAGTTTAATTATATTGATGTGGTGGCAACACTTTTGTTCTCTGAATGTATGCTTGAACAGTGCATATGTCTTTTGAATTTGTGGTTCTTGAATGTTGGCTCTTGAAAGAATGATGAAAAAGGAGACATGTTACTGAGGATCTGAAAAATCATAAAAATGATTCTTGAAGCAAGAAAAAGCAGTGAATACAAAAAAAAAAGAGAAGAAGAAGGAAGCAAACAAAAAAAAAAATCCGAAAGAAAAAGAAAAAAAGAGAAAGAAAGAAAAAGAAAGAAATAAAGTTGTGATCCAAGGCAATAAGAGTGTGCTTAAGAACCCTGGACACCTCTAATTGGGGACTTTAGCAAAGATGAGTCACAATCTAAAAAGGTTCACCCAATTATGTGTCTGTGGCATGTATGTATCCGGTGGTAATACTGGAAGACAGAGTGCTTTGGGCCACGGCCAAGACTCAATAAGTAGCTGTGTTCAAGAATCATCATACTTAACTAGGAGAATCAATGACACTATCCGGATTCTGAGTTCCTAAAGAAGCCAATCATTCTGAGTTCCAAAGGATAAAGTGAGATGCCAAAACTATTCAGAGGCAAAAAGCTAAAAGCCCCGCTCATCTAATTAATACTGATCTTCATAGATGTTTTTGGAGTTCATTGCATATTCTCTTCTTTTTATCTTATTTGATCTTCAGTTGCTTGGGGACAAGCAATAATTTAAGTTTGGTGTTGTGATGAGCGGATAATTTGTACGCTTTTTGGCATTGTTTTTAGTATGTTTTTAGTATGATCTAGTTAGTTTTTAATATATTTTTATTAGTTTTTAGTTAAAATTCACTTTTCTGGACTTTACTATGAGTTTGTGTGTTTTTCTGTGATTTCAGGTATTTTCTGGCTGAAATTGAGGGACCTGAGCAAAAATCTGATCCAGAGACTCAAAAGGACTGCAGATGCTGTTGGATTCTGACCTCCCTGCACTCGAAGTGGATTTTCTGGAGCTACAGAAGCCCAATTGGCGCGCTCTCAACGGCGTTGGAAAGTAGACATCCTGGGCTTTCCAGCAATATATGATAGTCCATACTTTGCCCAAGATTTGATGGCCCAAACCGGCGTTCAAAGTCACCTACAGAATTTCCAGCGTTAAACGCCGGAACTGGCACCTAAATGGGAGTTAAACGCCCAAACTGGCATAAAAGCTGGCGTTTAACTCCAAGGAGAGTCTCTACACGAAAATGCTTCATTGCTCAGCCCAAGCACACACCAAGTGGGCCCGGAAGTGGATTTTTATGTCATTTACCCATCTCTGTACACCTTAGGCTACTAGTTCTCTATATATAGGACCTTTTACTATTGTATTGTAGAGCCTTTTGATCATGTTTTTATGATTGAACTCACTTTGGGAGGCTGGCCATTCGGCCATGCCTAGACCTTGTTCTTATGTATTTTCAACGGTGGAGTTTCTACACACCATAGATTAAGGTGTGGAGCTCTGCTGTACCTCGAGTATTAATGCAATTACTATTGTTCTTCTATTCAATTCCGCTTGTTCTTTGTCCAAGATATCACTTGTTCTTCAACTTGATGAATGTGATGATCTGTGACACTCATCATCATTCTCACTCATGAACAAAGTGACTGACAACCACTCTTGTTCTACAAGCATATGAGGCTTAGTGAATATCTCTTGGATTCTTTAACCGGAGTCTTCGTGGTATAGGCAAGAACTCATGGCGGCATTCAAGAGAATTCGGAAGGTCTAACCTTGTCTGTGGTATTCTGAGTAGGATTCAATGATTGAATGACTGTGACGTGCTTCAAACTCCTAGCAGGCGGGGCGTTAGTGACAGACGCAAAAGGATCAATGGATTTTATTCCGGCCTGACCGAGAACCGACAGCTGAATTCCGCTATGCCGTGACAGGGCATATGCAATCGCTTTCACTGAGAGGATGGGAGGTAGCCATTGACAACGGTGAAACCCTACACGAGCTTGCCATGGAAAGGAGTAAGAAGGATTGGATGAAGACTGTAGGAAAGCAGAGAGACGGAAGGGAAGGCATCTTCATACGCTTATCTGAAGCTCTCACCAATGATATACATAAGTATCTCTATCTTTATCTTTATGCTTTATTCATCATCTATACCCAATTGAGTCTGCCTGACTGAGATTTACAAGGTGACCATAGCTTGCTTCATAGCAACAATCTCCGTGGGATCGACCCTTACTCACGTAAGGTATTACTTGGATGACCCAGTGCACTTGCTGGTTAGTTGTGCGAAGTTGTGTTTATGCCATGGTATTGAGCACCAAGTCTTTGGAGCCATTACTAGGGATTAATTGAATATGGACAGAGTAGTGATCACAATTTCGTGCACCACTTGTCTTACTGACTTGTCTGCCATTTGTAATGAGAATAAGCAGGCTGTATCTCAATGATCCCTAGCTTCTCCATTACAGAGAGTGGCATAAGATTTATGCCTGACCTTAGGTCACACAGAGCTTTCTCAAAGGTCATGGTGCCTATGGTACAGGGTATTACAAATTTTCCAAGATCTTGTCTCTTTTGAGGTAAAATTTGCTGAACCCAGGTATCTAGTTCACTAATGAGCAAGGGAGGTTCACCTTCCCAAGTCTCATTACCAAATAACTTGGCATTCAGCTTCATGATAGCTCCTAAATATTGAGCAACTTGCTCTCCAGTTACATCTTCATCCTCTTCAGAGGAAGAATAGTCTTCAGAGCTCATGAATGGCAGAAGGAGGTTTAATGGGATCTCTATGGTCTCTATATGAGCCTCAGATTCCTTTGGGTCCTCAATAGGGAACTCCTTCTTGCTTGAGAGACGTCCCATGAAGTCTTTCTCATTGGGATTCACGTCCTCTCCTTCCTCTCTAGGTTCGGCCATATTGATTATATCAATGGTCTTGCACTCTCTTTTTGGATTCTCTTCAGTATTGCTTGGGAGAGTACTATGAGGGGTTTCAGTGATTTTCTTACTCAGCTGGCCCACTTGTGCCTCCAGATTTATGATGGAGGACCTTATTTCATTCATGAAACTTAAAGTGGCCTTAGACAGATCAGAGACTAAATTTGCTAAGTTAGAGGTATTCTGTTCATAATTCTGTATCTGTTACTGAGAAGATGATGGATAAGGCTTGATATTGCTGAGCTTATTTCTTCCACCATTATTAAAGCCTTGTTGAGGCTTTTGTTGATCCTTCCATGAAAAATTTGGATGATTTCTCCATGATGAATTATAGGTGTTTCCATAAGGTTCACCCATGTAATTTACCTCTGCCATTGCAGGGTTCTCATGAACATAAGCTTCTTCATCAGAAGATGCCTCTTTAGTACTGTTGGATGCATTTTGCCATCCATTCAGACTTTGAGAAATCATGTTGACTTGCTGAGTCAACACTTTGTTCTGAGCCAATATGGCATTCAGAGCATCAATTTCAAGAACTCCCTTCCTTTGAGGCATCCCATTGTTCACGGAATTCCTCTCAGAAGTGTACATGAATTGGTTATTTGTAACCATGCCAATAAGTTCTTGAGCCTCTGTAGGCATTTTTGTTAGGTGAATGGATCCACCTACAGAATGGTCCAATGACATCTTAGAGAACTCAGATAGACCATAATAGAATATATCTATCATGGTCCATTCTGAAAACATGTCAGAAGGACTTCTTTTGGTCATCTGTTTGTATCTTTTCCAAGCTTCATAGAGGGATTCACCATCTTTTTGTTTGAAGGTCTGAACATCCACTCTAAGCTTGCTCAGCTTTTGAGGAGGAAAGAACTTAGCCAAGAAGGCCGTGACCAGCTTATCCTAGGAGTCCAGGCTATCTTTAGGTTGAGAGTCCAACCATGTTCTAGCTCTGTCTCTTACAACAAAAGGGAAAAGCATGAGCTTGTAGACTTCAGGATCTACTCCATTCATCTTTACAGTCTCACAGATCTGCAAGAACTCAGTTAAAAACTGGTAGGGATCTTCTGATGGAAGTCCATGAAACTTGCAGTTTTGTTGCATTAGAGCAACTAGTTGAGGTTTCAGCTCAAAATTGTTTGCTCCTATGGCAGGAATTGAGATGCTTCTTCCATCAAACTTGGACGTAGGTGTGGTATAATCACCAAGCATCCTTCTTGCATTATTGTTGTTAGGTTCGGCTGCCATCTCTTTTTCTTGTTCAAAAATTTCAGCAAGGTTGTCTCTGGATTGTTGTAATTTGCTTCTCTTAGTTTCCTCTTTAGAGTCCTTTCAGGTTCTAGATCAGCTTCAACAAAAATGCCTTTTTCCTTGTTCCTGCTCATATGAAAGAGAAGAGAATAGAAAAAGAAGAAGAATACTCTATGTCACAGTAAAGAGGTTCTTTATTGTTAGTAGAAGAAGAAAGGGAATAAAGAAAGAAAAATCCAAACACAAAGGTGAGGATAGGGGAAGAGATTTGAGATGAAGAGAAGTGTTAGTGAACGAATAAATAAATAGAATAAGATGAGGGACAGAAGTTTTCGAAAATAATTTTCAAAAGGAGTTAATGATTTTCGAAAATTACGATAAGAAATAAAATTAAAATTAAAATTTAAAACAATTAATTAATTAAAAAGAATTTTTGAAAAAAAGAAGGAGGTATTTTCGAAAATTAGAGAGAGAAAAGTTGTTAGGTGATTTTGAAAAAGATAAGAAACAAATTAAAAGTCAAATAGTTAGTTGAAAAAGATTTGAAAATCAAATTTGAAAAGATAAGAAGATAAGAAGATAAGAAGTTAGAAAAGATATTTTAAAATCAAATTTTTGAAAAAAGATAAAATTTTGAAAAAGATATGATATAAAAGATAAGATAAAAATATATGATTAAAAAGATATGGTTAGAAAAGATTTAATTTTTAAAATTAAAATTAATTACTTGACTAACAAGAAACTAAAAGATATGATTCTAGAATTTAAAGATTGAACCTTTCTTAACAAGAAAGTAACAAACTTCAAATTTTTGAATCAATCATATTAATTGTTAGCATAATTTTTGAAAATAAAGATAAAATTAAGAAAAAGATTTTTGAAAAATAATTTAAAAAAATAAATTTCGAAAATTAATAAAAAAATAAAAAAGATTTGATTTTTGAAAAAGTTTTGAAAAGATAAGATTTTTAAAATTTGAAAATTTGACTTGACTTACAAGAAACAACTAATTTTAAAAATTTTTGACTAAGTCAACTCAAATTTTCGAAATTTTGAGAGAAAAAAGGAAAAGATATTTTTTTGATTTTTGATTTTTTAATTATGAGAGAGAAAAACATAATTATGACCCAAAACATGAAAATTTTGGATCAAAACATATGATGCATGCAAGAACACTATGAATGTCAAGATGAACACCAAGAACACTTTGAAGATCATGATGAACATCAAGAACATATTTTTGAAAAATTTTTGATGCAAAGAAAATATGCAAGACACCAAACTTAGAAATCTTTAATGCTTAGAAAATATGAATGCAAAGATGCACATGAAAAACAACAAAAGACACAAAACAAGAAAACATCAAGATCAAACAAGAAGACTTACCAAGAACAACTTGAAGATCATGAAGAACACCATGAATGCATGAATTTTTTCGAAAAAATGCAAGAACAATATGAATATGCAATTGACACCAAACTTAAAATTGACTCAAGACTCTAACAAGAAATAAAAAATATTTTTGGTTTTTATGATTTTATGATTTTTTGGATTTTCTTTTATTTTTTTCAAAAAACATATAGGAAAAAGAAAGTAATGAATCCAAAGTCCTCAATCAAAATCCTGTGAATTAGCCATGGCTTAATAGCCAGCCAAGCTAAAACATGTTATATGAAACTCTAGGATTCATTCTTGAAAACTCTGAAAATTTTCGAAAACAGGTGAGAAATTTTGAAAAATATTTTTGAAAATTTTTTGAAAAGAAAATAAAAAAGAAAATTACCTAATCTGAGCAACAAGATGAACCGTCAGTTGTCCATACTCGAACAATCCACGACAACGGTGCCAAAAACTTGGTCGACGAAATTGTGAACATCAACAATGGCTCCAAAGACTTGGTGCTCTCAAACATGAATCACACTTTGTCACAACTCTGCACAACTAACCAGCAAGTGTACTGGGTCGTCCAAGTAATACTTTACGTGAGTAAGGGTCGATCCCACAGAGATTGTTGGTATGAAGCAAGCTATGGTCATCTTGTAAATCTCAGTCAGGCGGATAATAATTGATTATTGGGTTTTCGAATAATAATAAATAATAAACAGAAAATAAAGATAGAGTTACACATGTAATTCAATAATGGGAATTTCAGATAAGTGCATGGAGGTGCTGTGTTCCTTTTGAATCTCTGCTTTCCTACTGCTTTTATCCAATCTTTGTCACTCCTTTCTATGGCAAGCTGTATGTAGGGCATCACTGTTGTCAATGGCTACATCCCATCTTCTCAGTGAAAAAAGTCCAAATGCTCTGTCACAGCACGGCTAATCATCTGTCGGTTCTCGATCATGTCGGAATAGAATCCCTTGATTCTTTTGCGTTTGTCATCACGCCCAGCAATCGCGAGTTTGAAGCTCGTCACAGTCATTCAATCCCGGAATCCTACTCGGAATACCAAAGACAAGGTTAGACTTTCCGGATTCCCATGAATGCCGCCATCAATTCTAGCTTATATCACGAAGATTCTGATTAAGGAATCCAAGAGATAAGCGCCCGGTCTAAAGTAGAACGGAAATGGTTGTCAGTCACGCGTTCATATGTGAGAATGATGACGAGTGTCACGGATCATCACATTCATCATGTTGAAGTGTAACGAATATGTTAGAATAGGAATAAGTCGTATTGAATAGAAGATAGTAGTAATTGCATTGAAACTTGAGGTACAGCAGAGCTCCACACCCTTAATCTATGGTATGTAGAAACTCCACCGTTGGAAATACATAAGTGATGAAGGTCCAGGCATGGCCAAATGGCCAGCCCCCAATACGTGATCATCGGATCAAAATTACAATCCAGGATGTCTAATATGATAATAAAAAGTTCTATTTATACTAGACTAGCTACTAAGGTTTACAGAAGTAAGTAATTGATGCAAAAATCCACTTCCGGGGCCCACTTGGTGTGTGTTTGGGCTGAGCTTGATCTTTACATGAGCTGAGGCTTCTTTTGGAGTTGAACGCCAAGTCGCAACGTGTTTTTGGCGTTCAACTCTGGTTCGTGACGTGTTTCTGGCGTTTGACTCCAGAATGCAGCATGGAACTGGCGTTAAGCGCCAGTTTACGTCGTCAAATCTCGAACAAAGTATAAACTATTATTTATTGCTGGAAAGCTCTGAATTTCTACTTTCGAACGCCGTTGAGAGCGCAGCATTTGGAGATGTGTAGCTCCAGAAAATCCATTTCGAGTGCAGGGAGGTCAAATTCGAACAGCATCAGCAATCCTTTGTCAGCCTCCTTATCAGGTTTTGCTCAGGTCCCTCAATTTCAGCCAGAAAATACCTGAAATTATAGAAAAACACACAAACTCATATTAAAGTCTAGAAATGTGAATTTAACATAAAAACCAATGAAAACATCCC